>NW_012148197.1:1348394-1400461 GCF_000956105.1 Propithecus coquereli | reverse complement strand
TCCCCCCTGCCCAACATCCAATAGATGTTATTCTTATATGTGCACTTATGTGTTGATCAGTTATAGACTAGTTTTTGAAGTGGCACTGAATTCTTAGGTAGGCTTGCCTACAAATGAATGCCAAATTGGGGACTTACAGAAACCATTACCTAAAATTAACCACTCTTTCCTCCCTCCTCCCCAAACGCCACATAGCTCAAGTTGAGGACTTGATAGCTTCCTCACTTCTGCTAATTTTGGTAGTAAGAATCAGTTCTTACTCATTAATTATGTATGATCCGAGAGAATTCACTTGTATAAGGATGTTCTTTCTCAACTGAAGAGGCCTCCACCACCTCAGATTTTAATCAGAAGAAACTTCTGGATATTAAAAAAAACAACCCAATCTTTGGGACGTTTGGGAAGTGACTAATGATTACCAACTTATTGAAGTGTCCATTAGGGTTTTATTTTATAACAGAATCTTGGGTCTAATTTGGTAGATTCAAGAATTTTCAGTAAAATAGAAGGGTAAAATTGAACGGTTCTGAGCTTCATATTTCTTTTTCTTATACCAAGATGTCAGAATTGTCAGTGCTCAGACATCAGCTGTCTACACTGCCCAAGTTTATTTATACAAGCGGAGGCTAAAGATCTCGGAAACATGCTCGGGGCCCTCTCTGAATCCTTGTTAGTGTCATGACCTGTCCATTCCCCAGTTTTCTTTCTCTTCTTCTGGCAGAGCTTCTCATACCTGCTTCTTTTATTCCCCAGTTCCTTGTCCCTCACTGGAGCGCAGACAGCTACTGCAGCCCCAACTGACTTCCCTGCCCCCTTCTCTCCTGTCTAGTGTACCCTGCACTTCTGGCCTCGTTATTTTTCATAACATATTGCTTTCAACATATCACTCTTTTCGAAAACTTTTGAGGATAGTAGCTAATGGGCACTCAACTCAGTGCCAGGCATGGTGCGAAGAACTTGACATGCATTTTTAAATTCAAACCATCAGCAAATCTAGGAAATAGGTATTATTTTGTACCCATTTTATGAAATAGGAAACTGAGGCTTAGTGAGGATAAGCAAATACACAAAGTCACGGAGCCAACAGATGGCAAAAGCATGACGTAAACCCCGTCTGGCTCCAGAGCCCAGGTGACCAAACACTGCCCTGAACTGCCTGGTGGGTTTCAAGCTTCAGTTCACACTTACAGCTCAGCGATCAAAGTCCATCTCTGCCCAGTTCTACTTCTTTATGCCGCAACACTCTCTTCAAGGGACCCTCCTTGTCTTACAGAATCTATTCCTTGTATCCATTTCATGCTTGCCCGACCCACAGGTTTTCCTTGCCTGTAGTGCACTTTCCCATTTAAGTCCTAAATATCCTAGCCTCCCTTTCGCCTCAAGATATTTCCCAGCTTGCAGGGATCTGCCCAGCCTTTCGTAGGGCTGCAGGTTCAGCTGGGCATTTTGCGCACTGCACAAAGTCATCCCTCCGAGCTGCAGGAGTGAGTTGGGGCTGAAATCCAGCCTCATTTCTGTGGTCACCAAGCCATGCCCCTGCAGGGCACCATTCATCAAAAGGGGCACCTTTTTCTTTTCTTTTTGGTAACCTTTTTATGTTAGAACATTCTCAATATATATAAAAGTTATGACAATAACATAATGAACCCCCATGTACCCATCTGGGTGCCTTTTTCTAATTCCTACAAAGGCGCTATATTTGTCTATGTCCTGGTAAGAAACAGATGGCACATTCAGAGGGGGAATAAAGAGATTTTAAAGAAGAGAGTATTTATATAGGTGTGGACAGTTTAAAGGGAACCAGCACAGAGAGGTGAAGCGCCCTGGGGCTGGCAACAGGAGAAGGGGTCCTATGGGATAAGGGGCAGAAGTTGTCCCCAGAATGCACAAGAACTGAAAACACAGAGAGGTCGGAAAGGACAAAGCAACTGCCAAACCAAGGCTGTCAGGGAGGGAGCCAGGGCAAGACAGCCTGATCCCCCTAGTCCCACCTCCTGACCTGCAGCTGCTGCCTCTGATTGGTTGAACCCAACAGGAAGCTGGCAGGCACGGGAGCCCAGTGGTACAGCTCTTAGGGGTCCTCCTCCAGGGCAAAGGCCAAGGTGGCTCAGGACATCCAGCACTGACCTTCTACAGGCTGGTGGCAGCTCTGCCTAACTGCTATTACTATTATTCTCCCACCTCCTCTACTATTGTTGCTTGAAAGCTGAAAAAGCATCGTCTCCTCTATTTTATTATTCCTATTTACATATTCTTGTATAATATTCTTATGTTTAAAATTCTTCCCTTTCCTGCAAGTCCTTTCCCAAGTTCTGGAAACAAAGGCTCTACCCATCAGCCTGCGAAAGAACCACACAGAGAAACTTTGATATTTAAGCCATTTTTCAGATATTGAATCTTATGCACGATGTATTTGTGCATGAATCGGTTTGCCCATTTTAAATCAGAGGTCCCCTAAATAAGCTCCATGTCTTCATCCATATCCTGAACAAAATCAACTTCACAATGTTCGCTAAATAATGAATAATAAAACACACAGAGTGCATTGTAAATTCTTTTCCATGAAGCTTCAAGTATTTACTGCCCTAAAAAATGTCCTCATAGAAATTTTAAAAAGCTATGGACTCATATCTCTTTCTTTTTGCTGTAAAGCGTAACTTCTGTTCTGCTTTTTAATATATCTGGTATAGAAATAAATTCTTGTTTCATTCTGAGATTGCCTTCTGATATAACTCCTAAAATATGGCATTGGGGTGACCATTATTGACATGCAATTATATGTGCCAGGCTCCATGAGCTCTTTAATCATTATAGCCCGTTGGAAGAAACAACAGCAGGTGCACGGCTTCCTTTGCTGACACAGGAGTTGAGAGGAGCTGAAAAGCGATGGTTGATTCCGGTGTTCCTCCTCTACATTTTGGAAAATGATTCCTGCGGCTGAACCTATGCTGAGTCAGAGGCAGGCATTGTTTCTTTCAGATGCTGTGTGCGCTGCATGGCTAGCCAAGACTCATTTATCAGAAGCTCACTGCGATAGCTTACATGGGAATGCTACCCCTGGGAGTCTGAACATCCAGGAACAATAAGAGACTGCCAAGTAAACCCAGCCTCTAAGTGTGCCTACTGATGCTCAGCCACTTACAATGAAAACAAGTAAATGAACCCGTGTCCTCAAGAACCTTTTCTCCTTTTGGTGTATTCAAAGGGTGACTTTGGATACAATGTGGAAACTTAAACCTAAAACAGCTGAAAGAGAAAATGGCCATTTTGCACTCCAAAGGTAGATCCTGAGGCTCAATCTATGGACGTCCATTGTATAGCCTGAAGGGTCTGCGAAAGCCCCATTCAGCTCTAGGACCTCATGAGCCCATTTATTTGTTTTTATCTCATGTTTGGTCTCTTTACACGCTGCTCATATCCTGCAAGAATAGACACATCTTTGAGCCCACAATGCTCTTCCTTTTATTAGATTTTGCACAGCTCTTTGACATGGCAGCCTTCTATTTTTGCACCATCTTATCTCTGGGAGTCATAGAAGGAGAATCTAGGCACGGATTGCCCAGGTCCCAAGGCTGGATGCACGTCTACCTGGAGCAGGGAGAACCCAGAAGCAAAGACAAACTGGAGAGCTGAACAGGGATGTCACGGTTTGCCAACGCTCCCTGCGATGGTGTGGGGTGGCATCCACGAACAGCAAGCATCGCGTCTCCATTCTGCAAGAGCATGGCTAAGAGCTAAATCTTTGCAGAATTCTTTTTCTTCACATCTAATTTCATGTTGTTAATGCAGGTTTCCTTGATTACATCTAAACATTATGGCCAATTATGTCCCATGAGAGTGGAAGAGTCCTGTGGAAATTTAGGAGGTGGGAGGGCTGATACACTCAACCTTGTGGATGGCTGCAGGCCCTCACTGCCTGAGTCAGGTGACAGTCAGCTTCTGTCACTGGAGAGACATTAAACATGACTGGTCCCTGCAGAAGTTTCCCACTGGCCAATCACAGCACCTGCCATTCTCAGCATTCAAAGACATTCCTTACAGCTGTGCCGAGGCTTCCAGAAATACCCTGTCGATACATAAATGTACTTGTTGGGAGGAGAGGCATGTTAACTTATCAGCGTTTGGTATTTCTCATCATCCCATTGATGCGAGTAGCTGTTCTGATGTAAGGCACTGCACGATGGGAGAGGGACGCACAACTCTTAAGACTGAATGGATTTGAAAGCCAGCAAAAGTTCTGATGTGAGGCGCTAGCGAGGAAGGTTAGCCCAGTGTGCCCTGTGGAGTTGTCACGAATCCAAGTGGGAACTGAGGCAGGAACGGGGAGAAATGGGATGCCTGAGTGCGGGCCTGGTTTCTTTTCAAGTTCCTAATACTTCCTCAGACTGCTCCTCTCTTAAGGCACAATTAGAAGAGTGACGTGAAAGTAGTTTCAAAACCGTTTGTTGCCACACACGAGCTCTATTCAACACTCATCCCTATCGCGATTTCTAATTCTAAGCTATATATTCATTCTGCTTCAGCAGGTTTAAAAGTTTTACTCATCTAAGTAGATATAATGCTAATACAGCTCCAAAATTCCTTCTGTGCCATTCCGAAATTCGAAAATCTCCAACATTTTTTCTTCAACCTGCTTGTTAGCAAAACTTCATCTGATCTGAAATGAGGATAATTATGGTCTTCATTTGTTCCACTTAGTCTGAATATTAATACATTTTGCAGCAAAAATATTAATGTTTCTGGGTTGCAACCCCAGACCCCAGGGAGTATTACATAATATACAGCAGAGTCACTGTGGTGATTTTCTAAACTCTAAAAAGTTTTGAATTCTGAAACACATATGGTCTCAAATAAGGGATTACAAACCTATTGTGTCATTAACCTCTTTTAGAAATGTTTGTAAATCTAAGCATTAAACTTCAGGCACGTTAGGATGGCTATTATTTAAAACAGACAAACAAAAAATAACAAATGTTGATGAAGATGTAGAGAAATTGGAACCCTGTGCTCTGCTGGTGGGAATGTAAAAAGGTGCAGTGGCTGTAGAAAACAATCTGGCAGTTCCTCAAAAAATTAAAAATGGAATTACCATATGATCCAACAATTGCACTTCTGGGCGTATACTCAAAATACCTCAGGCAAGGACTTGAGCAGATATTTGCACACCTCTGTCCACAGTAGCATTATTCACAGTGGCCAAAAGGTGCAAAGGGTCCACTGATGGATGAATGGATAAACAAACATGGTATACACATACAATGGGAATATTATTCAGCCTTAAAAAGGAAGGAAATTCTGACACATGCTACAACATGGATGAACCTTGAGGACATTATGCTCAGTGAAATAAGTCAGTTACAAAAGGACAAATACGACATGATTCCACTTATATAAAGCATCCAGAGTAGTGAAATTCACAGAGATGGAAAGAAGCATGGTGGTTTCCAGGGACTGGGGGGAAAGGGGAGAGGGAAAACAGATTTTCAGTTTAGGAAGATGAAAAAGTTCTGTGGGTGGGTGGGGGTGACGGTTGCACCACAACGTGAATGCATTTAATGCCGCAGAACTGTGCACTGTAAAATGGTAAAAACGGTAAATTTTATGTTTGGTATATTTGACCACAATTTTTTAAATCGAAGTTTTAAGTACTACTTTTCTAAATTTATTGATATAAATGACTTTTTTCCCTTTTCATGTTTCCTGGAGGAAAGTGGTATTACTCAAAGCATACTGTGACCTTATGCTTTAAGTAGATTTATAAATTCTTGAAGACTGTTAAGCTAGAGTTGTCTGAGGCATTAGGAACTTCACGAGATCAGACACTGAGATACGGTCCAAGGCACACGAACTGCGTATGACCCGGAGCATCTGCCCTCTCTCTGGGACCCCCAGTGTGACCGTGGGCAAGGCATGTAGCTACTTTATATAATTACTCATTACGTGATTCTCATGTATTCTTACAAAAATTAAGTTGTTAGCATGGCTCCGCCAAATGCCAACGCCAAATGCCAAATCTGTTCCTTAGCAGTGGCTGACTGCAGCAGAATCTGGAGTTTTAAAGCCTGAGTTCACGCACAGGAGAACGATTGCGTGGCTCTCCTCCAGCTGGAGAACCCGAGGCAGGAAATGGTTTGGGAACTCTTCTGGAGAATGCACAGTTCCTGGGTTGCAGCAGTGTGCGGAAACTAAATTCTTTGTCTTGGCCTCTTAACTCATTGGCAGGAGTTCCCCAAACCCATCCTTTCTTGATTACAAACTCTAGAGTGGTTAGGAAAAAAGACCCGCGAGCCAGTGTTCAGGGCTGCCGAGTAATGGACCAACAACAAGCTCCCTTCTTGCTATTTGGAGTGTCTCTGCCTAAAAGCATTTTGCCTCTTGCAGGAGGTTGACGGAGCTTCCTCTCCCCCAGGACACTCAGGAAGATTTCATGGGGTCCCCCGTCCCCACGTATGTCCGAGAAGGGAAGTAAGCATTTTAGAATGCCAGGTTTGACAGTTGCCAGTTCTTACCTTAGAATTCCCAGCTTCCCAAGGTGTTTGGCTTGGTATATACATTGGATATTTTACAGTCCTTTAAAATACGGCTAGAGTGCTTTGGGACATATTCTGCATTCAGACTAAAACAATATTGTCCTTCAGATGGCGAGTCACTATCTTTGACATCATCATGCATCGTTTCATCCTCTTTCCATCTGCTCGGACTTATCCACTCATACTTCGCTATTTTCTTTGGTTATCCAGTCTACACAGTGGCTGGTGAGAGTGACTGATCTATTTTCTAGATTTTTCTACTTTTCCTATTTCTTACACAATTTACTGTGTTTACCTCCTGGCCTTGGGAAGGATTTCCTTGGGGACATAATATTTCTGTGAGGATCAGGTGTCTTGAAAAACAGCAGAGGCTCCCTGCAAAAGCCATGTTTCCAAGGGGTCCAATTAATTTTATCCCTCAGCCAGCTCTTTGATAGCCTCCTCCCAGAGGCATTTTAAAGAAAGGACACGCTGACAGCTAAACACTGGCTTACAAGGAGCAAAATCGAAATCGAAAAGTTGTGGGTTTTTTTGGGCCAGTTTTATGGGGAGAGGGGAGGAGTCTGGAAATAACTGACTCAAGAACCCTGAAGACTCTGAGAATAATTTATGTCCCATCAGATAACCCGTGTGCCAGTGGCGCTTGGCTCTCAGACTGCCTTTCATTGTTCCTGCCCCATCTCATTGTCTCTCCTACTTTCCTTTCCTTTTTAATCCCTATGAGTTTAGAAAAAGGGTCTCCATAAAAAGAAAACAATCCCAAAAGAAGTTATCGATGATGTCATTTCATGTGGCTATGTTCTTAAAAAGCAAGAATCTGCCTTTATAAGAGCAGAAAGGTAAGAGCCTATGTGAACACCATTAGGGCTTTATTTTTTCTCCTGCTGCCTGACAAAGTTCTAACCCGTATGTGCTGACCATATAAAAGTTTTATTTCCTTCAGAGCCCATGCTTTCCTGCCTGCCATCTAATCATTCTTTCCTAGCTCCCGTACAGACAGCTCATTCCGGCCACCGACTGCCCAGAACGCCCTTCTCGGGGATGACTGATGACTGCAAATGTCCTCCTAGGGCCTCTAGGTTCACCCCGGGAACTTTGGGAGGCCTAGATTTGTAACCTCAACCACGACTCCTTAATTTTTTTTCCCTTTGGCCTTCTAGATTATTATCGATTTTCCTCTGTAACTTACTAGCTTCCTTTCAATTCCTATTTGTCTGAGTTGAGGCAGAGTGTGGCTATAGCTTCTCCCATTCACTCCTGAGAAGTGGTTTAGGTAAGTGAAAAATGGGAGGGCTGGAAGTTACACCTGCAGGCTCACTTTCTTGCTGGTCATTGAAGACGACTAGGCTGCTTTTCTCAGGTGATAGACACTGCCGAGAACACTAAGAAAAACCCTTCATCGGCTCTTCTGATTAGTAGGATGTTAATTCTGAGTACTAACTGCTACAAACTGAATGTCTGTGTGTCTCCCAAATCCTAATTCCCAATGTGATAGTATTTGGAGGTGGGGGGGTTTGGGGAGGTCATTAAGGTTTAATAAGGTCATGAGGTTGGATTGGATGGAGTTCCCATGATGGGATAAGGGCCGTTATAAGAGGAAGGGACCAGAGCACTCTCTCTCTGCCTAGTGAGGATACAGCAATGTAGGCAGCTGTCAACAAACCAGGAAGAGCCCTCACAAGAACCCAACCTGCTGGCACCCTGATCTAGAACTGTGAGAAATAGATTTCTGTAGTTTCTGCTGCTCTTTCTGTGTCATTTTTGTTATAGCACCTGGAGCTAAGACACTAATCGAATCAAATACTGACCAAGGATTCAAAGTATTTATCCTTGGCACTCATCACAGTGGGGCCATTTGAGACCAGAGGTCTGTGTGGATGACACTGTGCACAGCGAAGGCTTTGCTGTTTTCCCAACTTAGAACTCTCCCCTGGCACATGGGTGAAGCCTCAGCAGTTCACTGCTGAGATCATGCCACACTCGCCTGTGCCCTGGCTATCCTTAGTGGGCGACATTACTCTGAGCCAGGTGACCTCCAAGCCCACATTGCTGCTGTTCTTTTTATTATAATATAAGGAAAGCCCCACCAAAAGAAACATCAAGGATATCTGTGAAGGCAAAGAGAAAACAAACAATCATAACATTCTGCCTGAGACTTGGCTGTGGACTGAAAAAGGGATTATCTTACCTGTTAATGGGGCCTGAAAGTAGGGCTGCCAGATAAAACACTGGACTTCTAGTTAAATCTGAATTTCAGATAAACAATGAATCTTTTAAGTACAGGTATGTTTCCTTTGTTGTCTGGTATTTTTATGTGCTAGATCTGGAAACTCTGCCTTAGAGCCTTCCTACTCAAATTGTGGTCCCTGGATCAGCAATAATCACATCACCTGGAAGCTCGTTAGAAATGCAGAATCTCACTCGGGTTCCACCCCAGACTTACTGTCTTCATCATCTCAGACTGCTAAAACAAAAATGCCATAAGCTGGGTGGCTTAAACAACAAACATTTCTTTCTCACAGTTCTAGGGACCAGGGTGTCCGAGACCAAGATTCTGGCAGATCCTGTGTCTGGTGAGGGCTCTCTCCCTGGTTTGCAGAAGGCCACCTTCTTTTTGTGTCCTCAAATTACAGAGAGAGAGATCATCTCTCTTGTGTTTGTTCTTTTAAGAGCACTAATCCCATTTATGAGGGCTCCACTCTTCAGACCTAATTACTACAAAAGGTCCCACCTCCAAAGACCATCAGATTGGGGGTTAGGATTTCAACATAGGAATTTGGGGGGGATATAAGCATTAAGTCCACAGCACTTACTGAATCAGAATCTGCATTTTAAATGCACTAAAGTTTGGGAAGTGCTACTTTAGGATTTATGAACTATTTTCGTAGACATTATCTCATTGACCTTCACATTGTCCCAGGAGGTTGGCAAGGAAAGAGAAAGCAGGGAAGATGTTCTCTTGACCACCTTGTCTTGTTATGAGATGAAGATTTAAATGCTGATAGGGCCATCAGGCACACCTGCAATTTTCTCCCAACAAAGGGCACAGGCCCTCCTACCCTACCTCCTGCTTCCAGACCTGTTTAGCTACAGAGGCAGAGTGAGATCTGTCAGAGGTGGGTCAGGGTGGAGTGAGTGGGGGAAGCTTAGGGATAAATGTGGGTTCAAACCTTCAGGGAGCCACTGCTCACACACCCTTGACCATGGCGTCAACACTGCAGACTGCACCCTGTGGCCACCGCACAGCCACATCTCTGTGTATCCTCTTCTCTTTCAAGTCATCATCAATTTCAACGGGTGCCGTTAATTTAATAACAGCTTTAGGGGAAAATAAGACAATGTACATGGAGTACATGGACATATCCACTGTAGGAGGCATTTTGATTTTAGGATCGCTAAAAGTTGAAAGAGGTATGTTTCTGAATCAAGGAAGTATAGTAAAGAGCTATGGAGTAGGATTCAGAAAGTAATCAGGAAAAATATGGGTGGTGGAAGACACGCTTGATCAAACACTTAGGACACAAGGCACAGGAGTGGGTGCCAACAGAAGAACGTGGCTCAAGGAGTCTGACAGATAAAGCATAAAAAGAGGAAGTAATGTCTGGTCTATTGGAGACCCCATCATGCAGGTTTGAGTTCATAAACTTCAGGCATGACAGTCTCTATCAGTGCTAATAAGCATCTCTGTTCTATATCTATTAACACTCACTGATAGATTTTTTTAAAAAATAACGGTTCTGGTTATTTTATTTCCCATTGGTGATGAGGATAACTTCTCATTTTTCTTTCCTTTCTGTTTTTATTTTATACAGCCAACTCTAAGAATTTAAAAAGGCCCGTCATACTTCAAAAGTGGGAAAAAATGTTATTATCTGCATCATAAATGGATTCTTCAACTTAAAAAATGATTCAGTAGAATTTCTTTAAGTAAAAAACTTCTTTGACATGTTTGTAGATCAATTAATATTTGGATGAGAAGTGTCAATTAAACTGAATTCAACAAGTCTTTATTGGTTATCTATTTACTATGCTAGTATATGTAAAGATATATTATTAAGATTCTCTGCCAATAGAATTTTAAAAAGGGATGAAAGAAAACCTTGAAACTGTAATTGTTCAAATGAATCACAAATACCTGACAGCCTCATCTTTTAATAATATACTTATTATATAATAAAAGATATGCTACATTACATCAAATTTTGGAATATTCCTACAAATGATTTTGTTGCATTAAACTTGATCATTTCCCCCACCTGCATAAACTCATCCAATGGTATCCCATTGATCTCAAAATAAAATTCAAATCTGGTCCCTGAGTACTGATCCAGGTGTTTCTCCACCTATGTGGTCCTTTCCTAAATCTGCAGTCCAGCAGTATGGCACTTGAAGTTCACAAATTCACTGTCCTTGCTCCAGCCACTGAGCCTTTTTGTGTGTTGACCTCATTGCCATCTTATAGCGCTTAAGCCACAGAGCCTGGAACAGTGCCTGGGACAGAGAGAATGCTGAATAATACTGCTGAAGGACTGACCAACTGAAGGAATGCTATAGAACCACCAGATCTTTTATAGAGACTAGGGTCTGTTTCATTTGTTCTCCTAACTTGGGGAGGACAGTATTTAGCTGCTGTTTACTTACGAGGCAGGGTACTGTTATCAAAAAATACTGAGCTAGGATTTGAGAGATTCCCAGGTTTCACTCTTGTTAGTTGGGTATATAACCCTGTCTGGGTTCCTCATCTGCACAAGGAGGAACTTGGCCGAAGCATCCTAATCTCTTCTAGCCCTCACTTCAATGGTCTTTATCTTCCCCACTCATTTTCTTGGTGGAGTTTAGTCCCTACCCCTAACCCTGCCCACAACCATTCTTTACATTCTGTTTTGTAAGAAATTATATGTGCACAAATACCCAGTAACCTGTGTGACTATCCCTGGGACTGTAGTTCCAAACTCAGCCTTCGCTTTAGCCAAGGCTGAAAGGTAAACACAGATGGCAACAGAGCAGCTCAGAAAAAATCAAGCATTTTATTCATTAGGCCATCTGGTCACCCCTTACAGTGTCTTTCCGTATGGTCATCAGGAAAAGACACATCAGACACTGTTAATTCACAGCTGAATTTGCTGGCCAAAGGTCTTGTAGCTCAAAAGCCAGACACTGGTAAAATACTGAGTATTTTAGGGTGGCATGTTGTTAATAACATGACCAATTTCCTTCTCATAATCTAAGATTTGGATATTAATCTTTTGGGCAACTTGAAATGGTTACAGCTCTTTTTGTAGGTGTCTTGCTTTCACCTTGTTAAGATCTTCCTGGTATGGCTAATAATATCATTAACAATTAGGTGCTAAAAAATGCAGCTTAGCAGCGTAACAACACCAACGTGCACCCCACTCTCACCCCACTTAACTTCTGCAGTTTCTTCTGAACATAACGATCGCATACCTTCTTGTTCCCTTTTGAACGTAGCTGTTTCATATGCTTGAAACCGCCCAGCAAGGCCCAGAATAGACTCCCCGCTTAGTTCTCCACCTGCTGGGCAATCCCCAGACACTCCTTGAGTCCAGTTTATCAGCTGCTTCACCCACCTGCAAGCCCGCTGATGGGGGCCCCAGCAGAGTCCTCTCCTCGTCTCCTGCCCTGCCTGCCAGCTCCCAATCAGTTCCCCTTTCCAGCTTCTCCACCCTATGGAGACCCAGGCCAAGCCCATGTCTGGGCAGAATCCACAAATTCACAAATTCCATACCAAGTGGCCATAACCACGTAGCATTGGTGGGCAGAGCAGAACGAGGAAAACAGTCATCTCTTGTCAGGCTGGGACTTCCCAAGGTGTGGGGCCTATTGGAACCCTTCCCCCATGTCCCTTAGACATTTTCTTTTACCTTTCCAATGAACATTTCAATTGTTTTTTCCCTCCAGAGTGAAGGAAACCTACAGTTGAATTTTCGTTTCCTGTTTAACTTGTGATGAAAACAAGAGAAACCTGCAAATTTATGGATAAAAATAGGTTTGCTATCTTAAAGTCATTAAGTGAACATAAAAGGGCTCTTTGTGGTCTCAGGGTATCTGTAACCTGGCATCTGTCACCAGTCCTCCATCCTCATCCGGAGGCAAGACATTCAAGCGAGGATTCCACGCTTAATGGCACCTTGAGAGTAAGTGCTCCCGGGTGCCTATCAAACCTGTCACTCTCAACAGCTGTTGCTAAGTGATGACATGTCCCTCCACCCTCTGTTGCTTTTTGCATAAACAGGTCTGCAGAGTTGTGCCAGGAGAGTCTTCCAAGGCGGGACGCGCTGTGCCCCCATCCGCGTGAACATCGAGTCACCCTCACCTGGCTTTGCTGTGCCCATTCCAGCATTGCTCCTCGTTGGATGTGCCGGCGGTCACGCTCTCGTCCTTGCAGATGGTGTAGGGTAATGCCGACCAGACCTTTTTAGAGAGCTTCAATTTCTCTTTTATGTCGGTGACCTGATCGAGAAACCAAGGAAAGCAAGTGAATGTCCTCAGGCTTTGCCCATTTCTACACAAGGACGTGACGCAGGTGAAGGTTACAGAACCTGTGACGTGACCAGCACGCACTCTCTATCAGTGCTAAGAGACAGACACGGTGCTGCAGGGTTTACAGCCCAGGAAAGCCTCTGTTCCTCCCCCCTCAATCTTCCTCTAGCAGAGAGTTCTCAGGTAATTGCCTTTTTGTTTTCCATCTTTTCTGTCCTTCAGTCTTTTGAATTAAAAACTTATGAAGCATCTCATCTGACTTTAGGTCCCTCTCCTGCTGACAGCCCTTACTGTGAGCACCCTACTTTAGAATTCATTGCCTGCATGTCAGATAAATGCACCAAAACAATGCGCCGAGAGATAAGCACTTTTCCCCAGTGGACTACTTGTTTCTGCACAAAATAAATATGGTCCCCAATTTAGCTGCTGGTGCAATTGGCAGGCCCATAAAGCACACACTTGGGTGGTGAGCAGTAAACCCAACCCACTTAAAAATCTCTAGCACTGAAAGAGAAAAGTCATTCTAAATATGGGTAAGTGTAAATGCCACAGTCCTGTGGATGGATGGCTGGGAGAATCTTAGTACCAGCCCTTTAAGTGTTTTCAGGCTCAGCGCTGACTTCTTACCTGAGAACGGGTAGGGAGAGGGATTTAATACCACTGTGGCTCCACAAGAACATCTAGGTTCATGCAGTCACAGCTCGGATTTCCTATTCTGTCTACATGAACATTGGGGACGTCCACGGATGGTTGAAATGCATCTGTTATTGGTTGAATTGTATCCCTCCCAAAATTCATATTGAAGTCCTAACCCTCAGTACCTCAGAATGTGACTTTATTTTGAGATAGGGCATTACAGAGGCAAAGAAGTTAAAGTGAGGTCATTAGGGCAGGCCCTACCTCAGCATGACTGGTGTCTTTATACAAAGTGGGAATTTGGGCACAGAGATGTGCATGGAGGACGATGGTGTGAAGAGACACAGGACAAAGATGCCCATCTATAAACCAAGGAGAGAGGTCTGGATGGATCGTTTCCTCGCAACCCTCAGCAGGAACCAACCGTGCTGACACCTTGATTTCAGACTTCTAGCCCCCAGAACTGTGAGGCAATAAATTTCTGTGGTTTTAACCCACCCAGTCTGTGGTACTTTGTTATGCAACCTTAGCAAACTAACACAGATGTGAAAACATTAAGTAGACATCTGATGGGGAACAGGATATTTGCACAATCTCAGAGCACCTACCACAGATTACTTATTAATTACCAAAGGAAAACTGGTAATTTTAGCATGCAGAGACTCAGCAGGCCTCCACCTTAGCCAAGTGGTCAAAGTGAGGGGACAAATTGATCCTGGGTATCTCCGCATGTGATGTGGCAAGAAGGACAATCATTCAGGCTGCAAACATTCATAACCTGACCCTAATCATGGGGACACATCAGACAAACCGAAACCGAGGGGCATTCTGAAAGACAGCTGGCCTGTCCTCAAAATTGTCAGCCATGAAGGACCAAAAAAGGCTAAGAGTGCTTCCAGAGTGAGAATACAAGATGTGCTATCCAAATGCAACCTGGATTGAACACTAGGTCAGAAAGATAACTGCCATAAAAGACATTATTGAGATAATAGGCAAAATTTGTATACCGACTCTCTTTTAAATAATAGCATTGTGTCAGTGTTCAATTTCCTGAACATGAAAGCATATTGTGGTAATGTAGGAGAATGTCACGTTCTTGTGTTCTTAGGAGATACATGCTGGAATATTAACAATCGCAGGGTTATGATTTGCACAACTTAATAATGGCTCTGTAATAATAAATAATAATAAGTACATAGATGTATAAAGAGAGAGAGAAAGTAAATGTGGGAAATTTTTAATGACTGGTTATTTAGATGAAAAGCATACAATTTTTCAAAAAATACAATTTTTGGTAAGTTTGAATTTTTTTCAAAATAAAATACGTGAAAAAGAACCCCTTACGTTTTATTTGGTTGGCATGGTGTCCACTTTGGTATTCCTAACCTCCAAAAAAGGCTACCATCTTTTTCTTACTCTTTTCAAAACAATCCCCAGAGACAGTAATACGTATTACACACTTACATCAGAAAACGATCACCGTCTTCAGGACTGAAATCCTCTGGGGTTTATTCTGTCCCACAATAAAGCACACCAAGAGTGAGCATTCTCTTTTCTGCCTATTTCATACTGAAATCCCACCTCCATGCTGTGGGAATCTAAACCAGATACACATATTTTGAGACACAGAGAAAGAATAACATTGCATGATGTCCCACTGGCATGCCCTTTTCTAGTATTTGCAGAATTTAACTGTGGATGTTGTGCTGCTCATTCTTTAAATCCAACTCAAGCATTGTCTCCTTCTGGGTGCGTTCTCTGGCCTCCAGGTTAGATTCAACTTTCTGCATTGCACAGCGCCCAGTTGATGATGCTAAGTACCGATCCTTCCAAACTCTAATAATTGGCTTATTTTTCTGATTCTCTCTTAGACTACAAGCTTCTTGGTGGCAGGAATAGGGTTGTCATTTGTCTTGATCCTAAGTGCCTGGTATGGGTCAGGAGGCCCACCAGCCCGGTTTGTCTGGAAGTTAGGCAATTGCAGGATGCAGAATTTTCAGCACTAACACAGGAAAAGTCCCAGGTAAATCAGGATGAGCTGGTCACACAGGTCTTAGCACACAGGAGGCCCTCAGTAAGGGTTGATTGAGATAATGGATTGAATGGTGGCATTCTATTACAAGGTGATAGACTATGTTGCTAACTTAAATAGCTGGGGTCACAATAATGTGTGTTCTTCATCCAAAAGGGTGGGAGGGAACCGTGAAGTCGTATTTGGCTACGTGAAGACCCTGTCATGAGGATGGGTCTGGAGGCCCTCTCTGACTGCTCGCCACAGCACATTTTACAATCGGGACATGTTCTCTCTGGCATTTCAGTAGCTGTGTAGTTTCATTGTACATTTGAAGGAGATAACAGCAAAGCAGCTGTGAGAAATGTAAATGCTGTTTTAACATTCTGCATGGAAACACTGGCCAATTCACCTCCGGACTGCGATGGTAAGGCAGACAGCTGAAAAAATGGACACTATTAGCCACTGGAAAAGAACATGCCTTTGATTCCAAAGTATGTCTGAATGATGGCAGTTTATTTTTCAGTACCAGAGAAGTTTTTCAATTTTCACATCATTTAGAAACATTTTCTCATTTTATTTATTTATTTCATTTCTCAATAAGACATATAACTGCTTTGCGGTAGCCTCAGACCTGAGGTTTTTGTTTCCCACCCCACCCCCCCAGAAACCTAAGTGCACACAATTGTGAACTAAGCTTTATGTTAACAAGTGTCCTTAGTACAAATATATTACTGACAATAACAGTGAGCCCTAGTTCATTAATAACAAATCTGGTGGGAACAAAGACCTGGGACCAAATACAAAATTTATAACAATTTCCTTTCTTTGCTTCTCAAATGAGCTATTTTAGGACAAATTAACTCTATCCAATACTTGCAACTGGTATTTACCCAACACTTCAATATTGTGTTAGTAATGTTGCAATGTTAGTAATACTAGGAATACCTAAGTATTAATTTTTTTCTTCTACGCTATTGATAGATTTTGGAAGTTAAACAACTTCTGTTATGCCATAGGAATCTGATCCAAATATACAGTGTTGAGGTTCACAAGGAAAGCATGAGCCCTCTTTTAGGACTTATCTGTAGTTTATCCTGGTTTCTGACAATTTCAACTACTGATTTCAGCAGAGACATATGCTCTTAGTTTAAGGACTGTCAAAAGGCCTAGGAATACTTGACTCTGTAGGAAGACAGTGGCACTATTCTCATACCTAAGCCTACAGAACTGTAAAATTAGACAAAAGAGGGAGGAAGTTGACAAGGTGGAATGATGGCCAAAACCCAAGAGATTAGTAAAAACAATGAGCAGAAAGGACTATCCAAGCACTCTTGCCTGACAACTTCACTTAGAAAGCAATCTTGCCTCAATATTTAACCTGAATCTCATCAAGTTTCCGACTTAACAACTCACACACAGTTTACAGGAAATGCTAGGGATAGAGGAACAAATTAAGTGACACTAAAAATACATAATCAGACGCATCCGCGGATGAGAGATTATATAAGACAATTGGCTTCAAAATTGGGCAAATAAATAAATTAATTGATTAAGGCAGGAATACTGTTCTAGATGAAAAGAAACTCCAAAAACATAACAACCAAATTCTATGTGTAGACTTTAACTGAATCCTGGATTTGGAGGTGGGGATCCAGCTGTAAGAGAGAATTTGGGGAATTTTGAATATAGAATAAATAGTAGTTGATATTACTGAATTACTATTAATCTTCTTAAGTGTGATCATGATGTGATTGTGGAGGAGACTTTCCTTGCTTTTAGGAGATTCATGATGAGATATTTAGGGATAAAGCATCACTGTGTCTTTTTTCTTTTATTATTTCAGCATATTATGGGGGTATAGATGTTTAGGTTACCTATGTTGTCCTCGCTCCCCCTCCCCGCCCTAAGTCCACATTATGTCTTTTACTTGCTTAAAAATAGCAAAAAATGGTCGGGCGCAGTGGCTCACGCCTGTAATCCTAGTACTCTGGGAGGCCGAGGCGGGCAGATTGTTTGAGCTCAGGAGTTCCAGACCAGCCTGAGCAAGAGCGAGACCCCGTCTCTACTAAAAATAGAAAGAAATTAATTGGACAACTAAAATATACAGAAAAAATTAGCCAGGCATGGTGGCTTGCGCCTGTAGTCCCAGCTACTCGGGAGGCTGAGGCAGGAGGATCGCTGGAGCCCAGGAGTCTGAGGTTGCTGTGAGCTAGGCTGACGCCACGTCACTCACTCTAGCCCGGGCAACAGAGTGAGACTCTGTCTCAAAAAAAAAAAAAAAAAAAAAAAAAAATACTATTATTGAATCTGCATCAGGGGTATATGGATTTCATTTTATTATTTTTTCAGTATTGTTTGAAAAAGTTAAAAATAATGAAAAGTTGGGAAAGCAATAAGACTTTGTTATCAGGGCACATGGCTTTAAGAGCCTTGCTGGATTGAGCATAGGGCAGTATTGGACTCAGAGTGATGGGGGTGAACCGTGAGCTTTCACTGAACCCAGGCATCCCTCCATGGTCAATCTTCACAACTCAGTGCTGAAATAGTGTCATTACACCCTTTGTGCAACTGGGAAATGGGGCTTAGAGAGGCTAAAAAAACTTGCCATACATCTAGTAAATGAGATTCACATTCAAATGTAGACTTTGGAATTGTTACTCCTAATCACAAGGCTTACTAGGGCCATGGCTCACAGCCAGGGCCTTCAAAGCGTGTGTGTTGGGGTGGTGGTAGGGGTGTGTGTGCATCTCTGGGCGTGTGCAAGTGATTCAGTGGGATTCGGAATTAGAACTTTTATTTCTATTTTTAAATATAAAACCACAAGAGGAATTAAGCTTTCCTAATATTTATTCTAGAGATGGATATCTCAATCGGTCTATGTGGTGATGGCTATTTCTCAATTTTCCTAGGGAAAGAGTAAGACTTTCACAGTGGGGAGAGGCTATACTGGCACCCCACCCCCACTAATTTGCTCCTGGTGTATTGACACAGCATATGTGCTGGTTAAGTGCATTTATGGATTGGATTATCTCATTTTAACTCACTCATTCAATAGAATCGTGACTTAAAATAATTTTTGAAAGAAACTTTGGGTTTGATTTATTTCCTTTCAAGCAATGCAAGCACAAGTGAACAACAATAAGATGGCAAGATAATATTCCTCTTACTCTTGATACATCTGCAACGTCACAAAGCAGAAATGATAAAGATTATTTGTTTTATTTTTCTTATTTTAAAAGTTTCCATTTTTGCATAAATTTCAAGAGATACAGCATGTGTCAGTTCAGTAGTATTAATGTTATAATTTATGTATAAATAATTATACATAAATTCAGGATCATAGACACCCAGGGTACTTATAAATACCCTTATAAGTACCCTGGGTGTCTACGATCCTGAATTTTTTGCTGATAGAGATACAAGACCAAAAAAAAAATCTTCAGATTACATCTATAGCACAGGGACTCATGCAATATATTTTGAAGCAGTGATTTAGCAAGCAAAAATTCAATAACATTCGGTGAAATCAGCTTAATGAGACAGGGAAGTGTAATACAATTTAGAAAAAGTTCCAATACATTGGTTAAATAAGAAAAAAGGCTTTTGTTGCTAGTATCCCTTCATTAAACCCTTATTATGTGCCTTTTATAAGACAGGTTTTATGGTAGCCTCTGGGGATACAAATATGACTAGTACATGGTCGCTCTCTTTGAAGAGTTTGTGGCTGGGCTGTCTAGTAGGAGCAAAGAGATACGGAGCAAATATTACAGTCACGGGTAAACAAGGGGCTATGAGAGCACCGATATTAATTTGTCCGGAAATTTCCTTTCTGGGGAACATTATATTCCTTCTCAAGCAAATAAGGCTTTGCAGATATTTACTTCTTTGTGGCTGCTAAACTCTGTCATAGGAATGATTAGGAAGCAGTATAATTTTAATAATTTCTAACTAAAGGGACTAAAAACAAAAAAGGCGTCATGTCCTCTCAAGTTTTCACTTCCAAGAACGGGATGATTTAGTCCACGTAGAGCCACTGCTTGCAGCCACTTTTCTGGTCTTCAGCTACTCACTTTGCTAAGGAGCAGCTGCACTTTCATGACTCCCAGGGAATATCTGCTCCACAGCCAGTGACTCAGTAAACAGCGCTTCGTGTGTACCAGATGCTTAATAAATATTTGTTGAGTGAGTAAATACATGAACAGCATTGCCAATGATCTGCCGAGGGAAGTAAGATCTCAAAAATTATTGATTATCTGCCAGCTTCTGCCTTCTGAACTTTCCTTTGGCGAGCAAGGACGATATGGGCAAATTCAGTCAGGGCTTCAGGAACAAAAGTAATTTTCCTTGACCTGATGACCCCCAGAACAAGAAGGGTACCTCAGATGATCCCTCAGATCTTCTAATTAGGATGCCAGTCTCCTGTCATCTCAAATGTCATTCCAGGTGTAATTTGCACAGGTATGAGGGAAGAGCCTCAGGGACCTCGAAATGATCTTGGCTTGGGGAAAAAACATGAGAATGCAACTAAAAATGGAATAAATCCCATCCTGAACAGTTTTTACAATCCTTATCAACACATACCATTTCTAGTACCTTCTCTTTGGTTTTCTGAACAAGCGACCTGTTGAATTCCGATTTGGGGTGTTTTTGAGCCCCCCTTTTTTTTTTTTTTGAAACAGAGTCTCACTGTTTTGCCCAGGCTAGAGTGAGTGCCGTGGCGTCAGCCTAGCTCACAGCAACCTCAAACTCCTGGGCTCAAGCGATCCTACTGCCTCAGCCTCCCTAGTAGCTGGGACTACAGGCATGTGCCACCATGCCCGGCTAATTTTTTCTATATATTTTTAGTTGTCCAATTAATTTCTTTCTATTTTTAGTAGAGACGGGGTCTCGCTCTTGCTCAGGCTGGTCTCGAACTCCTGAGCTCAAACAATCTGCCCGCCTCAGCCTCCCAGAGTGCTAGGATTACAGGCGTGAGCCACCGCGCCCGGCCTTGAGCCCCTTTTATTATCTTTGTCTCCCATGTGAATTCTCTGATGGGGCATATTTGACTTTTTTCTCCAGGAGACATTGCCCATGGCTGTCTGTCTACCTACTGGAGGCCCAAAGTCCATCTACCCTGGATCCGTTGTTTCCTCTGGCTCTTCCCTGGGCAGCTGTGGCGAGAAGGCCACCTGCTGTCCTCCCTGAATCATCGCTGGACCAGATCCCCTTCCCTGGCTACCTGTTGTGGGCACCCAGCCTGATGCTCTGTTTGCTTATGACTTCAGAAAGATTTCAATATGCCTATTTCATCTGTAGGAAAACATAATGTAACCGGATGTAAATAATATATACCACATCTTTAGAAAAAAAGGTGATTAATATTTCAAGGGCTATTCACTAAATAATACATATGGCGGGGGAAAAAACACAATGTGAATATTTTATAGGCTGAAGGTCATTTGTTAGCTTTGGAAAACATCTGCTTAAAAAAAAGAAGGCAGCCTCGTCTTTACCTCTTGGACAGGGCCCCATTACTTGGTCAAGTTAAGGGAAATGCATGACACTTAAAACTATTTTTGCAACCTAAGAGTTGAATAATCCAGTTTTGGAGACAGTGATCTCGTCGAGCTTTACTCTAGAGAAGAACAATCTTTTCTTATAGCACCAAGTAATTCAATTCACCGTGTGAGCCCGCGTTGGAATTCAAGTCATCAAACAAGGTCTTCAGTAATCAAACAAGGTCTGTGAATGTACCTGTTCACAACTTCTCTCACTCACTTGAAAACACATACAGTCTTGAGGAGAGTATTTAAAGTTCCTAAGACTCAGATAGAATACTAATTTTTCTGATGTGGCCAAATACCTATAAATACAATCTCGCAGACATTCTTAGAAGTAATCCGTGTTTTCTGATAATGGCTTTTAGCGCTCTCTTCACTAGAACATCAGTTTTCCATTTATTCTGAGTTCATGAAACTCTGGTGTTATTTCTCATGCCTCAGATTGTCACTGTCTTTAGTGTCATATTTGGGGAAGTTCTATAATGCTTGGTGGAGAAATTGCTTGTAACACGTTCCCTTCCAGGAGATTTCTGAGTCAGTCTTGGGCATGACAGCAGGGCTCTGTTGAATCCAGTTTGTCAGTGAACCTACAGCAGACTCTGTCCACACCATGCACCCACTGCATCTTCGAGACACTACACAACTTGAAAAAAGTCCCATACTCTGGGATTTATCATAGATTCCCGGGGAATTTAAAAACAACTTCTAGTTTATTACCATGTGACATATTTTTTCAACTGTGGTATGGTACTTTCAACATTACCCACAAGGAGACAAACCCTCATGCGTTTTGTAGGAAAAACTAAGAAGGATAAAAAACCCAGTGGGAAGTGAGAGAATCTTTGAAGGTTCAAAAAGGTAATGCTTAGCTTTGTTGCGTTTCACAGGGGATTGGGAATTGGATGAAAAGTTAGAGTCTGAGTCATCCCTTCTGGCTTCCGGTTTGGAGTTTCTTGGCTAGAGGATCACACTGTATTAGGGGCATGAGCCTGGAAAGAAAGATGGGGCCCTTTTCTGGTAAAACACTGGTCCTCAGAGTGGGATAAATATGGAAAACACCAGAAATATTTTCCTATTGCTGTTCAGGTTAGATGTTTGCAGCAGATTATAAGAAAATAACAAACGTTCAAATCTTCACGTCTGTAGCTAGGGTCTGGCTGTGCCTCATTCCCTAGGTCCTATGTTTTAGGAAGTAAGTGCAGTACGCATTCTATATGTCCTTAAGAAATGACGCAGTCTGACACTGAACTCACATCTACTGAATTCAATGGCGAAAAGAAAAAGACAAGAAGTCATTTGGTCTGTAGGAATCCATACAAAATCAAAGTATTATTTTGCATAAGGGTACCTAAAATGGGGCACTATTTACTTTTCTTCTTTTCTGTTGTTTTTTAAAATTTCAGAATATTAAGGGGTTACAAATGGTTTTGTAATGGACTATTTACTTTTGAAGACTGAAAATTATAAATGATTTTAAGGAGTGGTTTTGTTGTTGAATCATGGAATTTAGAGGCTCAGCAGAGCTGCCACAGTCCAAAGCTTCTAGAGCATTCTTGACAGAGACTCACTTAGGCTTCACGTAAATGTTTCCAACAACAGATAACAATTCTGGTGAAAGAGGACTTGGGATTTTCTGCTTGACCTAAGGCAGTCCACAGCCCCTCTCTGGGCAGTTCTGGAGGTCTTCCTGGACAAGGCCTGACCACACAGCACAGGCATATTCTTATTCTTCCTCCTGCACTTGGCACTGAGACTGAGTCCTCAGCTTTTTTCTCTTGCTTCACTTTGTTCTTTTGCAACCTATCGCTCGTTTCCAATTTTGAGAGTGGATTCTGTTTTTTTCAGTCCATCCCCTGGGAAATTCTCCTTTTTGCTTTATTTCTGACCATAGGTCTGTCCAGTCTGTTCTCTTGCTCTCTGTTTTGGAGACCAGCTCTATCCTCCTTGGTGGCTAACTTTGATCTCTGTCATTTCTTAGGCATTATTTTGGCCGTATAGATGCGGACACCCCCAAGGAACTGTAACTGACTTAGAGTGTGAATTGATTCTAAATTAGGTCATTAGATATGCAATCTTCATGATGTTGTGTTGGAAGATCTTAGGTACGGTCTCAAAAAAAAAAAGAGAGAATAAATTCAGTATTTCTAGCAGTTTTCTATAGCACGTTGAAGCAGTTTGGATATTTAAAAACTGACCTCTGCTCCTACCATCATTTATTCTATCATCATTACACAATAAAAACTTTCAGAGGTTCTTTGTGGTTCGAAAAGGAGATTCCTTCCATTTTTCCCTCAATTTCCTGATATAGACAACAGGATCCTGGTAGTGGCATGGGGTTGACCCCTTTGTGTAGGACGAACCTGGAAATGAGGACTAATTTGGAAAACTGCCAGAAAGAGCTTATATATTTAATAGCCCAATTTTGCCAAGGTGAAGAAAGTTTGATGTTCTGAACATCTAGTCTTGCTGAAAAATTCTGATTCTTTTCCAACTCTTACTTCAAATGTACAACCCCTTCACAGGGGCTCTGATGAGACTCAGGAATCCATAAAGAGTCTCTGTCTCTACTTCTATCTATGATTGACGCAATGATTCTGTTAAGCTCATAACCACCTGAAGTTACTCTGAAAATATTGAAATTTCATCTTCAGGGAATGAAATCCAGGACATTACAAGTGGGTCTGCTAATTAAAAAGGGGAGGAGGCGTAGCAAAGCATTTCACTTCGAGTTTAGGCATTCCTGAATATTTCAGAACTCATTATTTAATTCCAACTGTTTGGGGCTTTATTCTTTCACACCAAAGCTGAGAAATAGATGTGTATTCTGGTACCTCTCTCTAAAGCCTACAGATACTTGGAACTTAACAGGAAACAAGAAACATCTTTTAGCTCATCCGAGAGTGGTGTAATTGAGCCCGGCCTTATTAAGTAAGATACTGCAAACATGATTCCAGCCAATAGTGAAAGTACTCGCAAAGATGTACACACACTGGAAAAGTAATTTAGATGCAGCATAGAAAAATATTCAGCAAGTGGTAGGTAGAAATCAGATTTATCTAAATTCTAAAGCCATTTAGGGTGGAGATGGGTTGCCCTAAATCTTTTATGGAATAGGCAACAAAAAGCATATAAATGTCTTTTGGGCATGTGTGATTTGATTTATACTTAACTATGTAGACTTGTACCGTGTGGTGCATAATAAATGCTACTTTTGCATCTATTGTGTTATATTTATGATATAATACAACGTTCTGCCTTTTCCTTCATAGGTTTAACTGGAAACTGGTTGGAGTTTAATTGCCAGTGATTTTGGTCTAAGGGAGTTCTAGGAACAATGGGATGACAGACTCATCAGCATACCCAGGAACGTAAACCATCACACCCAAGGATGTCTAGGAACTCTAGCTCAGATGTAGAGTCTACACGTGGGAGAGGGAAGACTATGATTTAGTGGGTAACTCTTTTTATGTGTCTCAACTCAACTGTCTCTTTTTCTAGGGCTCCTCCCTTAATATCCAGTTACTTAGGACCTCGCACAGAGTCCGTGCTCGCAGAGATCCCTGTGATTTTACCTGTCATAAAGATTTCCCCATTCATTGTGATCATGGGTCTTCCCTCCCAGCCTGCAGGTGACACAGGGGCAGGGCCTCTGTCCTCTGTGTTCACCACATCCTAAGAGATGTGTGTCCCACCTCCCAGCACAAAGCCTGGTTATAGGAATGAATGAATAAATGAATAAATGAAGCGGAATAGGCAGAAGGGCAAATTTAAATTCTGGGTCTCCAAATGAAATTGTAAAGAAAACATTAATTCTAGACGTCCTAACTTGCAAAATAAACACATTGCTACAGAGAGTGGTGTCTTCCTTTGTAAGCCTCCCTATTTTCTGGAGAACTGGTTGTTTAGGGTCTATTTATAGGTAGTCAGTTCAACTAAACACACATATGCGTGCACACACACACACACACACACACACACACTCTCATCTACAATGTACAAGGCCCTTTTTAGGTCCTGGGCATACAGTGATATGTAAGACATAGTCTTGCCTTCCATGAACTTACCATACAGTGGAGGAAAGAGATATTACATAAATGAGCATACTAAATGGTTCCTATATTTAAGGGTTGTAGGGTGTGAGAAGTATAATCAATATTTCATTATAAGGGAGAAACTGGGATGGAGGAAGGCTTGAAGGAAGCCTTGGCAGTTGAACTGGACCTTGAAGGATAAGTAGCATTCTGCAGGCTGAAGAGTTGGGAAGATCTTTTCTTGGCAGAGGGACCCTGAATGGCAAAAGCTCATGGACGCAAAGCCTCTTCAATAGGGGAAAGAAGTCCACAGTGTTTGCTTTAACTGTGACTTTAGCAAAGTCTCATAATCTCCCTAAAAATCAGTTTCAAAATGGGGGAAAATTTATCCCTCCCTTAAACACTATCTTCTTAAAGATTTAATAAAGTTTAGTAAGTTTATATATTGCTAGGGCACTTGGAACTGGAAGTTCTTAATGAGTAGAAGTATCACCATGGGGACAGATGGCATAGGGTGACTAAACTGTATTCTTTCTTGGAAATCAAGTTCTTACCCCTGTGAGGTAAATTACCTGTTCCTGGGAGCCATCTGGTTACCTTAAAGATCCAATTTACCCCATGGGGCACCAACCAGGGAGTGCCATTTACTCCTCTTGTGATTAGACCCAAGCGACATAATCACACTTGACTTTCACCTTTGCATTGTAAGCATCGCACAACCTAAATGGGTTCTCTTAGTCTCCTGCAGGCTGCAGAGAGGTCATAGGTTCTCCTTTTTAGCTCTAATGGGAAAAGAACCACCTTGTAATGGCAGAATGGCTATTCTGGGCAAGGAAGCAATGAGAGTCTAAGGCAGTGATATCCAACAGAAATACTATGCTAGCCACAAATGGCAGCTAAATACATAGTTTTAAATTTAAATCTAATGGCCACATGAAATAAAGTAAATTGAAACTAATCTTAATATTATGTTTTGTTTAACCCAACATATCCAAAATATTGTAATTTCCATGTATAATGAGTATGAAAGATTTTAATGAGATATTTTACATTCTTTTTTTTTTTTTGGTACTAAGTCTTCAAAACTAGTTTGTGTTTTACACTTACACCCCATCTCAATTCATTCCATAGGACTCCTTCTCCAGTGCTCAGTAGATACATGTGGCTAATGCCTGCTGTGTTGAATGGCGTGGGTCTCAAACTCTGCTGTGGGTTTGTTGTACTTGGGGTTGTTGTACTTACAGCAGTGTCAGTTCTGTCTACACCATTGAACATCTCCAGTGCTCAACAGCCATATGTAGCAGGTGGCTGCCATATCAAGAGCACCGTCTAATGGTCCTTGATGAGCACATCGGGAGAAGGGGCAGCTGCTCCTGAGAGGGCTTGAGCACAGTCCCCAGGCTAAGGTTGTTATTTGAATGAGTCGAAGGCAGGCTGTTCACTTAACATTGGAGTGTTCAGTCTTTTCTTCTTAATTTTTTGGGTAGCTTGTACTTCAGATGAGCAAAACTCATTTTCATCCCCGTTCTCTGATGTCATTCTTTTGCCCTTCATTACAGACCCCTAATCAATTGGCCAAAGTGTACCAGGAAAGAACCGATTCCAAGTCAGGTTGCATCAGAAGTCTGTTTGGGACCCAGCCTATCTCTACAATCACTTTCGTTTATATAAATGGGAACATGTTGCATTCAGTTTTGTGACATCTGTCAATATTTTGCCTACGGACAGAGATTTTTTCGGCTTACATTTATTTGTTTTCACTGAAGTATAACAATCACCCAGACAAGTACACAAATCATATATAAACAGTTTGATGAATTTGTACCAAGATACTCATGTAACAAGCCACCAGATATGTGGCAGTTTTGATGAAGGAAAATATCTAAAAGGTTTTTGTCAAATCCAATCTTTCTCACAAGATTTCACTCTCTTGAAAATGAATTGCATGAAGTCATTTATATGTAGGGATTACAGGTTACCAAAGAGTAGAGTTTCTTACTGATTTACCATAATTTTGAGATCATAAATTGCATATTGGCTTTCAGCATGTGCATGCATTTTAAAGACAAAGGGTGTCAAAAAGTTGTTACAAAATGTTGCCCAAAGTAGCCTGACATCATCCCACCTTCTTCTTCAGGGCGGTCCAGCCTCACCTGCAAGCACTTAGAGACCACCTTCACTGTGGCCAGCAGATGGCAGTGTTGTCCAATCTTTGCCCACCGTCTGCCCCCTTCCCATAGTCTTGTCCCAGGGAATAAAACTGTAGATTGTTCCACTGCGTATAAAACTGACAACCCTGTTATTTTAAACTTGAAACTGACAGGCTGTTATTTTAATGAGGTCTACCAGAGCCAAGGTTAACCAAAGCTTTATTTCCCTACAAAATGTTAAGGCCACGGTTCTAAAAGGGGCCTGTGAAATTTTATGTTATTGATACTTTCTCTGACTGTACAAGTTTAAAGATATTTTTTGACAAGTAAAGCTACGTGATGAATACAGACATCTGTTTATATATAATAGCTAAATTGTACATTACAATCGGTTCAAATTTCTCCCAACAGGTCCTTTTACTCTAAGTTACATTCCTGCACACATACAAAAAATTCTTTTCTACTGTTATCCATTTCAGTCTGTTGTGAAGCAAAAGTATATATTTTTAGCACTTTGACTTTCTAGCTTAATGAGTCAAAGGAAAATTTAAAGCTTATTTCAATCCCATTAATATTCCCGAATGAAATCAAGTGTAGTATTTCATTCTTTATTTCTGTGAAAGAAGCTGAGATCCAGAACAGTAAAACTTAGTTAGAAAGGATTTTCTTTTATAATAGGTACTTCTACAATGTGTGGTGGCTAATGGCATTATAATTTATTTCCTTTCCCTTGAAATGTCTTTTCACGTTGATAAAGGAAGGATTTAAAGTCAGTTGCTTACTGCGTCAATATTATAAACATTAGAAACCACCTTTTCCCAAGCCATTTTGCCAATGATTTTGCACATTTTTATCTGCCCCCAAAAATAATTTTTAACATTTAACCAATCTTTCTGTCTGAGTTTATGTATGTAGATCCTGCAAATAATCTATTTCTACATTTACAGAATTTACTTGGAATGAATATTGTCATCTGCCAAAGGCCTGCCCACAAAAGGACTTTATAAGCTCTAGAAGAACCTTGATTTCCAAAAGCAGGCCTCAAATAAATGAATTTCATGTTCAGTTATTATTTATTGGTGGCAACGTCAATTTCTCTTCAACAAACATCTAATGCAAACCTGCTATGTATGAAGAACTGTGCCTGTCAGACAAGGTTTACAAAACTCAGACATAGTCCTTGTCTTCAGGACCAGCTACATAATTTGTGGAGCCCAGTGCAAAATTAAAAGGTGGGGCTCCGTGTTCAAATATTAGGAATTTCAACAAGGCGACAGCAGAGCACTGAATCAAGCATGGGCACTTCTAAATGCCAGGCCTGGAGCAACTGTACAGGTTGTAAGTCCATGAAGCCTGCTTGTCTTCAAGAAGCTATAATCAGGTTGAGTTTTACTGAGATATATAACCAGGAGATGAGACAGAGAATGGTGATCATTACCATAACAACAGTGATGACTACTGTACCGATTAGCTGCCCAGCAACAATATCCATAATTACTTCCATTTTGCACAAAAATGTTGAAAGGTAGTTCTTGGTGTCTCCACTTTTCAGATGTGATAAACAAGAATTGCATTTCTATGATGACATTTTTGTTTAGTGAGATGTCATCAAGTCCTTACTAAGTAGCAGGCACTGTGTTAAACTCCTCACTTACATCTCATTGTTGGATCATCACAAACTCACATGAACAATGAGGACACTGAGGCGATGAGGAGTGAAATCACTTGGCCTTAATCACATAGTACAAGGAAGCAGGGCCTGGTTTTGATCCTTGGCCATGGGGGCTCTGGAGCCTGCAGTCTCAAAGGAACCATTACAACAGAACTGGCATGCTGGAAGTGTTGATGCCTTCTAGAAGCCCAGTCCCTGTTGGTAGATATCACTCATTTCCAAAAAAATGGAAAATATGAGGTCTGTCCGGAAAGTATCCAGCCATGTAATATGAAAAATAGAGACATTTATTGGAGAAGAGACAAGATACAAAAAACATTGTATGTAGGACAATGGCGCCTCAGTCCCCATCAAAGTAGGCACCTTGGGACCTCACACAGTTCTCCCAGCGTCTCTTAACCTAACCTGTACATGGTAAACATTCTCAGGTGTTCTGCTTGTTGCAGGCCTTCCAGAATGTGGATCACTTTCAACAGATTCTCAACCATCTTTGAAGCATTTGTGCCACACTTTTATTTGCACTGCACTCCTTGCATTGTCCCCAAAAGCCTTCTGAATCATCCGAGTAGCTTCTGTGGAGGAATGTTCAAGCTTAACGCAAAATGTGATGCAGATTCGTTGCTCCCCTGGCTCAGTCATTTTGAATGCCACGGCCACACAGTACACAGGCTCACTCAATGGTATCTAGCGCCCCACTGAATAGTACAGTGACGTCGTCATTGCTCACGCATGCGCATTCCAGTCAACTCTCCTTGGCTGCCAGGTTACACTGATGTCGCACAAACCGTTCTCATTATATTAACAATGGCTGGATACTTTCCAGACAGACCTCCTATACTGGGGCCCCCATGGTGCTTTGAAAATCTGTGTATTCTCCTCCAAATTATTAGTCCATGCTAATTTTCTAGACATTTTCCAACACTACTGTGATTTTAGCAGCCCTACAAACAATTTCCCAATTTTGGGTCTTTTTCTAACAACACTATGGTTAGAGCAGCCTCTCCGAATTTTTTAGGCCTTTTCTTTCTTTTTTCCCTAGGCCTTTTCTAACAATGCCTGTGGTGAACTGTACAAAAATACAAGACTACATATTTTTCAGGCTAACATTTTAAATCAATCCATGTTCCCCTAGGAGTTCCAAAGACAGAAGAATCCAATGCTGTTTTCCAAGTTACTCTTCTGGTTATGAACAAGAGTGGGTTATATTGTCCTTGAATGCATCTGTCTATCTATTATCTATCATCTACCTTAACTATCAATAGAAATAATAATTTTCAGGTGGTGCTAAGAACACTCCAGATGCACATTACCATAAAACCTAGGCCATTTCTTTACACACAAGTGTGAAAAAGTGAAAGTCCTAAAAACTCCTCCCTGGCTTTAAAATGGGAAAAGTGTTCCCCTTCTGGACTTTTTATTCACAAAACAGCACAGACCAACTCTTCCCCTGGGTTTTCATGACAAAAGGGAGAGTTCTCCCATGGGCTACATATACAGGCTGGAAAGCCAGCCCTACATATTTAATGGTCTGTATCTAACAAAATTGCATTAGAAATCCTCTCCTTGAGACTATTTCTCTTATGAAATGGAAAGTAGTAAAGAAAACAAAATTTTCACCACCCTGACATAGGGATCCACGGGGACCTGAGAGAGCTTTGCATTTTCCTGTTACACTGTACTTGGGAATAAGGTTGAGAAGCCAGACAGTAAATCTGATTCAACCAAATCCAAAGCAATTGGAGGAATCACCTTTTTATTGCAGATAAGTATAAAAACAGTACTGGAAGCACACTGGAATCTTAAAGATAAAATGCCAGCGGCTTTTTGTTAATAGATTTGGTAGCTAAGCAGTGGTACTTAGAGAATAACCTTCATCTCTTGAAAAAATGATCTCAGTAAAAGGAGCTCTGAATGCAAATAAATTAGAATGATTATTGTGTTGAGTTAGCCTAATATTAGGTTGCTTTTCTATTTCTGCTTCGAAGCGTTACGTTTTGCTCCCGATGCATGGAAAGTCACAATAGAATTATCACTCAGGTGTACGAGGGTACAGTGTGAGTCTTTGCTAGTAGGGATAGAACCCCAACATCTCCATTTTTTTCTGAATTAATAAGATTTACTGATTTGATTTTTTGTGTTTTCTCATTAGAAGCTATTGCTGAATTTTTATAATATGCCACAGTGATCCATAAATCACAAATTCTGACATACTTCATTCTCTTCATTGCTTTTTAGTGTAATAAAAGGAAAGTTAAATAGCCTTTTGAACATAGTTTTCATTTTTCTTACTTCTTCAAATTATTTTCTATGTGGAAAACCAGCCCTGTTTTTGAAGCCAAATCACAGACATTACAAAAAGAGGCTCAGCCCATTTTCAATTTGTTTCTTTTGTACTCAGAAAGGTAGGAGGATTTTTCAAGGGTTTTCCCAAAGATAATTGAAAGTGGGGTGTTATTTACGTAAGCACCTAAATACAACGTGCCACTAAGTTCCCCTTCTTCATTATTTATGTGGTTGAGAGGAAAGTTCGAACTTCAAAGGAGCTAGAACTTAGGTCCAGAACTTGATTCTACTTTTATTGGTCTGAGGACGTGACCCCACAACAAGAAGAGAAGCAGAGACCAGTGACTCAAAATTGATTAAATTGAGAACAAATGGGAAAAGCTAAGGGGACTCAAGCCATAACAAAGGGGGTAGGGTTTAAGGGGTTAAATCAGGATCCTTAAAAATAGGCACATAGTAGTACCTAAGAGCTGTGACCACTGAACCAGAAAGCCCATCAATTTCCAGGGAAGGTATGAGAAGTGAGGCTGGCATTCTCAGTGCCTGGGGACATTCAGTTGGCTGGGAGTGCTGCAGGTGCCTTTAAATACAGGGCTGTTCACATGTGTGTGCATACTGTATGCTCGCAGCTTCTGATGTGTGAGCAGGACCAGAGCTGTAGCACATGGTTGAGAGGTACAGAGAAGGGGTCCTGGGTCTGCCGAGAGTACTGGGGGTGTAAGGAGAGGCCCATATAGGGGGTTACTAGAGCTGATCTTGAGGAACGAGCTGGTGTGTGTTGGGAGAATGGGGAGGGCTTGGGCTCCAATCAGAGGGGCCGTGTCCCGAGGCTCATGTGGACCACGCCCACCTGGGCTTTGGAAAGTTGTTTAGTGCGACTGGCAGGGAAAGTGCATGTGTTGTTGGAGAGGCAGGAGTTGGGGCCAGAGAACCGGGCAGACACCAGCAGATCCTATAGGGTTTATAGCCTGCAGTGAGCAGTCTGGGCTCTTCTCTAGAGGGTCAGTTGAAGGGTGCTAGAACAGTCCAGGCAAAGTCCAAAAAGACACAAGTATGGAAGTGAGAGAGCTGGGCTGGGGTGGGCAGTGGTCTTGGATGACGACAAGGGCAGGTGGGCTGTGCCTTGTTGTTCACACCTAACATGGCTTCTTAACTGGCAACTCCATGACCCATTTTCCATCTTAATTAAACTCTACTTCTTACAGAGCCCTGCTTCCCTCCTCACGTGCCCCTTGCCAGCTCGAGCCCTTGCTTAGGCTATTTCCAAGATGTTACTTCCTCCACCGGGAGAGAGATCTTTTCCTCCAGCCTATCAACAGCCTCTTCCTCTCTTCAAGCAGAGATCACGCAGAGAAGGCATTAATAAATTAGAGGAGCGTGCTGAGTTTGTTCATTCATTCCTGAAATGTCTACTATGTTCCAGGCACTCTCCTAGGCACAAGGGATGAAGCATGAACAGAAAAGGGAAAAAAATCCCTTCCTTCATGAGCCTAGCAGATTCTAACAATAAACACGATGAGCCAGTAAAATACATGGTATTTCAGACAGAGGTAAGAGCTAAGATGAAAAATAAAGCGGAGGAAAGGTTTGGACATGTGTGTGGAGGTGGGTGAGGGGCGGGTTGTCATTTTAGACAGGCTACCCACAGAAGGCCTCACTGAGAAGGCAGCATTTGCTAATGTAAGAAGGTGATGCCTGTTCTTTTGAAGACACATTTAGATTGATATTAATGGCAGAGAAATTTCAGCATCTCACTTCTTCATTTATCTTCGTAAGAGACATTCTCTCACATTTCCCGTGAAAGGGGAATCTCTCTTGGACTACTTTTTATTTTCCCACTTTTAGTAGTATGTGTATGGGGATGGTTTCTCTTCCATAAGAAAGCAATAGTGCATGCATGAAAATAAAAGGTAACTGACACTTGGCCTTGGTTGGGGAGACAGCTGAGAGGGTGGAACATGGTGCAAATTGTGGAGATAACACCCCAAGAAGGGGAGGAGCCGCTGTCCAGCCCGAAGCATCATGCCACATGGACGTGGGAGCCAGGGGAGGTAGATTTTATTTTATAGCAGAAATATATGGACTTAAACATGGAATCTCCTGATTTTTAAATTCTCTCTCCACGTCCATGTTTGTCTTCATCATGATTATTGTCATGGTCATCAGCATCACTGCAGTACCACCACCACCATCCATACAATGTAGGCTGGGTGGAACGCAGCCGTATAGCTGGATTTACCTTGAGGGCTGACTGTTTGTAACCTCTGCTTTACAGCTTTGAGAGCAGTCTCAGGTCGGAAGCTTTCCCAGGTAATGCCAATTCATTCTGCTTTCTGCCTTCTTTACATCTTTCACTCATTTACTTATTCATTCATTCAGCATTTGTCCAGAGCTTACGGAGTACCACTGCACTAGGGACGTGCTCATGATTAAAACACACCTTCCGGAACCTTCAGTTAAATTCTTCAGTTATTATTGGTGCTGCATAGAAATGGAGAGCTGTTGGAGCTGGAAGGCACCCCTGAGAGTGAAATTTATTTCGATCATCCTATCGCACCAATGAGCACTTTATTTTATCAGTATTTCATGCATTTGGTTTGTTTATTGTTTCATTTGGATATGTATTATCTCCATAAAACATCTTGATGCCCCTGGTAAAGAACAGTATCTTGTACATTTTTGTACCTTTTCAGCAGTTAGAGGAGTGTTGAACACATGGTAGATGCTCAATAAATATGTTTCCAGTTGAGTACTGGATGGTGGAGAAAGCCTCATAATTTTCAAAAAGGATCTTACATGAAGACTGATGTGGAGTCCATCAGAACTTATTAATTCCTTGGAGGGCAAAAGTTTGAGTAGATGAGCAGGCGAGGAAAGAACAGGCTTTTGAATATGTTATTCTGTACAAGATGCCTCAGAAGCCAAGCATTTGCGAGGGAAAACGTTCATCGTTACAGCGTTGCAGAAAACAGTGATGCTGCCTTTGTAACCCACACGTGGCCATGGGTGCAAATTCATTTGCTCCTCATGCATAGTATTATATGACCACAGTGTCCAGGCAATTAAGAAGGAAAGAAAATATATTTTATGCTATTCTGGGTTCGCTCTTAGAGGTGGTATTTTTTCTTTGGAGCCACTGGACTGATGGCATGAGTTGGGTAAAGGTATGAATACCATTTTTTGGAAGAGTTAGTGAGCTGACACCTTGGTTACTTCTTCCTTTCCACAATATCTTAATACTTGAAGCAAGAATGGCAGAGTTAAGGCTTAAAGTTCCATAATTTCATAAATACTAATTAATAGCCCAAGTAATTAAATTAGCTCTGTTAGGTGATTGGCTGAATCTTTCAGCATTGACTCTTTCTGGAATTTTAATTTTCAGTATGTGCGAGTACTACTCCAATTTGAAGGGGTAAGTGCGACTTTACTGAATCTGAAATGGTGCCGTTTCAAGAGGATATATATGTTCCTCGCACATGGCTTTCACTCTTTTCTTCCCCAGGAAAGTGTTAATTAGCGGGAGGCCTCTTTACACTGAACAAACAGACTTTCTGCTGACCTAGATCCAGATTGTTTTATTTTATTTTCTCTCCCAAATCCCCAAATGAGGTGCAGCATCTCATTTTCATGAGGGTCTGGGGAGGAGGGAGGATAAAACAATCTCAGGGTACATCAAACACTCGTGATTTGTTAAACATGAAATTACCCCAAAATTAGGTTTCAGATTAAATGAGGGAGGGGGTTTCGAGGCAATGAATGCAGAGCTGCACTTGTTTTTGCTTATCGGTGGCTTTTGAGTGTTGATGCCCTGCACGGCAGGTTCCCGGTGCTGGGTAGCTCAGCAGAAGGTCCCGCCTGGCGATGCAAGGTGATTCATGGGCTTACTCACGTCTCCCTTCTTCTCCTTCCTTGTGACTCGTATCTCCCTCTTTCTCTGTCCTTAGCACTGAGAAAGGAAGGGAATCCCTTCTTGACCTGCATGTTACTGTCCATTATCCCTTCTGACATGCTACAGAGACCACTGTTGCTCCTCACGAGCTGTAAACTGACTTTAGAACAAGAGAAAAGACTTTCATTTCCCTCAGCCAAGGGCCATGCAGTCCTCAGGCGCTGAGCAGACTCCTCTAGTTCCCAAAGACCACTGGGCTACTGTTGGCCATTTTTGGCATCTTTGACTTTCTTAGACATTTGTAAGTACAGGTTGATGCCCCAGTAACTTAGCCACCTTGAAGACTGGCGCCCCTCACCATGGAACAATGGCAATATGATTCCTTATTGGTCTATGCTGGCTTTGAAGGCTAGATCTGCGGGGTCTTAGAAGGAAACTGACAGCACGACTCAACTTGTGTAATTTGAGGATAGTTCAATAAGGGACTTGATACCAAGGTGAGAGCAGGGTGTTGGAAAACCATATGGAATAGTGCAGAACCTGAGGTTAGTGGGGCAAAGTGACCACCCCGAGGCCTAAAGGACTTACGTACGGGCGGAGGGACAGAGTTCTGGACAGGCCAGCTGAGGGGAACTGTGACCTTCAGTGGAAGTGCTCAGCCAGTCCGTGACACCCCCACGGGGAAGAGGCCTTGGGAATGAACACTGGGGCTTCACTCTTCTCTCGGAGCTCCTGGAGGTGCCTCCCATTGGCCAAACCTAACTGGAGCCTGAACACAAGGGAGCCCCTGGGTGCAGTCCCTGTCATCCGCCTCCCAGTGCCAGGCAGGCTGGAGAAGAGAGGAGAGTGCAGGGGCACAGAGAAGACGTCCGCGCCATGGTGTTGTAGCGTTTGGGGTGGAGGAAGGTGGGCCTGGGAGCCTGGAAGACAGCCCAGTCCCACCCTCACTAGCCCCACTCTTACGCTGCCTCCGCTATCCGACCGCGTCTGGCTCCGCAAGGCTCACGCAGTCCTGAGACCGCCTGCCCTCAGCTCATGTCATTTTTTCTGTGCATCACTGCTTTATACGCGAGGCAAAAGTGTACCTTTCCTCGGAAGCTTCTGTGACACCGGCCTGGGTGGGTAAGATGTGTGACAAAGCATTCCCAGAGCCCCCGGAGACCAAAGCAGGACCCCGGTTTCCTGACTCTTGGTTTTGTTTTCTTTTTCTTTTTTTGTTTTCTTCTCTCTCCTCTCCTTGCCCTTTGTTCTCTATTTCTGAGCCTTCCTGAGTCGTGTGGTTTAATTACCAGTCTGCCCTTGCCTCCTTGAAATCATCTGGAATGTTTCTGAGACATCCACGGCTGACTCAAACCCATAAGGGAAATTCACGAGTATACGCTATAAGGATCCGATTCCCTGAAGTAATAGCCTCTTTCTGTTTCGTGTCTGGTTAATTTGTTTAAATCCAAGACACAGGGAGTGAGGGTGGTGGGTTAAGGTCGCAGAAGGGAGATGGGGTTCACGACACAGCCCCAGATTTGCATTCCTCCGGAGCGGCTGGTAATTAAGCAGATATTCCGACTCCAGGCAAAGGGAGGCGAAGGAAGTGGGTTCCTCGGGGAAGGCTGTGGTTGAGTGAATCTGAGGTGCAGTCACAGGCCCAGATGTCTCATCTTTTCTCTCCGGAGCCTTCTGTTATTCGAGTTCTTTCCTAGAGCTTTGTTTTTCCACAAAAGGCTCTGGTGCACCAGGAAACCAGTCTGTTTCAGAATCAGCATGGCATAGGGGCAGCTTTATAAATTACCACCTCATGGGGACTCACTCGAGGCCTATTTTGCTTTCAGAAATTCTCATCAGGCAGGAGAGTGTAGAGGGATCACCCCGATTCTCTGTCCCCAGGTGGTGGTTTTTCTGAGCTTGGGGAAAAATTGCCAACTAGATAACGATTTTTCTCATGACTTTTTGTTTTCGTCAACTTCCTTCTCCTTAGTTTCTTTTGGCCTTGACTGGCGGCAGCTACCCTTTCATTTGGGAATCTTTTTGGCTTTGCTTTTAAGGCTCAGGAAGTACAGGACAGCTGAGGCGGGAGTCTCCCAGGTCTCGGCCCCCGCTTGCCCATTCATTTTAAGTTTTTCCCTTCCCCTGCCCAGCCATGAATTTTTAAAAATCAATGTCTACAGACTGTGGAGACTCGGGGCAGGGTCAGCCCTGGCCAGTGTGAGAGAGCCACGTTTGTTGGTGGAGGTCCTCCACCACTGCCGTTTCCTTCCCTGGGCCTCTCTCTCCTTCTCACCCCCTCATGTCGGGCTGAGACATCTGCTATTCCCACTGTGCCCTCTGGCCTCTGAGAACCGACTGCGACGGTGCCCCAATGCCGCCTGTGTGCCCCGACCTTCCTTCCAAGGCCCTTGTCTTCTGCTCTTCTGCAAAAGGGATTTGCTGAATGTTTATAGCAGCACAATTCACAATTGCAAAGATGTGGAAACAACACAAGTGTCCATAAATACATGAGTGGATTAATAAAATGTGGCATATATATACCACGGAGTACTACTCAGCTTTAAGAAACAATGGTGGCCGGGCACGGTGGCTCACGCCTGTAATCCTAGCTCTCTGGGAGGCCAAGGTGGGTGGATCGTTTGAGCTCAGGAGTTCAAAACCAGCCTGAGCAAGAGCGAGACCCCGTCTCTACTAAAAATAGAAAGAAATTAATTGGACAACTAAAAATACATAGAAAAAATTAGCCAGGCATGGTGGCGCATGCCTGTAGTCCCAGCTACTCGGGAGGCTGAGGCAGGAGGATCGCTTGAGCCCAGGAGTTTGAGGTTGCTGTGAGCTAGGCTGACGCCACAGCACTCCAGCCCGGGCAACACAGTGAGACTCTGTCTCAAAAAAAAAAAAAAAAAGAAACAATGGTGATATAGCACCTCTTGTATACTCCTGGATAGAGCTGGAACCCATTCTACTAAGTGAAGTATCCCAAGAATGAAAAACAAGCACCACATGTACTCACCATCAAATTGGTATTAAGTGATGAACACATAAGTGCACATATAAGAATAACGCCTATTGGATGTCGGGCAGGGGGGAGGGGGTGGGGGAAGGAGGCGACGGGTATATGTGTACACAAAGAGTGCAATGCGCACCATCCGAGGGTCGGATGCACTTGAAACTCGGAACCATCCCAAATGTGGTTTTTAAGCAAGGAAGTAGCTTGATCAAACTTCACAATACGTAACCTAAACATCTGTACCCCCATAATATCCCAAAAAAAAAAAAAAAAGGAAACAAACAAACAAACAAAAACCAAAAGGGATTTGCTTTTCATTCTGTGCACAGCTGGAAGATGAATGGATTATTCCTTCCAGGGCATATATATGCATTTATCTTTATATATGTATGCATACATGTATGTATCATATTTTATATGTATATCTCCTGTATTTATATATGTATTTTAACAATGTCTTCTGGAGACAGTGCTATAATTCAGAGAATTCAGAGGAGAATTCTGTTGCCTCGCAGTGGGTATCATGGTAGGGCACCAAGACAGATGTCTGGGGTCAGGTGAGTCCTCTTCAAGTTGCCCCGTGTGTTATGGCTGCTGTTTTATCTATTCCTATGGCTGAGTCTGAAACTGAAATGTTCTCTATCACAGTGGTTCTCATTTTGGCTGCACATTAGAATCATCTAGAGAGCTTTAAAATACTGATGCCTAGGTGTGCACCACAGAGACTCTGATGAAGTGAGTCCATCAGGGGTGCAGCCTGAGCACTGGATTTTTCAAAACTCCCTGAGTGATTCCAATGTGTGGCCAAGACTGAAAGCCCTGCCCCAGCAGTTGGCTTCGAGGGGAACGACTTGTACTGATAGGTAAACAATGAGACGCAATGTCAGGTTGTACACAAAGCTGGAAAGACAGCATGTTTCAAAGATACTGATGATGAAACTTTTACCAAAATATGTTTTTTTACTTGTGCATCTTCCAAGAGTGGGACTTCATGTTCAGCACCGAGGACACAAAGAAGTACAATTCCATCATTCCAGTCAACAATTTTATTAGTACTGAGTGGTTAGATAAATGTAGCCTTAAAATCTAGCTGTGGTAAAGACAGACAGATATGCAAGTAATAATCACACAAGACTGCGTGACAAATAGTGTGACTCGTTTACAGACAAAATGCCATGGAAGAGGTTACTTATGACTGAGGAAGGTTTCTTGGGTGAGGTGGCTTTTGAGTTGAACCTTGAAGAAGTGTCCTATTTTGACAGCTGGAGAATTAGGCAAAAGGCCTTCTAGGCTGAGCAAAGGCAAGGCGTCTCCAAAGAGGAGGGCCATTTGGAGACCAGCACGCATGTGCTCTGGCACGAAGAGAAGTCAAGGAGTGGGTGTGGGGATGGGAAGCTGGAAAAGTCAGAGGGGCGTGGATTACAGGAGTGTTAAACTCAGTGCAATGAAGTTGGGGTTAAATTCCATAGGCAATGTGGACCCATCTATCTTTGGGAGTCCTTAAGTGCCAAGATGAGATGGACGTTTCAGGAGAATGATGACTCCTGGGTTGGTGTGAAAGGAAGCTGGAGATGACGAGGCTGAAATTGGAGGGATCAAAGAGGGTAACGAGACAAGAGCGATCATCGGGACCAGAGAGGAGGAGAACATTTTTAGGACAGTGGCAAGGGTAATAGAAAAGAGGGGAGTGCTTATGTGGGAGACATATTTCAGTGGCAGAACAGGTAGGAATTTGTAATAAATTGGAAGGTTGTAGGAGGTCAATTACAAGGAGAAATCAAGGATGACCCTGCAGTTTCTATCCGGGTGATGGGGCATCCAGGAAGGCATGCCTTTTAAGTTCTGGGTGACTGGGTCTCTACAAGCTTCCATGGACTTCAGGCAAGCGTCCGCTCCATTCACCACTATATTTCTAGTGCCTGGCCCATAAAGTAGGCACAGAGATTTGTTAAATGAACAGGTATTTGTTAAATGGATAAAGGCAAAAAAAAAAATGCAATTCTCTGAGAAGGAAGTACCTGAGGCTGAGCAAGTTTTTGGGGGAGAAAGTCAGGGTGTTTGGTTTTTGCCATGTTGAATTTGGAGTCCCAATAAGGCAGCAGGTAGTTGGAATTGTAGGGCTGAGATATAAGAGAAAGGCCAGGGGTGAACATGTAGAGATTGTCCTTGAGGGGACATTTAATGGGGGATCCTGGATGTGTACATGAAAAAGTAGCTAAAGATAAAAATGATAAAATACAGGCTGGGTATCAGAGGGTGTTCAAGACACTGTGTGCTCCAGGAATTCAGAGGAGAAAGTATTCGTGATGTGTAAGCCTCATCCTAGATCATTTCAAGGAGCAGGTACCAAAGCAGGGTTTTGAAGGATGAATACACAGATCCTAGGAAGAAAGAAAGAGGAAGAGATTCCAGGTTGAAGAAAGAACATGAACAGAGCCATAGATGGGGACATTTCCTAGATCCTTGGCACTCAAGGCCTTACCTGGGAGCTTCTGAAAAAGGCAAAATCTCAGTCCCCACCTCAGGTGTCCTGAACTGGAACCTATGTTTTAACAAGACCCCTAGGCAATTTGGAAAAACCCTGAAGCTGGATAAGCACTGGCCTAGATCATGTTAGTTGTAGTGACAATTGTGTCACAAAGTATGGTACACAGGGGAAAGTAATGGGCACAACTGAGCGGGAAAAGGGTCAATGCTACATACCGTGCTCTTTTAGGAAGCTCATTCTGGCAGAAGTGTAGGAAAGTACAGGGATACTTACAGGCAAAAACAAACAGACAAATCCATTCAACCAACCAGTGAGGCAGGGGAAATTAGAAATTAAGAAAATGTCTAATTCTAGGCTATGTTTTATGACGGGTTTATACCCTTCATGGCACTTGGCAAGGGCTGGCATTGGCTGAACGGCTGGCTGCGGCAGCACCACAGCAGCCTGGGTGGCAATTCGAGATGGATCATGCCTGCATGCTCCCCAAAACACCCCATCTCCCAAATCGAGCTCCCTCCCTCTTTGATGAACAACTGAACCCATTTACTGGACCTCTTTAGGTTTCTCCCGAACCATCCCAAATGTGGTTTTTAAGCAAGGAAGTAGCTTGATCAAACTTCACAATATAATGCTATATTATAAAGTATAGCATTATATTGTATAATTATAATTATATAATACAATATATATTATACAATGTATCATTATATAATTATAAAGTATAATTATAAAGTATATATTTCCATTGCAGTTATTTTGTTTAGCTTTATTTCATTAGATATGTAGTACCCATCCAAATATCTTCATATAAGTTTGACAAGAGGGTGCTTTTTCATCACTTCTGAATAAATCATATAGAGAGTAAAGAAAATAAAAGGGCAATGCAGGAACAATCTTACTTTCCAATTGCCTCATTCATATTCCTAAATTACTTTTAAATTTTTATTAAATTATGTCAAGTCAATTTGTGTCTATAGGCGACTTAAAAAATATTAAATGACTAGCTCTAACCTCAAAGGAAAATTTAATTTTCTATTTTAGTATAAAATTATTAGTCATGATATTTAGCTGCATAACTTCTGAAAGCAAATTATGCTGACCAAAAATCTATCTGTCAAGAATGTCATACTTCATCAAAGCATATAATATTGAAAAGTTGTATTTGAAAACTAAGGGAGCTTTCAGGACAATTGTTTCATTTTGATCTTTCCTACATGCAGTTTCAGAAGCTTTGGCCTTTATCAATTAATTTATTCTCAATCAAAAAACAGTAGGGCTCCCAAAAGGCCATTCTGCATATGGGAAGAAAACAAGAGACGGTGACCATCACAAAAGCTCAGAGAGCTGTGTTCTGGAACTGCTCCAATAGCACCTCTGAAATGCCCACATATACCATCACCTCCCAGTTCTTTGAGCTCACCTACAATGAACAAGATAAAATGTAAATAAAATAGGTATTCAAGAGGAAAAAAAGGAAAATTATACTCATCATGCTTCTTTTTGTTCACCTCTGTCAGTATTACGCTGTGGGTAAAGAAGTCAATGTGAGAAATAATGGTTGAGGTGAAAGTGTAGGATGTTGAGGAGGGACAAAGTTTACAGTCGTTTCCTGGGCAGTTGATGTTCCCTGCTTCCTTCTTGCAAGGTAAGCTCTCTTCATTTTTGTTTTTATCCTCAGCCTACTCATCCGTCCTGTTCACTCTCTAATCCATGCCTCCCTCTCCGCTTGCATCCTGCCTCCTGCACCAATGATTGACAGTGACTGCAGTTATTCCTGTTAGAAGTGAAGCTTCAGAACATGCATCCACACCAGCAGAGCATCCCAGAGCAAGATAGTGGTGCTGCTCAGAGGAATCTTACGTAGTACAGCATTCGGTGTGTGATGAGACCAAGGACTAGCACTCCCCCCATCCCCAACAGTGTGCACATTCATAAATGCCTGTTACAGGTTGAATTGTGTTCCTCAAAAAGATAAGTTGAAGTCCCAATCCCAGAAACCTCAGTATGTGGCCTTATTTGGAAATAAGGTCTTTGTAGATGTAATTAGTTAAGATGGGGTCATACTGGAGTAGGCGAGTTCTTAATCCAATGTGACTGGTGACCTCAGAAGAGGAGAAGAGACACAGACACAGACACACGGGGAGAATGCCATATGACAGGGGGTAGACATTGAAGTGCTGCAGCTGCAAACCAGGGAAAGCCAAGGATTGCCAGCAACCCCAGAAGCTAAGAGAAGGCATGGAATAGATTGTCCCCTAGAGCCTTCAGAGGGAGTGTGGTTCTGCCAACACCTTGATTTCAAACTTCCAGCCTTCAGAACTGACAGACAATACATTGCTGTTGTATTAAGTCACCCAGTTTGTGGTGCTTTGTTACAGCAACCGTAGGAAGCTACAGTGACCCTTACTAAAACAGCAACAATAAAAATAACAACCTGTCACATACAGTCAGGTGTCAGCCCTGACAAGTCGAGGTTCTCAAGACAGTTGGATAGTTTTCCTAGACAGCGGCACTTCTTGGTCGCCAAGAGTCAGGTCTCTCTAAACCTCTAGCAAACTTAGACACATGTGCTTCTCATTAAGCATGTAGATGGCACTATGTCCCCATCACAGAAGGACAATGACTTTGCAAGGGGCGTGTGCTGTCAAAGTGCAGATCTGAGGAGCCCTCAATAAAAGTCGACGAACGGGTGTTTTCTGTTCTGCACTGGTAACGTTTTGGTAAATTGAATCATATTTTAAGTACTCAGGGAGCTTGCTGTTTAAATTAAATTTCTTTGTAGAGCAAGTATGACTTTTTGTCTCCCACAAAATCAGATATTTTTGATCTTGGTATTCTTAAAGTGGGGAGTACAGCTCTGTATTAGATACTATTAGGAAAAAAAAAATCTTATTACTTGGTGTCAGGTTAAGAAAGATAGAAAAGATTGACCTGCAAGTATCTTCTCAAGACATTACAGGCTGACAAATTCGAAATAATTTTACTAAGTGCTTTTCACTAGCAGATGCTAAATTGAGAAACAGGGCAAATTTTATTATCTACTTCAAATATTTGAGATTCTATAAATGTAGACCACTTAATATATTTGCTTTATAAATGTAATAATAATAGTGCTAATTTAAGAATATTTTATTTTTATATCCCAGCCTGACTTGACTGCTAGGAGCCCATATTTTTCCAAAAAAGGAAATTTCTTGGAATGTTCTGAGAGTTTAGGATAAAATGGGAACAAATTTAATTCAACAAAGAAACTAAAGCAGAGGAATTTACAGTTAATTCATGGATTAATTCAGAATATATTGAATATGTACCCTGTGCTTCCACTGTATAGAATCTTTTCAAAGCATAATTCTTATCCTTATGGAGATACAGTTGCGTACTAGCAACAGAGTATATAGACAAAGAAAGGGTTATATAGCGGCTGTAGACAGTGTTGGTGATGGAATACTAAAAATAGTGTGCAAACAATAAATGCTCTGCTGTTTGTGGAGCTGGAGATCTTGGAAAGGATTCCGTCCGTTGCTCTGATATTCTCTGAAGACTTGGCCTTAACTCATTCTGGGGCAATGAACACTCACGAAGAGTACAATTATCAGTGTCACGAAGTGTTTGGACGGTTTTGTGTGTACCAATTGGCAAACCAGCATTCATGAGTACAGCGAACTTTTAAATTCTAAGATTCTAGGAAAAGAAAAGTCTGTGAATTGAAAACCATTCCCCTTGTGATTCTGAGACTACTTCGTGGAGACTGTTGTTTTATTTCCAGCTTGTTGGTGAGGCTGCCCCCCTAGTTCAGAAGGACTTTTCCTTCTAAATTCATCATTAATTAGAACCTGAATGTTCACATTCTCCCCTTAACAAAACATTCTTTAAATTTCTAACGGTTAACACAGGGCAGAGCCCACAGGCAAGTGTGGTGTTTGCTTTGAGGGCAAAATTTAAAGGGCGGACACCCCAAAACTCAACAATCAAGCAAAATAAATAATTTTGATGAAATCTTTTTAAAAATTAAAAATGAATGCAAAAAAAATTTGCCATGAATAAAATATCAAAGTTTTAAATAAAGACAAGATAGATCGATATTGTTGTTTTTGTTTTCCTTTTGCCTCGGGGTCCATTTCAGCCCTGGGTTCACATACGGTTCGGTTGGTTGTAAGAACATCATTAACAAACACTAGCCACAAGTTATATTTAAAGCTTCCTTAATTCTCTTCTGAGGATGAAAAATTTCTAGTTAAAATAATAATGATAGAATGTTTTATTTAAGAACAAGCTCTCAAAGTTCATTTCTTCGCTTACTGTTCAACAAATGCATGGCCTGTGCCTTGGTTGTGTCCCGGGCCCCTTGTGACACATGTGAGACCACCTCCCAAGGCTTGAAATCCTATCCTTAATTTTCTATTTTCCTTATTTCATGCTCTTCAACTTCCATTTCCTTACTCCCAGTTTTGGTCATGGAGGATGCCGACAGATGAAATGAACAGCGTGAGTCTCCTGACTCAGTTTTTCACATCTCCCCGTGTGTGGATTACCCTACTTAGTAAGCTTCAGCAACTCTGTGCTGACTCGGAAGCAGAGGAGGATCAGCTCCACGAGGGAGGCAAGAGGCCGTGCTCCTTTGTGCAGAGGCAGAGGCTGCAGGCTTTCATCAGAGACGGGCGTGGAGGAGCCCACGTAGTTGGTGTCACTTATAAAACGGCGGCAGGCTCTCCTGGCAAGTGGGAAGCCATTTAGAGTTCAGGGCTTCTCCTGGTGGGTTAAATACTGTAAATCCTTATGAGTAATGCCAGAGCTATAGAATCAATAAAAACCAGAATGACCTTCCCTCGGCCTGCCCTCTAAGTGGATGATCCCAGAGTGATAGACACCTCGTTGCTACATGGGGGAAATGTAATCTGGCGAAAATGACAAGGATCCCTTCCGTGTTACTTTATTCTCTGCCTTTCTCACTTTTAATCGCTTCTGGCAGGGCATGAGATTTTCTGATATGTTTTCAAGTTTAATTTTTAAAAACCTCATAGCTCAGGATGACATTGGCCATCCAGTGAATCACGAAATCCTTCCAGTCTCTCTTGGGACAGTGGCAGGCACCGTCAACGCCAGACCTGGCCAGCTGCTCTGTGAAGGACTAAGCAGGTGGGGGAGGCCAGGACTGAGAACAGGCTCACTGCAGACGCAGGAGCTGAAAACACGAGGGAGTTAAAGGTGCGGAGGAAGCGGCCTCCTGATAATGGTTCTGAACACAGAATGGGAGAGAAGAAAGGCAGCAGATGCGGAAAGTGACAAATGCAGAAAGAACGTCCCCACGATCGTAGTCCTTAGCTTTGCGTCTGTATAGTTTCCTAGGGCTGCTGTAACAAAATACCACAATGGGGCCACTTAAAACAACAGAAATTTCTTCTCTCAGTTCTGGAGGCCAAAAGTCTCACATCAAGGTAGCTACCAGGTCGGTTCCCTCTGGAGGTTCTGAGGGAGGGTCTGTTCCATTCCTTTTTCCTAGCTTGCATCCTTTGACTTCCAGTCGCATCACTCCAATCTCTGCCTCTGTCTTCACAGGCTGTTCTCCCTCTTTGTGTGTCCCTCTGGGCCTCTGTGTCCAAATTCTCTTCTTAGTAGGACACCGGTCATTGGGTTTAGAGCTCACATTACTCCTACATGACCTCGTGTTAAGTTGGTTACATCCGCAAAGACCCTATTTCCAATTAAGGTTTCATCCACAGGTAGTGGAAGTTAGGACTTCAACATGTCTTTTTCGGGATACATAACTCAATCCACAATTGTGCCTTGTATTAAATAACCAAAAGTATATTTTCAGCTACTGGAATGAAAGAAATACAAATTTCTCGAAGTGCTTCCTTATATTTTAGGGCAATGTCTATCACACTTGAGTGAGACGAAGCACCTGGAATGTTTATTTAAAAAGGCATATTTTAATGCAGAATGTCTGTAATGGGACCCATGATTGGCATTTTAACAGTATTTGAGTGTTTCTGATGCAGTGATCTGGGGACCCTACTTTGAGAAACAATATTTTACGGTATAACTTTAACTCTCCCCAAATTATCAGTGTCTTGTTTTTAATTCCCAGGTATTTTTTACATTAGATATTGTTATTTACCTTTGACTCAGTTTTATAATGTGGTATATAAAATGATTTCCATTATAATTCCTAATTCATTATTAATATCATTCATGAATTGCTGGTCGGTGAACTGAGACATTACTCAGGGAAATCATATGTCACTAAAATCCTTATCCATTTTCCAAATTGCTTTGAGATTTACTCAAATTGTAAAAGATATTTTCATTTGAATTTTTAAATATCAGTTGCCATTTTGTCTGAAGATATCAGACTGATGCCGATAAAAATTTAAGGCTTGTCTTGATGATATATCTCTTAGCCTGATAACAATCTTTAATGTTATATTTAGGGAACAAGCTAATAGGCAAAAGAAAACTTCTGCTAGCCTGAGTTGAGAAGGAGTCTTCAGATAAATTTTCTCATCTGTGCAATGGATTTAATTATAGAAACTATTAGTATGGAAAAGCCTGGGAGAGACTAAACACTCAATAAATATTAGCAATTAGCTGTTATTTTGTCATTAAATACTGATAACCTGTGCCTTTGGAAAGGACGTTCTCATTTTACAAATTATTACCTGAGAAGCAAGAGGTAACAATAGAAGATAAGCCAGTGTTGCATTTTTTCCATTGTCTTCCAAATGTTTATGAATAATGAGGCCAGAGACATCTCTTCAAATAGTATTCAGTTATGTTAGCAAGGGGTGTACATTAAAACCTTTTATATAGACATGTATTAAATGTTCTGTGTAGCAAATATTTGCACACTTGGTAATCATTTTCTCATTTTTCATTGTGGACAAAGAGAAACTAGAGCCTTCTTTCCTTCCACTTATTAAACTGTTAATATTTGTAATTGAAACTTAAGAATCTTATACAGTGGTTCAATTTAAGCACAATGGCACTATAAAGAGTGTTATTTACGTAGAACCATTCTTTGGCTCTATATACATAGTGATCTACACATTTACACATGTTCTATATACACATGTCTGTATCACAATATATACATGCCTTTGGAGGTGTTCAGGATGAATGTAACTCTATAGATTTTAAAGAAAGAGGAACTCCCAAAGGTCAGATAATTGTGTGATGCCTCTAAGAATTTGGTTTTAATTTGCAGAAACACTGCTGTGGGAGTGGAATGATCTCCACTTAGCTTTACGGCTTTCCTTTGGGTTTTTATTTTTTAATTTCTAATTTCTTGGTAATTGGGAGATATATTTTTTCTTAATTTGTTGGTATGTTGTTGGGAGGATTTACACAGCTAACAAACAACCTCCATACTCAGTGGTGGATTATTTTCCAGTAATGTGCAAATACTTCACAATTAAAATAATTTCCCCCAAATCCTAGTCCTGTTATTACAGTGAGTTTTTGGTTTCTTCACATTGTTGCTCATCCCTCCCCTCCCCTAATTGCCATTTAAGTCATTCTTAACCTTTATGATAACTATAAGCTGCTGGGTGGGTACCACCTTACTGAGAAACGAGAATTTTCTCATGATTTATATCTTTTGGCAAACTTAGAAATTATGCAGGTTTTAGTTTCTGTAGATGGCTCTTCTTAGAAAGTTGAGAGCAAAAGTACTAATAATTCATTCCATTTCAGCTCACTTTTATTTTACTGCTTTGACCTACAATGAACATCACTCTTCCAACCTTTTGATCTCTTTCATGCATTCTTGTCCCCAAAGTTCCAATAAAACATTGACCCTAAGTTGCAAAATATTCACATCCAACTTGTTTTCTCTTTAGCAGTAAATTTCCTGAGGTCGTAACCCTGATTGGCTATCACAGGCCCCAAGTGAGTTGTCAAAGAGATAAGTTACATTGTGTGCCTATGTGAATGACAGCAAGTGTTAGGAAGGGAGTGATTGGGAAACAAAACTCCTAAAATAATACTCCTTCACACTGCAGCCACGGTAATAGCCTTTAACTAATAGCCTTTAACTAACGGATGCAGGATTTACCAGCTGGATCAGTGGTTAGAGCACCATGCTTCATTCTAGAACAGAGATCATGGCCTTACTCCTTTCTCCAGCTGTGGGCAAGGGCGAGACAGAAGGCTAACCAGCTAAATACTAGGGTCAAACATTTCCAAAACATTTAGCCATCTCTCACAGTGACTCAGTCCCCAAATCAGCCTCAAGTATGTGATATGGAAATCAATTTTACATGGGTTTACGACAGACTTCTAAAATTGGTGACATTTCTTCTGGCCACTCTGACTCCATTTCATCATCTGTAAAATTTAGGATTGTTATATGGATTAAATGATTGAATACGTTCATTCATGGTGCATTGTTAGGTCTCAGTAGAGGCTGGCCAACACCAGCTTGGTTTTCTCAGAGCATGCTGTTGTCCTAGATGGAATTCCAGGATTTTATTATGGAGCACTTGGAAGGTATGGGACGTGGTTGGGCAGAAAACCTCAGTACCAAGACTAGCTAAATGATTGGATCTGATAGATTCGACAAGTCTCTGCAGGAGTGGTGTGGCTCCAAGGATGTCATCTGAAGTAGAGGGATGTAGACAGACAAAATCTGGTGCCAGGAGTTTATGTCATCTGCAAAGATGATGCTAGGAAGGAGGATGGGTTAACTCCGATGCTGGAGCCATCAGTTCTCTGTCCTCTCTGCACTGTGCGCTGCTTGTGGTTCCCACAAATTCTGGCGTCAGTCACCCCCAGAGGCAGATTAGCAATCTCCGGGTGAAATCTTTCCCTAAGGAGGCTGTGATTATTTCCCAAATCCCTTACTCAAAAATGATCATTTACCATCTAAATATGATTTCTATTTTTTAAAAAATGATCATTGCTACTGAAGAAGGTCAATTATAATGTTATTTGGTGGCATGGAAAGAAATCTATTGCAATGCAGAGACAATAGGATAATAACAAAAGGACACAGCAGCAATCATCAGGGCAGAAAGTGCTAATGGCAATGGATCACCTTTGTCCATACTTATTGTGCGCTACCGAAGGTCACAGAATGCACCGAGTGCTCCAAGAGACAGAGGGCGTGGCAGGTGGCACAGGCAGAAGAGGAAGGAAGATGGGGACAAATACTTAACAGAGGGCTCGCTATGCATTGGGCCCAGTTCTCAGGGCCCTCTATGTCTTGTCACATCAGATACTGTTATTATTGTTTAAATATAGATCTGATTTATTTGAAGAACTTGGACAACTAGCTTTTTAGTATATCACGGATTAAATGCACCAGCCAGGTTCAAGTCTCCACTGTGCCCTTAACCTCTAACCAAAATATGGCTTTAGATAAAAGCTTAACGTTTCCTCAACAGGTACTATTTACTGCATCTTACTGATGGGAAAATTAAGGCTTCGATCCATTAAGCTCACTTCCTGTGTGGGCCAGAGCTATCAGGTGAACCCAGCTAGAAGGCTTTTGAAGAGCTCTCCCTGAAGAGTTCTGTCCTATTTCTCCTTCTAAGAAATGGGGGGAAATGTGTCAGTTCAAATGCTCAGGGGACGGTGAGGTGGGTGGTCACAGATTTGTCTCTCAACAGGGTAGAAGTGCAAGGATGTGTGGAAATGTTTTCCCCCTTGTGGTATCCCCTATCCTGTGGTAGACATTTAACCTGTGGAAGGGCATGCTTTGTAAGGGTTTCTACAAGGGTTTCTTTATTTTACCCATAAAACAGATTCAAAAGAACCTCCCAGAAGTTTCAGCATTTGTGATCACAACTTAGTCACACTCTGGGTTTCTTTTTTAAATTCTCAAGTGAATGAGATTTTGGAACTCGGTAATAATGTTAGTAGTAAGTATGTTTTACAAATGATTTATTTTCTTCTGTGAACACAAACTCATTGTTTTTGGTTATTATTATTATTATTATTATTTTTTACTTTCTCTGAAACATGTTCACATTTACTTTCCTTGTTTTCCTATATTTGTTGTAGAGAAAGTAGATATTCCATGACTTCTCTTTCACAGAAGGTCACTACATAGAGCACCAACCCTTCATTCATATTTCTGAAAGGTTTTCCATCCTGGGAAGAGCAACAAATTAAAAAAGCAGCATCGATGTGCAGATATTTTACAGCCCAATCCAGTGAGACTCTGCAATCTTCATACTGAGAAGTAATATATGACCTAGACAAGACCCAGACACAGGCTCATGAGAAAGACTACGGGGCTTTAAAATTATTGCCTTGATCATGGAAAGAAATATGAGTAATCACTGGCCTCCACCAGCTAGGGATGGTCTTTGGGGGCAATCTGTGTTTGAGAGAATCAAAGAACATCTGGAAATCAGCATATTTTGAGCCATTTCACACCCTGCTTGGTTCATATTTCAACAGATCTAGGCACTAAGGCAGCTATCTGCCCTGAGAAAAGCAGCCTAGACATATCCTTAGGGATTAAAAAATTTCAGCAAAGCTAGAAGGGTAACCACCCCCACTAGAGGGAATCCTCCCACCGGCCCCCCAACTGGACTCCAAGTGTTACACCTGCAGTTCTGCTGTGTTATGACTCATTTTAACCGATTTCACCTTTTCCCCAGCATCTACCCCCAAAATGCTTTACAGGGTATTTAACTCATAAAAATTAATATCTGATCTACATAAGAGAATGTCTAAATAACACTTCCTGGGCCTCTGTCCAAGTAAAGATTGACAAACCCCTCTCTGACCCTCTCCTCCCCACCCTTTATGCTGCAGATGAACCAAAAAAGGGAAAAAAAAAATCACATTTGAGAGAGTTGAGAGAGCAGGGTCTTTCAGTAAGACAGGAAGACAGGATGAGGGAATTTAACAGATGGTGCTGATTTTGGCACGGATGTTTTCCCTAAAGTTCACATAACTCTAGAGTCTCTATAAGAGAGTTGATTCCCAAAGGGTCTTTATTTTAGAAACATTCAGTTGGAGTCCACACATTTATAAAACAACAGCTATCTTGGTTTTGGTCTCACAAAAACTCAAGAATCACCACACTGTGTTAGATTCTGGTCTTTCAGTACATTATAGTCTAAAAGAGGTTTTAAGGGATATTTTATGTCAAATATTTATCCTTAGACTTAGACGTCAAATCTAAAGGACTGTAAATTTGCCTCCGAAGCATCTCAGTTTGTCTAAGGAACAAATTATGTGTGTTACTCATAAAAGTATCTAGACTTTTTTGAATATGTTTGTGCTGGTGGCTGGCACTACTTCTTCTTTTTTTTTTTTTTTATTTCAGCAAATTACGGGTGTACATATGTTTAGGTTACGTGTGTTGCCCTTGGTTCCCACCCCC
>NW_012148197.1:1339934-1346124 GCF_000956105.1 Propithecus coquereli | reverse complement strand
CTTGGTACTGGCACAAAAATAGAGACATTGACCTCTGGAACAGGACTGAGAATCCAGAGATGAAACCATCTGCATATGGTAATCTAATCTTTGACAAAGCTAACAAAAACATACACTGGGGAAAAGAATCTGGCACTACTTCTTGACAGGTAACGTATATCAAGGTGCAACACCGAGTATGGCTCTGAGACGCCTAGAAAAATATCCCAGGAGGACTCATTGTTCACTTTTTCCACTTCATAGAAGGGTTTATGGACCCTCAGCATATCCCATCAGCCTCACTTCTAACTGGTTTTTCCTGCTTCTGTATGGTGGTGTCTTCGCCATCACCTTGTCTACACAGGTACTTCTCTCTCTCTCTCGTTCTGTTTTCTTCCCTTTATAGCTTTGTTGCCCTCTAGAGGGCAGAACCACCATGGTTCTGGTAACCCTTTGGGCCACAGCCACCTCCTGGACCAAGACTCATGGACCAAGCCCGTGAACAATAACTGCACATCCTTCCACCTCACGACAACAGCAGTAAATCATTACATTTGTGTGATGTTTAAGTTGCTTCACTGCCTTCACACACATTTTGTCATTCGATCACCGTAAGCACAATACAGGTATAAATATTAGTATCACCCTTTCTGTAGATGAAGACTCTGAGCCTCGAGGAGGGACAGTGAAGGGCAGAAGGTGGGCTTGAAACTGGAGTATTGATGGAAGGTCCAGTGCTGGCTCTAGCGCATACATTATGCCTGATTTACTTACGAGCAAGAGTCAAGCGAGAGCTATAGGGCTGAATGCTTGTTCTCCAGGTCCTAGACCTGTGGTTCTTAAACACGACTGTGCTTGCAGCTTGTTAACACAGAGTTTCTGGGCCCTGATCCTTGAGTTTCAGATTCAGCAGGTCTGCAGTGGGTCTTAAGGATCTGATTTCTAACACGTTGCCAGGTGATGCTGAGGTTGCTATCCCAGGGACCATAACTTTTTGGAACCTACTATATTAGAATCTAGGACAGTGATCCTTTATCTTGCTTTCATACTAGATTTCATGGGATGCTTTAAAAATATATATTGTTATTTGGACCCTACTTCAGAAAGATTTGGTTATTGTAGGGAAGGACCAGCGGGCAATGGTAGTTTCCAGTGTCCCCCAGGTGACTGCAGTGTGCAGCCGAGGGTGAAAGCCATTGTTCCAAGGCAGGGGCCGGCAAACTGTGGTCTCCAGCTGGCTGAAATAAATTTCACTGAAACACAGCCATGCTATTGCTTATGTATTGTGTATGGCTGCTTTCACCATATAACAACAGAGTGGAGTAGTTGAGACAGAGACCGTTGGCCTGCTAAGCCTAATATATTCACTCGCTGGCCCTTTATAGGTAATAAAAATGATATAGAGGAAAGTACAGAAGACACCTTATACCTTCCTACTTTCAACAAATCTTTCCAAATCTTGACAAAGGCTATGCAGGGAGCATCAGAAAACAGAAAGAGGGTGAGCAGCTCTTCTATAAGGGGCTTGACTCAAAGTCATGATTTCGTTTTCTTTTTAATGACCTTTCTCTCTACTTCTCTGCTTCCTGTACACCCATTCTCCTTTTCTATCCTAACACTTTTGCTTCCTCCCTCTCTGCAGTTACATAGGCTTCTTTGTCACACCTGGGGACTTTACTTCACGGGCTGTCTTCACTGCATGGTCCCCTACACATGTGCAGCCTACTGCAGTGCAAAGGGAATGATATTTGGAATCAGAGGATCGGAATTTGAATCCAGCCTCTGCTGCTTAGCTGTAAAATCCCAGGGAAATGTATTTAGCTTCCTTGGACTTGAGTTTCCTGATTAGTAAAACTGAGATGACAATACCTCACTCACAGGGTTACAGCAAGGATTAAGAAAGATGAGTCAAAGTGTGTTGCAAACTGCAAAACCCCTTACACATTTCATTTATTATTATTGGCCACAACTTCTCAGGAGAACACAAGCGAACTAAAGGACAGAACTTTGGTTTCCTTTTGGGACTTGCCAGGAAGGGACAGGAAATGTCCAGACATTAAAATTGGGTTTATCCTAGTTTGACAACTGGGGAAAAACCCAAAATTTCTTAGGCTGCAGTTTCTCTGACTGACTTGGAATCCCAGGATTAGTGCACAGAGTCTGCACCCTGGGATGCGGACAGGAAGATCTGCACAGCGCTGGCCTTTAGTGAGATTTATGGCCATGACAGCATCTGATGCGAAATCTGAAAAAAGGCAAAATGTGAGTCAAGAAACTATCTTTACTTAAAACTTCAAAATGAAAAATAAAGTGGAAGAAGGTTATAGCAAAAACTTGAGGGAGGCCTTTGGTATTTCACAGCTAACTTCAGTTGCTCACAAGACTGCCGGGCTCAGCGCTGTTATTAAGAGGGTAATGCACACAGACATTAATTCACAAAGCATATGAAGGGCCTGGAATCCTTTCCCATCCCTGATGCACAGACCAATTTCATCTCTAAATCCCTCATCTATTGCCCCTGGGAAACTTCTTGTCATGTACAGTATTCTTGCAATGATTTCCAGAAACTTCATGTAAACATATCAAGAAAAGAAAATGTTAACCTCTCTCATAATTTACACGTAGTGGCCAAAGAGAAAAGTGTCTTTCTTGTAAACAGAGATCCTCACATCTGTTACTTCTCTTGCAATCTCCTGACATCAAATTCGCTCATAGCAAAACTCATTACTGGTCAATTCAGTCAAAACCACCAAACTGATTTTGTTTATAAAAAAATTCCAGAGCACTTAAAAAAAAAAATCGAAAACGCTTTGGAAAAATAATCTACTTCTTTCAATGATTTGACAAAAGGGCATCATTATTCCTAGGAAGCGATCAAAGTTTTTAAATCACACATTTTTTTGAGTTCTGCTCTGAAGGCAGATTAGCCACATTTTGGTATCTTCATGCCAGAGACCCACAGCTGAGCCAGCCCCATACCAGAGAGAATAAACTGGCAATACAAACTGTGTGCAGAGAGATTATGAAAAGACTTCGAATTTTCCATTTTGATAAAAACTTGCAAAATGGAACAGCAGGAATATAATTTGAACAATCTGTTTAGACCCAAGACTGCTAGTATCTTTTCTCTTGTTTTTCCCCTCACTTGGAACTTTCACTATTCATCACCATTGCAGACCTAGAAACGCCGTTTGGATGGGATTAGGCAATAGCTAATTACTAGACTTCAGTTTAATCAAGCTGCTATCCATGGACCTTGTTGGACTCCCTAATGACTAACTTCTTGGCCTCGTAAGCGCCTACCGCAAGAAACAGAAGCCAAACCAGGATGATAGAAGGGACCCAAAAGAATTACAAGAGAAAAAAATTAAATTTATAAATATGAGATACAGTCAAAGGAGCATATAGTTTCAAGAACCCAAGTTTGGGGAGATTCTTTCTACCTCCCCCCCATCCACCTCTCTCTTCTTTTAATTCCTGTTGCACAAAGCATTGCTGATTCACAGTTAGCAACGACTGCTTCTCAGACAAAGAGCAGGTATCAAATCTTATATGACTCTAGATTTCTCTGTAGCTCAATGACAAGGGAAAAAAAGAGAGAGCAAGAGAGGAGAGGAACTCTTTGATATAATCCAAAATTGGCTTAATGTCTGTATTCTAAATGCTTGAAACTTTCCCCAAGGAAGGAATCTCTTGCTTGAAAAAGCCTGGTACCAAATTAGTTTACCTTTCACTTTTTCTACGCAATGATTCTTGCTTTCCACCTTGCTCGAAAATCTTTTGTGTTTCTGGGTTTAACTCGGGGTTTTCGTATGAGGCTCCTTTCCAATACTATTTTGAAATGCAGTAACTTATAAAGTGGACATTTTAGGTAGAAACGCAAGCAAAACTTCCACCAACTTGACAGAAAAATACTGCTTTCCATGTACAAAGAGGATGTTCTCTTGATCTTATCTGTTCCCAGAAGGCAGATGGACTCGTCCTGGGCTCTCTGCCTAGCTCTGTGTGACCACACAGATGCTCCGTATCTGGTTGGGATTAGGTGAACAGAGTGGGTCATGGAACCAAGTCAAAAAATGGGCCCAGCTGGCCGGCAAACACCCAACCTTGGCCTCATTTAGTGGTTGCTCTAGACCAGGAATCAGCAAACTTCTCTGTGAAAGGCTAGGTAGTATTATTTTAAGCTTTGCAGGCCATGGGGTCTCAATCACGACTACTAAATGCTGCCGTTGTACTGTGAATGTGGTATTAGACAATAACTAAGTAAATGAGCAGGTTTGTGTTCCAATAAAACTTTATTTGTTAAAATAGGTGGCTCGGCCCATGGGTCATGGTTTGTTGATTCCTGCAAACAAACTTCCCTGACTAGTTAAGCACAACTCACACAGTTTCTGTTCATTTATTTTACTAATCCCCATCCTAGAAACCACTGCGTCACTGTTCCTCAAATCAGTCTGTCAATTAGAGTAGATGTAGAACTCCCAAGTAAAACTAAAATGTGATAGAAAAAGGAGGCACATTTTATTAAATATTTGGGGGGGAGGTCCAATTTCTGAGATCAAAGGAACATACTAAATTTGTAGAACCATTTTATGTGGCTGCTTCAATGCTAACAATCAGCCTCTTACGAAAACCATGTAAAACGATAACCACCCCCCCAAAAACCCACCCAGTCTCTTAACCAGAGCTTTTTGAAACAGGCTAAGGTCCTAAGAGATGTGCTATATATGCAAGTTCTCTGTCCCCTTTTCAGATTACTCTGGGAAAAACGTGGAGCACAAAGCTCAGCACATCATGAATGTTATTGTCCGTCTTTAACAGACAAGGAGTTAGAGCTGTGTTTCTTTTATTATGATGTACATATGAATCATCTGGGGTCTTGTTTTAAAGTTTTTAATTTTTTAAAAAAATTTTTAAATTTTATTTAAATTTTTTTCTTTTTTTAGAAACAGGGTCTCGCTCTGTTGCCCAGGCTGGATACACTGGCCCAATCATAGCTCACTATAACCTGGAATTCCTGGCTCAAATGATCCTCCCACCTCAGCCTCCAGAGTAGCTGGGACTACAGACACACATCACCATGCTGGCTAATTTAAAAAATTTTTTTTGTAGGGGTCTTGTTATGTTTCTCAGGGTGGTCTTGAACTCCTGGCTTCAGGGAATTCTCCTGCCTCCGCCTCCCCAAATGTTAGGTATAGGCATGAGCCACCATGCCTGGTCTGGGGTCTTGTTAAATGCAGATTCTGATGCAGTAGGTCCGAGGTGGGACCTGAGAGTCTTCATCTTTAACCAAGTGTCCAGGCGATACTGATGCTGCTGGCCTACAGAGCCATTTTGAAGAACAAGAACCCAGAGCAGTGGTTGGCACCCTTGGCTACACAGTGGAAATGCCTGGGGAACTTTCCAAATACAGAAACCTGGGTCAGCCCCCGGCCAAACGGACCAGTGAGTGTCTCTGGAGATGGAGCCCAGGCATCAGTGTTCATTAAAGTTCCTCAGGTAATTTTCATGTATAGTCAAGACTCAGAATTACTGAATTAGAGGCTCAGAGATACTAACTGGCTTGCCCAAGGTCACTTGGCCATTGGCCCAGCAGGGATTTGAAACAAAGTAAAATTTTTGCTTGCCTGATGACCTTTTCAAATGATCCTCAAAAAGTATTACTAAGCAGGCAGAACATAGGCAAAGGTTGTATAGTTTCCAGAATAACAGAAAATATGAGGCGGCGGAGAAAAGGTGAGACTGAACTTACTTAAACACAGAGACGGCCATCGTGGCCAGGGGAACACAGAGGAAGCGGGCAGCCCAGTCACCCGCTCCATTCGGGTGTGCAAAGCTCTTTATGAATCTTTCTTCATGAAAGCAACAGGGCAGGAGCCTCTCGGAAGGCATATTTAAGTTCAGAAATGTGCAGTACCTTCAGTTTCTTTGATGAATAACCACATGATGAAATTTTAGAGGCTGAGTAATCACATTTGGCTTCCTTTCTGCCTCTTTGGGAGGGTCAAAAAGTCATATTTATGGGAATGGGTAAAATTTCTGACCCAGGATTTTTGTCCCAAATAGGACGAAGGTAAAGGAAGAAGAAGGAGAAGAAGGAGAAGAAGGAGAAGAAGGAGAAGAAGGAGAAGAAGAAGAAGAAGAAGAAGAAGAAGAAGAAGAAGAAGAAGAAGAAGAAGAAGAAGAAAAGAAGAAGAAGAAGAGAAGAAGA
>NW_012148197.1:1322685-1339823 GCF_000956105.1 Propithecus coquereli | reverse complement strand
AGAAGAAGAAGAAGAAGAAGAAGAAGAAGAAGAAAAACAACTTTTGGGAAATTGTCGGACAACCCAGGATTTTCTGAGTTTTCTAAACATGTCCAATGCAACGTGTGAGTGGAAGTCCAAGTTCATCTGGAAACACATGAATTTCAATTACATTTATACAGTTGTTCAACCACAATGGTTCAAGATCAGATAAATTTTCTCACTGTCTGCAGATCCTGTGGAGAATAAGCCTCTCGCTAGGAGGAAAACCTTGGCTGTGTAATTTGGGACATGCTACCCCAAAGGGGAAACGAAAGCGCGATTCTCTTCTGGGGGAGGAATTGGATATCTCCAGGACTAAGCAAATGGCAGCTGCGGATGATCCTGAGAGGCTCGGATGCACTGCTGGGAATGACATCCTTCTAGGTAGAGGCTGTAAGGGGCCCTGGGGTGTGGTGGGTCCTGGGAACACCGTGAGCTCATATGAAAATTCGTAACGTTGAACACGCAGGGAGAATGCAGTATTTTGCCAAATGTTTTCAGAGGCTTAAATTCCAGCATGACTTTTCTCCACCTCTATTCTTTTGGGATATTCTTGAGAATATTTTATTTAGTATCTTTATTTTGTCCCTCTCTGACTTCCTTTTGGACAACAAAGAAATATGAGTCACACCCTAAAAGACATTAACCAGATATTCTGAAAAGGAAGCAAAACTCTGAGCGCTACACTGTCTGTGGGAAGCAGCTTATCAACCGTATTTCAGCTCCACGGAAGCTTCCTTAGGAGATCCGAAGTGTGCTCCAGGACCTACCTGGTCATGGGGAACGGGGTCACAGGGAACACATCCACACTTCCACAGGAGCTTACGATCCTGTTGCTCTAAGGGATTGTAGAGACTCTGCAGTTCATCTGTCATTTTAAAACGTGCGAACCAGGGCTCAGGGACCTGGCCCATGCAAGGTCACACAGGGATGCAGGGGCAGAAGTGTCCCCTCATACACCAGGCTGCCCACTTCTCAACTGAATGCAGAACAGCAGACTGAAACGAGTCCACCTTTCCTTTCCTGAACAGGGAAATACCAAATATAGTGGATGAGGGCCATGATGTTCTGAAATATTATTTATGAGTCTATTCATTTATACATAACTTTTATATACAACCTCTCTCTAGAAAGACTTCCAGGAGGCAGAGCCAAGCTACTGGCTGTTTCTGGTGGTCTCTCTTTACGTTTGCTCCTGACAAAGAGCAGTGACACAAGGTTGCAGTTGACATTAGTGAAACCAACAAAACACCCAGCCAGAAAGCGAAGCTTCAATCCAGCATTGCCAAGAAGTCTTAGTTTCGCTTTTCCTCTTTCTACTGGGAGCCTTGTTTTAGGGTAAATTCTTCCACGTGTGGGCCATGAAGTCATTTATAGGCATCTAACAGAGTAGTCATTCTTCCAAGAAACATGCATTGAACACATTGGCATTGGGGACGGGAAGATGAAAACGGCAGGTTGTCAGAAGTCAGGAACAACCTGTTTAGCATGTTAGGCAGCGTGTATAGGAATCACTGGAGAGCTTGTTAAAAATACAGATTTGCTGCCTGGACTCCCCTTGGCTAATTTAGTGTGGCTCTGGGTTGGCCCTCAGGAATCAGTATTTTAATAAGCTTCTGATGTAGGTGATCCAATCCCGCATATTCAGTATCCTGGTCTAATGTGCAGAGAAGTCCTTTGAGACAATAGCAACAGATCTTTCTCTAACTGTTGGCTTTATAGTATAACTCCAGGAAGCAGGAAAGATAACCCTTTGCTATTTTCTCTCCCAACAAAATAAGGGGAGGAGGGGTGTGAGGAAGCAGGCTTGGCTGGAGAAGTCAGTTTTAACATCCCCAGGTGTGCAATGTGGCTCTACTTGTTACCATTAGGAAACCTCTCAGCTACACTCCCGTCCTAAGAAACGGAGGCATTGAGCTATTTAAGGAAAGAGAAAAGTATGTGAAACTATTTGCTCTTAGATGCAATTGTCTAAGAGGTGGTGGTATTTTTTACCTGGTATCACACATTCTGTTGATAAAGTGAAAAAAAAAAAAAAACAAATACAAAAAACCTCTCACAAAAGAAAAAGGACCCACTCACTTTTGAATCTATATTTTCCATCTATGTGACCACCTAAGTGTCACTAGAACAGTGAAAATCTTGAAAAGGGGACAAGGGTCAGAGCGAGGCGACAGTTTAGCAAGTAGACATTCCTCCAAGTGCTTGGAAGTTTTAGAAATGTTTTGCTTTTGTTTTTTGTTCTTACTGCAATAAATGAACCGTGAGATGAAAACATCTTTTTGCTTGTGTTGTGGCCTAGAATTTCACGAGAGAAGCCACAGCTGGGAGGTGGCGATGGGGCAACAGGAACTGTGCAGGATGGAGCAGGAGAGAAGGGCTGGGGAAGAAATGAAAAAGGCCCACAAAAGGAGAAAGAAGAGGAAAACATCTGTGACAAGATGCTCAGTAATTAATCACCTCCATGAGATTCCAGCAATCTCCAAGCCATGCAGTTTGGTGACACAGGGAAAAAGCCCCCTGCAAACACAGCTAGTCGGACAGTGTTATGGCTATGTGAACAGCGTGGCTCCACCAGAAGGCAGTGGGCCCTTATTTTTAAAATTATGCATGAAATCATGCATGCGGAGGAAAAAAATAACAAATTCTCCTCCTCTATTGCCTTGGAATATGTGTGTCCCAGAAACACACTAAGAATATTTGCTGTCTCACGTTGCTGTTGGCAGATGCTGAACTATAAACATATTTAGCTGTCAAAGTCCCTTGAGAAAGTTATTGTTGATAAAATAACAGTGGGAGCTGGAGGTAGACACTCCTGTTCCCAGGCTTGCATTTCTGGATGGTCTCACTGGAGGAGGGAACCAGTTACTCGGAATTAACTGTCATGACTCAACAGAGCGCCCACATGTGCAAGCCGGAAAGGATCCTAGAAATCTTCTCCTTTACTTTTACCTGTCTGCTTTGCTCCCTGTGCAAACTACAAGAGGAATGGTTAAAGGACTCACCAAAGGTTCTAGTACTTTTTCTGTGTTTTCACTAGAAATGGCAGCATATAGGATAATCTCTATTAACAGCTAATTTTAAATGAGTTTGGATGAAAAGGATAGTCAAGGTAGGTTTATCAACGGTAACGAATATACCATCTTGTGTTAATGGGGGTGGCTATGTGTATGTGGGGGTGGGAATTTTGCTGTGAACCTAAAACTGCTCTGAAAAATAAAGTCTGTTAAGAAAAAAAATCTATCTTCTTTGTGACAGTGAACAGTGAATCCAAGAAGTTTGATTTTACTTTTTTCTTTCTTTGTGATTATAATTTTGCAGCTTTTCTTCATTCTGGAATATATATGCCAAAAATTCCTGATCTTCTTGGAAGAAAATGGAATTATAATACAACCACCATTGTGACATTAGTTTAAAAAATGCATTGTTAGATTACATTGTTGGACTGAAAGTTGAGAAGCATGATAATATCTTAGCGCTAAGCCAGTGTGACGTTTGGATTTGTTATTCCATCTTTCTGGGTTTTGGAGTCCTTGTTGTAAAGTGAAGGTATTGGACAGGATGGACTTTAATGTCTCTTCCAATTCTAGGGGTCCCTGAATGTGGAGCAAATGTTTGGAATGGTTTTCCTCTGGTGGGTGATGGCCAATCTGCGCTGGCTGGCTCAGTGCTGTCTCACTCAGTTCCTCCTGTGACCACCTTGAGGGAAGCGTCCAATTCATGGCGGGGAAGGCGGCCACGGCCAGCAGGCTCTGGTGGCATTGTCATCTTGCTCTGCTCACCTGAACAAATGCTCTTGTGTTTAGAGCTGGTGTGAGCCAGCCCAAAGCCAAGCATGGCTCTGGTATTTCTGGTAAACCAAAGAACTATTTGAGCCACATTGATCAAAAAGGTTGAAAAGGAGCTGGCCTCGATTTAAAATAATGTAATAATTTGGACACGGAAGACAAAAAATATGTAATAAGGATTTTAACCAAAGCCAATAGTCCTGGAGGGGCTTTTTACAATTCCCCCAAGCATTTTAAATAACTTGTGCTGAAAGCCTCTTATTGTTTTAAATCAATAGAGCCATAGTTTTTACTCCTAATCGTCAGTTCGACAAAAAATAGTTTACCTGTTAATACTACCATTACATAGGAAGAGCTTAGAAAATGAGGACTTTGGATCCCCAATTCCCATGATCAGCAGGCTTTGAGAATATAACAGCAATTTAATAAAAAGCAAACTTAGGCTCATGGTTGATTTAATATTCTGGAAACACAACAGTCACACAGATCCAGACTGACTGCCCTCTGCCCTCGTCTTTAACTAAGGTCCTTTGCTGACTCCCCTAGGAGTGAGCAACACGGGAGTGAGCAGTGCCCTTCTTCACTGTGGAATTCTACGAAGTGGCTCTCGGCACTCAAAATAGTGCTAGTGTCAGGAAATTTTCTTCCTTCCCTCCCTCCCTCTCTTTCTCCCATCCTTTCTTCTTTCCTTTTTTTTTTTCTTCTTCCAAACAGAGGGTCTTACTGTGGACAACAAAGAAGAGACAAAATCGTAAACCCACTAAAGTGCCTGTTCCCCTCTAGTTTGACCTTGGATGGCAGCAGAAACATCACAGACACCAAGAGGATTGTAACATTAGGCCCCTGGGAAACAGAAAGCGGCACTGGGAGTCTCTTCAAGGGAAACATCAAACAGCCGATTCCAGCTGTTTCAAGCTTTACAAATGAAGTAGGAGATGTGAAAACCCCTTGTCAGTTCTGAAGCGCTTCACAAATACAGAGCATTCTCATTTGTTGAACTAGAACAGGCGGTCAAACAGGCCCCGCTGCCATTGGAGCTGTGCTGTAGTTTGTAAGACAGGCGGGTGGGAACGTTTGGTGGACGTAAATCTGGGATGGAAATAAGAAACCTGGGTCTTGTTCTGACTCCTCTGTCTCTTGTCTTTGTGCCTCTGATCTGCTGTCTTTGTGCTACAAATCCTAACTTCGTGCCTCTGTTTCTCCCATTATTTTAAAAGAAGAAAGATCAAGGCGGGAGAGGATAAAAATAGCTGCAAGATGATTTTTCTTCTTTTTGTCATTCCCCATGGTCAAATCTACTCTCGAAGCGCTGGCTGATCATTTTACAGTTAAATTCCAGTTGGTGACTTGTCCCTGTGTTCACCTTCAAGTGAGTTTTTTTTCTAAAAAGGCTATTTCAAATGCTGTTCACCGTCACATCCAATTCAGCCACCTAATTTGGGGTTTTCACATCCTCTGCCAGTATTTCTCCCTTACCTGGTTTGAACGTTTTTTAAAACAAGCGTTTCCGTGGCGGTCCCGGTGGTGACGTGAGGCCACGGGCATGCACGCTGCTCTCAGAAACGCGTCACTGGAGAAGCAGCCGGTCCCTCGCCTCTCCGTGCTCCAGCATTCCTCTAGGTTATTCGCATCCGCCGCTTAGCTGCATCCTTCCCGAATACTTTCAGACAACTTGAATCTCTTGTCAGCTTCCCAAATGTTCAGCCTGGGATCTTTCACTGTAATGTCGCTATGTGGCCGTGTCTTAGAGAGAAGCTCCGGCGTTAACTTCGTTCACAACAATGCCGGGAGCCAGCGTTAACCCGCATTTCTCTTCTAGTCCTCGGCGATGAGTCCTAAATGCCCCGAGAAAAGCTTTCGTGGCTTTAACTCGGCAAGAAGCCAAATCAGCCACTTTCTGTGAAGACCAATGGCTGGGGCAAACGCGTTCACCTGCAGGCTTTGTGTGAAAGCCTCGTTGAATAATTAAGAAAATCCTTCTAAAAAATCTATTCAAAATCTCATTGAATAATTGAAATCTTTGAACTTGAATGTTGTTCTTGTCTATTTATATGACTAATAGCAGTCAAGCTTAATCTATTATTGTTATCACTTATTGTCACTAACACTATGACTGTCTAGGCTTAACACAGACAATCGCTAAGCTAGAAGCCTCATGCAGGTTGGTTCCAATGATCATCACAAGCAACATGTTACCGATCTGAAAGTAAGACGACATTAAGTAATTTGTTCCTGATCACATAGAATTTTGAACTCTGCTTGTGTGCTTCCACAGCCTTGGCTTAAGCGTTTAATTTCCACGTGGAAATTAAAAGGGGCCGTGCATCTGGTGTGGGGGGGCGCTACTCACAGGAGTTGGGAGGGATGGAAGAATGATGTCAGGGGGCAACGCCACTAAACTGTGTGGGATTGGCTTCATCCTCAGTCCTGTCGTCCTCATTTTGGACCACACGGATGCAGGTTTTGTGACACCAAACACTCCTTTCCTTCTCTACTTGTGCCTGCCCTCTGCCTGCCTGAAGCAGGGAGTGAATGAATGAATAAATGAATGAAACGAAATACATTTGTGTGCTATGCAAGTCTATCCAGCAGGCATATGTTAGCTGCTTTATGTGCATCAGCACCAGCCCATCAGGTCCAGAACTTGGGCCTGGGCAGACTTCTGAGTGGTCTGTGGGAGAAAGTGCCCATTGCAGAGCTTAGAGCACTCCGGTTCTGCAATCCAGGGCAGAACCGCACCACGCGGCCAGCGCTGCTGCTGGTCCGAACCTTGCCGAACCGAGCACGTAAGCTTCTCTGTCTGAAAAGTGACTTGTTCTTTTAAGAAAAATGGAATGTAAACATTCCTTTAATTTTTTTATTTATAATTTCTATTTTTTATTTATTTAAAATCCATTTTTATTACTATTGTTGTTATTATAAATGAAATACTATGAAAGGGATATTTTAACTGAGTTGAAAACAGTAATCATCACAGTTTGGAGCATAATATTCCACAACAGCAATTGATTAAGCAGCGGTCAGAGGTCCACTGCCCATGAAAGGTGTTCTAGAACAACCCCAGCACATTCCAGGGAGTCATCCAGCTCTGCTCACTATTCTCTCTGCCTGATTGGCCTGGGTTGGTTAGTTGTATACAGAAGAGGATCTTTCCAGGTGCCACGAAGGAGACAAAAGGAAGGGTGTATATGAATTTGCCTTTCTGATGGTCAGTAGCTCTGGTTGTGTGTGTGATATTTTTTAGTTAGGGTCACCCATGAAAGAAACCCAACAGCAGGAGTTTCTGGAGAAATTTGCAGCACCAAGAGCCTAAGTATTGGAGTGAAACCTTCTGGTGGGTGGGGTCTGTGGGCTCAGGCCTAAGAGGCTTTGAAGCTGCTGAGATGGGCTGTTGTCTTTGTGGACTGAAAGTCTAGGAATGTCCCTGGAGCAGTATTAACCAACAATACCAACTACCAATAAACAGAGCTTTCTAGAATACTTATCAGAAAGAGAGAACTCAAATAAATAACTGTTCTAATGCTCTGATCTAAAATGGGTTGATGCTTCACCAAGTCAAAGGATCTTAACACAGAGTTACTGGAGGATGTGAACCTGTGAGTGTATTTTTCTGTACATTTCCTGGGAAGTATAAAAAACTAGATCCCCTGACTGAGTCTTCTCCAAAAATCAACTAACAGTGCTACATAAAATATAGAAAGCATATTTTAAAGGAATCAAGGAATTGACAAGAAAGTAAGAAATCTTCAGACCTCAAAAATGAAGTAAAAATGAGAACCCAGAAAAGAAAACAAGAGAACTGAGGCTGTCTTTTGCCCTAAGGACATTTCCCAGATCCAAATGACCTTAAGCTTTGGTTTTACTAGATTTGCAGGTAGAGCAAAAGACAGAAGATTAAAGTGTAGGGCTTCCTTAAGGTGACGAGCCTATGTCACTACACCACCACATAAAGCTGGGATTCCCAGAGATAATCCCTAGTATAAGAGTGAAATAGAAATACCTTTCAACAGAGGCAACAAAGCCTATTGATTAAGTTCCAAGGAATATAAGCTCACACACACACCAAAAAAAAAACCCAGAAAGAAACATATATAACACAACATATATAAGGAAATAAAGCACCATTTGCAACAGGCTGCAGAACTACCACATGAGACCAGCAAACTCTTCAGACATTTGAAGTATCAAAGTATAAAATAAATAAGTTTAAAGATTGAAAAGGCAGGATTTAGAGATGTGAAAAAGGAGTAAGATACTATTAAACACAGGACTAAGCATATTTGAAAAAGAAGTAAATAAATATTAGAAATGAAAAATCTGATCATTCAAGTTAAAAACTCAGTGGATGGATTTAATGGCAAATTATATATAAGAAGAGATATTTAATAAATTATAAAGTAGAGCTAAGTAAATTACTCTGAATATAGCAAGAGACAAAGGAAGTTTAAGAGACTTGGAGGACACAGTAAGACAGTCTTACATATCTAATCAGTTATGAAATAAGAGTAGAGAGAGAGTGAATTATGAAACAATACTTGAAGAGATAATGGCTTAGAATTTTCCAGAATAATGAAAGAAACCAATCATGAGATTCAGGAAGCCGAATACACCCTGAGCAAAATTAATAAAAAAAAGAAATCTGCACCTACACATTATAATGAAATTATAGAACAAAGATCTTAAAAGCAGCTTGAAAGAAAATTCAGATTACTTAAAAAGAATGGGTTGATAGCAGACTTCTCAGCAGCAACAACAGAAACCAGAGGACAGTTAAATATAAGCATCAGTGCACCCAGAGAAAATAATTGTGGAGCTAGAATTATGTATAGAGCACAAATGTCCTCTAAGAATGAGGGCAAACACGACATTTTAAAATAAAACCCTCAGGAAAGGAAAACCTATAATACATATTCCAGACCAAGGTAGTGATTCCTGATGGATGGCTTTATGCAAGAAGGCATGACAACCAAAGGAAGTGGTAAAAATGTGGTTGATTCTATATAAAGTATAAAACAATACTAATCTAAATTCTTGTAAGAGATTAAAACACACACACACACACACACACACAATAGAACTAAATTATCCCATAATAAGGGCATAAAATTTTGGAGAATTATCAGAATTAAGGTGTTCTAAGGTCCTATGTTGTTTCAGAGAAGGGTAAAGAGATTGATCTATTGATTAAAGTCAGACTTTGATATGTTCGGATGAATATTAAAATTTCAAGGGTAATGATTAATAGAAGAAAGAACAAAGTATTTAGATTCCAAACATTAAAAGAAAAAAAGAGGAATGAGAAAAAATCCTCCATTGATCCACAAGAAAGAAGAAAAATGGGACTGAAAAGATGAGAAAAATAGAAATCACAAAATAAGATAGAAGAACAAAAAATTATATTAATGTTTATAATTAAACATTAATATAATTATATTTGTATATCTTATTGCAGTATTTCTACTACGTTTAAATGAATTAAGTGCTCCAGTTAAAATACAAAGATTGCTAGTCTGGTATTAAAAATAAATCCAGCTATGCGATGTTTACAAGAGACATATCTAAAACATAAGGGTTCAGAAAAGTTGAAAGTAAAGAAATGAAAAAAGGTATTATCCGTTAAATATTTTTTTAAAAAAAGCAGGTATAACTACATTAATAACAGAAAGAAATAGACTTCAAGGCAAAATACCACTAGTAGAGAAAGGGGATCACTGTATAATGATGAAAGGTTCAATTCACAAGGAATCTAAATTTATAACTATAAATATAGACTCAAAATACACACAGTAGCCCCGCCCCCCACCATATCTGCCATTTCACTTCCCCCACTTTCAGTTACTTGTGGTCAACCATGGTCAGAAAATATTAAATGGCAGATTCCAGAAACACACAATTCACAAGTTTTAAATTTTGCCCCGTTCTGAGCAGTGTGACAAAATCTCACTTTGCCCCATTCCGACTCCTCATCACAAAAAGAAGGATGAGTACAGTAGAGAGAGAGAGACCACATTCACTTAACTTTTATTGCAGTATATTGTTATAATTGTTCTATTTTATTATTAGTTATTGTTGTTAACCTCTTACTGTGCCTAATTTACAAATGAAACTTTATGATAGGTATGTATGTGTAGGAAAAAACATAGTGTATATAGGGTTTAGCAGTATCAGTGGTTTTGGGCATCCACTGGGAGTATTGGGATGTAGTCCCCGCTGATAAGGGGGAGCTACTGTAAAACAAAAAGAATTATAAGGAGAAACAGGTTTACCTGGACAGTGAAATCACTCTCTCAGTAATTGATAGAGCAAGGAAACAGCAACAACAACAACAAATTAGTAAAAATCCATAAGATTTAAGGACCATTCTGAAAAGGATCATCTTATCCGATTTTCCTCCCTCTTCTCTTCTGTGAAGCAGGGGGCAGCGGCGTGTCTCTGTGGGAGGGTGATGGGCAGGGCAGGGCACGATGTGTGAGCACAAGGAGGTGCTGGAAATTGGTGGTCACATTTCATTCGCAGCAACTGAGTGTTCCTGAATTTTAGAAAGTACTGATGAATCATAGACATTTTTATAAAAGTAGATTCTTCATCTACATTTTGGTAAATAATTGCAACAACTTCTCAGTTGTCCTCTTAACTGTTATTGGGCCCAAGGAGTGTAGAATAATTAAAACACACACACACACACACACACACACACACACACACACACCCTGGACCCTTCCTGGTCATACCATGCTCTGTTATCCAAAGTCAGCTTCTTCAAAAAACATTCCTAAACATTCGTTTTACTTCTCACCCTCCAAAATCACAGAGAAGGGAAACTTTTTAAAAATGACAATACTGTAAAGAGCTTTTAATTTCATTTATTTTGTCAAGAAGCCTTGAAAAAAGAGAGGATGAAGATTCTTTCACTTGAGCCCTCCCCATTAGAATCCTAATGAAATATTTTTTGTTCCTTGAAGACTGTTGTATAAAGAAGATTTGATTTTCCTGAGTAACTGGAAACATTTTCGCACAGACATGTCTTGCACTAAAGATAGCCTCTGGGTTTTTGGATTTTATGTGAGGAGATCAATTAAGGCAGTTTGCTGCCTCTGTGTTTTCTTCCCAGAGCTGTTCCAGCCGCTTCACGTTTACCCCTTTTTTTCTAGCATTCAAGGAGCTGCAAAGAGCGAGCAAAGGAAATGTTCAGCTTTTTCAAGTGCGGAGATGAGTGTTTTTCACGGAAATGAATGCCGGCTGCTTTGGGGAGTTTTCTGAGGTCAAAATCCCTTAGGAAAAAACTTACAAGGTCATTGGTTTCCTGCTTCATTACATATAAATAATTTATGAATTTGTATTCTAATTTTTCTTTCAGCTGAATCAAAGCTCTACGATTTTGCAAATAATTCCATGCTGAAGCCAATGGCACACACGTTCCTGAGACTTTCATTGCAATCGATAAGTTTGCTGTTGCTGTCAGCCGGTGCAATTTCCCTGATTAACCTGTAAAAAGTGTTCTCCTTCAATGAACGCTGCTCAGAAATAAACTGATATTGTACAAGAAGACAAGGGCAGGTTCCAGAACACGAATTCTTGGTGATCTTAAATGATGATGTATGAAAGAGAGAGAAAGGGAGAAGAATTTGATTTCTTTCAACCAGGCTGACCCAGAAAGGAGAAGAGCAGAAAAATTGCTTTGCCTAAGCAAACATGATGGGAAGTCATACAGAGCAGCATGCACAATATGCAATATCAAAGCCTCATTTAAAATATATATTGTCTGGATCTGAAAGACGTCTAAATAAAGTCTTTGCATATTGTAATACAGTCTTAAAGTACTAAAGTCTTTGCTCATTCTGTTCTTCTATTGCCACTTTTCTCCTGCTCATTGGGAACGACTTCTATATCCTCCTTTGAGAAATTGCCTTCAGATTTGGCGGGGAGGCTCCTTTGCTCTGGTTGAATTGTGATTGAATCAAAGTTCAGGTAGGCTTCATAGGCATCTGATGCTAAAAATCAACCTGACTTGGAAAGACATGCTAGTTTTCTGGGGCAATGTAGACGCTCCCTTTGTTTAACAAGGACTTAGTTTTCTCCTAGGATTCTAAAAAAAAGTTTTATAAAAGTCATTTCTTTCAAAAGCCCACAGAAGGGTCAGTTTATTGGCAAGGAATCTTTAACCAGAAAATGGCCTGATTTAAACTATAGTTAGTTTTTGTCTGTCATTCTCCAAAGTGTTGTGAGCTCTTTGATTATGTTCTAATCATCTATACTTGGTTCATGTTAGTGTACAATAAATGTGTTGAATAAATGAATGACTCATTTTTCTGTTCTTTTTCATGTAAGTTTTGTCTTAGGGTTGGACAGAGTAATGAAATCAATTTGTATCAATTTAAAAATCTTGCCTTGGTGCTAAGTGTTTGTAGTTGACGATGTCACTGTGCACTAACATGTCCGTTTCCTCTGTGTGAGGCACACAGGGACGTTCACCCCTGACTTCTTGAGAGCTGGCTTGGCCATGTGACTTGCTTCAGCCAATGAGATGTTAATGTGGGTTGGGCCCCTCCAGGTGGAGATGTTAGCAGCTGGCTTTGCCACATTCTCTATTTCCTTTGCCACTGTGACAGGTGAACCTCTAGATAATGCTCCATCACCCAGGGTCCTGTAGTGAGTGAGGGTGATGGTCACGTGTAGCTGAACCACAGCCAACCCACAATGAGCACTTGGCACAAACAAGAAATAAACTTGTGTTGTTGTGAGTCACTTTGGGGGTTGTTTATAGGTGCAGCTCTGCCTAGGCTGGTCCATCTAGATCGATATAGCATTGGAAAAGCTTTTACAGACATTACACAAACCAACTTGCAAAAAATTATTTGTTAGCCAGCAATATAATGGAGCTGCTGCTGGTGGTAGTACATTCATTTACTATCAACCTGACTTTTCATTTTTTAATAGCTGGGCCAGTCTTATGGGTGTAAGAAAATATCCATGAAGTCAAAGCCTTTGATGATAATGACCATGAATGAACTTAGGTCATAAAATTATTGTGTATTGCAGATATCTTTCTACCTTTAACACTTATGAAGGGAAGTCAATTTTCACTCAAACGGGTTCCTTTTCATCTACAATGTTTATGCCTAAGGTTTATTGCTAGCAGTAAAGAGTGTCCAAGTATGTTATGGGAATAGCCAAATTCCCATTGCTTTAAAATGTATTCCATAGGCCCCAGAGTCAGTTAAAAGCTGATTGATTATACAGCAGATACATCAAAACTGGTATTTATGAAATATCCCATCTCTTCAGCTCTATCTCTCATAAGCATGAACATCACATTTGGGAGTTGTGGTGCAAATATCTCAGACAGCTAAGAGAAAAAATTACTGCAGATTTTCCATAACAAGGGAAAAGTTCCTAAAGTTGCCCAATAATTTAATGAAAGATCTATGTCAAGTGATATGCCTCATGAACAAATATTATGGAGTGGGCAGTTCAGGGTGGCTTCCATAATCAATTCACTGAAACACCAATTACATCGAGGAATAAAGGACAGATACTATGCACGGGTGTGCGGATGGACTTTCTCATCCGACTAGTTTATAACTAACAGCAAAGTTTCTGTTTAATGTGTTCAAGATCTGGGCAAAAATTTCTGGCTTGAGAAGAGAAAATGAGCTATTAGACATGGCCTATATCAAGGATGCTACAGATGCTTATTGTTTTCAATTTGCATGTTTGGTCAATGATTATTCATTTGTTAATATACCTTCTACATATAGTTTTTTGATGTGGTCTATCTTACATTGAAAAATCAAATTTCTGTTTATTGAATGCTAATATTTTATGAGACTCTATACTAGGTACTGGTCTCTGGAGGAGACAGTGTGTCTAACTGATGTGAAAAGCAATGTCTTTTGCAAATAGTCACTTGCCTTTTGATGATACCAGCACTATCAACATGCTATGATATACATTGTACATAGCAGCTAGTTTTACTAAATGCTATGCAACAGAGAACTCAATAAGTCCATTTGTTGATTGATAGATACCTATAAAATGCATCAATTTGGGTTTGGTTGAAGGCTAGGAATTCTGAGAGAAATTTTAACGTCTGAAGCAGAAAATAAGCATAGCAACATACCATAAAGTAGATATAAAATTTGTAATAGACCTATTTGGGGTTTGAAAGTGTAACATTTCATTTTTATGACACAGAGGTCACCAAAGCTCTTTCTTGAATGTTTCTGAGGACAAAGGATAGTTTAACCCAGAGTTGAAAATGGTTTGGTTGGTAAATAATCCCCGAAATGATTTAAGACCTCTTATAACTAATATTAGTTGTGCAAAAGTTTTCCCCCTTTAAAATGTGTGGCATGACTTTGACTTTACTTCATTGTTGGAATCCATATGATTCTCTGAACATGGCTTAAAGCAGCCATGTGGACTGGGCTTCTGCATCTCCCGGGAGTTATGTAGGCAGAATGGGACCACTCTTCCTTCCCCCGCCCCCAAGATACACAATCCCATGCAATTAAACACAACTTCGGCTAAACTGAAAGAGAGGTCTATGCTCCTATTTTCACTATTCTTCCATGCGCCTGAAAGAAGAGCTTCCCAAGGATGTAAAAATAGTCCACTGTCCATTGGGTGTGAGCCGAAAACCCCACACAGGGGATAGGCATTTCATCCGGGTTTCCAGCCATGCATACCACTGAATTAGATTTGTGCATGCTTCTAGTCCGCGGAGTAAGCAGAATGTCCTGGAGATAAGCCATCACTTACTATGTGTCTTAGGATATTCCCCACTTGGGCCTCATCCACTGGAAGCCTCCTAAGTGGAAAGAAGCCTGTGACAGGCGGCCTTTCCTTCTACCACCTGCTGCTGATGTTGCCTGGAGAAGAGCAGAAACTGAGACGGAATAGTGGTTGGTTTGGTTTTAATGTTTTTTTTTCTTTTCTCTCTGCTTTGAAAGCTCACTGCATTTTGCTGTTGTTATTACCAAGGGTTCATTGAAAACGAAACTGGGGTGTCTCAGTGGGGTTTTGCAGCAAGTAGATAAAGCAGGTTCAGGCAAGACCGGGCAGTTCACAATCTGAAGTGGATGGAGTACTAGCCATTTGTTTGCTGGGGTGAATGGGGAGCATAATTTATTCAGCTGCAGCAGAGGCTGAAAGCCAATCTGGTCTTGACCCATTTATCTTTAGAAAACTAATTAAAGTGGGGAATCTGGTTTACTGTTGTTATTGAGGTTTTACTTTTTACTGTTCAGGCCAAGCAAAGACCGAGGCAGAGTGAGTGTGTGTGTGTGTGTGTGTGTTGGGTGGAAGGTGGGAAATATCAGTTTCACCTAAAGACAGTGGCTGAAGGTCTAGATAATAAAGCAGTTTCTTAAACACAGTCTGACATCCTTTTGAAATGCAAAATAGTGGATTTAGCCGGATGCAGAATCCTTTGAGGTGACAATGAAATGCCATGGCAATTTAAAATGAACACCAGACAGTTTCCCCCAATCCTTACAACCAAGACTTCCTAAATCACCAAAATGGTCCCAAAGAGGCATGGAAGGACATTTTTATGACCAGCATTTTACTCTGCAACTAGTATTAACCACCAGGCAGGAAATGATGCCAGAATGTTAGTTGGTTTGTCCATTTTGTTTCAGAACAATAAAAAAAAGTGCAGATCTTGATGATATTTTGTAAGTCCTTAAATGCATACACAATAATAGCAACATGTTTGTCACCAATGACATACCAATGGATTTTAAAACTTGCAGTGTATTTTTAGAAGCATCATATCTAAAATAGACATGTGATTTTTTTTGGTCTTTTTTTTAGGTAAGATTATAGAAGGCAAGCAGGGAAGTCCAACAGACACGGAGATATCAAAATTTTTATCCATTTGAGTATGTTCAAGGAAGTCATAATTCTTGAGGAAAGCTACAAAGGTCATGATAACTGTCAGATAAGGAGATTGGACTGGGTCAACTGCAAGAAAGAAAATCTGGACATTTCAAGAGAATGCGTTGGGAAGAGCGGGCACTGTCTTCCCTGACCTCTCCTTGAGGTCTTCCCTCGCGCAGTGTATCTGTTTGGGGTTTACTTTTTAACTTTCTTACCTCATCCAAATTGCCCTGGTCTCAGAGAACTGGAAGGATGCATGGAGATACTACCCAGGGGACAATTTATTCTTAAACAAATGAATTTTAAGGGATGAATTTTAGACATAGTTTTACCACTACCTGGATTTAAGTTAATACCATGATGTCATAGGTGTGCTGCATGAATAAATATGTGTACCCCTCAGGTGAGAGTCACCTTTTCTCCTGGGTCCAGGATGCTGTGTAGGGTACAGATCTTTATTAAGGAGTGTTACCAGCATGGAATGGTACTTTGGAAACCAGGTTAGATAACTATCTTGCTATTTTGGTTAATATAAAAAGTCAAGTAAGATAACCTGAGCGTTATTGTCCTCAGCCCCCATTCAAACTTCCAAGTAAAAAAAAGCCAATGCTCGCTCTCTCTCTGAATGTTTTAAAAGACATCAGTAAATTCAAGTAGAAAAAAAAGAGGAAACAACCTACTCCACAAACTATTTTTTAACCCCCTAAATTCTCTGTGTCCCAGCTAATGGAAAAATTAGCTCCTTATTCATGAGAGCTGATGTTAGTTTGTTCTTATTATTAGCAAGGTAATTATTCACTCAGCACAAGAAGAAAAAGGTCAATATATTCTATTAGGGAAGAGCTAGTTTTTCAGGCAGACTATCCTTCGCCTGAATATCGGGATAGAATTTAAATCAGCCACCAAATGAGCTACTCTTACACAAAGAAGAGATTGAAAACTTTGCCATTGGGAAAAAATATCAAAATGGTTGTTAACGGTAAATAGCAAGCAGAGAGGAAACTACTAAACAAGAGGGCTATGTGCAGTATTCAGTTCACTTCAGGTAATTTGGAAAGGGAGCGTGGAGGTGGGATTTCTCGGGGACTGTCCAGAATGAGTGTACGAAGACAAATGGGGATGAGAGGAAGAATAAGAAGACCACTGCTTACACTATGCTGCATTGTCCTCCACACAGTCCTCTGGGAAGCAAGAGGAAAACAAATTCAGAGGAAAAATAAAAAGAGATTATTCTATACATAATAGCACAGCACAGTTATAAAGTTTAGCTTTGTAGGTTGGCATTCCACCCACCCCTGCCCCAAACTCCCTCCGAATGACCAGGAGGGTATTCGAGAAACACACACACACACACAGGACAATGTTGAATACTTACTGGAGATTTATTGGTCTAAATCATTGCCAACTTGCTGAGCTAACTTCCAAGTCTGGCTCTTTTTTAAAAAA
>NW_012148197.1:1315092-1321750 GCF_000956105.1 Propithecus coquereli | reverse complement strand
GAAGTTATTACCACAGGTACTAATTTAAATGGTATTAAAAAGTAACTCTCCAAGAGCTTTATAGCTGTTTTCATTTTGGCAAAAGCGGTAGGGTGACCAGAGTATTCTTTCAATGCTGGCCTTTGAATTTGGAATATTTTGTCTGCTGAGATACTTTGAGAAATTTTTTTTAATTATCCTCCTTTTCTCAAATACATGCTTCTTATAAATATTCAGGATATACCTTTTCAGGGGAAAATTAAAACAGGAGTAGATAACAGGAGACTGATTTATAGTCTAAATAGGCTGTAATGGCTTAGAGAGCCATCTGGATGGAGTGCTGATGTCTGCTTCTTGAAGATGAGCAAGGCTGACTGCTGCACAGCAGTCTGGCCAAGGGCAGCTGCTCCACCTTTCCATGTTCAGAGCTATAAAGAACCCTCAAAGGGAGGAAGGCTTTGGGGAAGCCAATGGCTGCAAACAGAGACTGTGATATTAGCTTCAGGCCTAGCTTGTGTCTCCCAGTGATAACCCTGGCACAGCTCCTTTTGATGTGGAGACAGCCCCTTGCTCTCAGGAGCTGAGCAAAGTGGGCTTATGGCTGGCTGTGAATTATAAATCATTTATTCTTACACTTTGGGAAGGGATCGGAATTTAATAAAACAAAAAAGTCAATAAAACTGCAATATTCACTTACAGAGCCTGAAGCCACACCTTTGAGGAAGTAAATACTACATACCGTCAGAGAATGTTTTAGATTAAAATCGGGTTGTTGATTTGAATTCCTATGCACTGAGTCTGATCTTCGGATTTTACTCATGATCATATAATTAACTACTACCAATTATTTTCAGAAAAAATGGATTAAATATATGTTTTTTGGAGGTTCACAAAATAGAAGATCTTCATTTAGTTTGCTAGTTGCCAATACTCTTCAAGACCCTTATATTTGGAGCATTTTGAATATTACCAATGACGGTCCTTTATAAAAGGTTCAAATCCCAATTTTCATATCAGTCAGATTTTAAACATCATGTGAAATGCTCAAAGTATTGATGTTTTATTTAGTTTGTGTTAAACTGCACAAACATTGTTGTCTTGAGGAACATTTTTCTTGCTCTACTTCCTCTTAAAGGGTGTGTGTTTATTTCTCCTGGGGATAAGAGAAAACTGTGCTTCTCTTTTTCAAAGGGAAAAAAATTAATTAGCTGTCACAGATATCATTATGTTGTTCAAATTTCATGCAATTTTAACTAAGTGCACAATGTACCCTAGTTCTTTTTTTAAAATTTTGTTTTACTGTGGCAAATGTATATAACATGAGATCTGCCCTAACATATTTTTAAGTGTCCAATACATACAGTATTGTTATCTACAGGCACAATGTTGTACATCAGATTTCTAGAACTTATTCCTCTTATGTTGTACCTCAGCTCTTAAATTAGATTTTACAAAAATTCAGAAAATCCTGAATTATTCCAATAACTAAGTTAGAGCCAGCTAAAATGGGCAAAAAAGGATCAAACCCATACTCACCATTTGTACTTCTGGTTTGGTGGAATCTAATTGTTTGTTTAAAAGAAATCTAATTGTTTGTTAGATCATGGAATCTAATTGTTTAAAAGAAAAATAGTGACTAATTTTAAACTTTCCCTGAAACTGTTATAAAGAACAGATATAAGTAAGGTAAAGTAGAAGGTTGTGATAATTACAAATCTGATACCTTTTCCAAAATCTACACTGAAGTGGGGACTATATTTGCTAATAAATGGTAATAAATTTGCACCAATAATTTAGCAGTTAACAACTCCAATTACCCCTTTATTTTGACACTTCATGGATAGGTCCTTATGTTGTAAAGTACATTTGATTTTTATAGAGAGAACTGCTGAGATGTAGTTACTTCAAGGCTAAACTCAATTTAATCTTATGAGTTCCACACTGTAGAAGGATATTAACTAAAATCATAAAGTAATTTATAACAGTGACTAATAAAAGTATTTTCATAACTAGCATCCTTTGAGATCCCAGTTTATATGACACAATCAGATGTGGTTCAAGTGCTTTATGACCTTAAGGGTTTTAATTTGTTAATTTTACATCAAGATAATTGGCAAAGCAACATTAATAGTATTAACAATTATAGGTATATAAATAGTTTATAGTACTATAAATTGAAGAAATTCAGTGAAAAATAATCAGGTAGTGTTACTATGAAATTATGGGTTTTAATTTTTTTATAGTAAAATTTGGTTTTTAAAACATATTCGAAAAATTGTGTTTACCATGTTTATGGTTGTATTCTCCAAATAAACTGCTTTGATGATAGATATCATTCATTCCCCCGACATACATCTAAACAGCTCAAAGAGTGACTACTTCTAAGGATTTCAACTTTTTAAAGACACATGAAGAAGAAAAAATGGTAGTAACATTGATTTGGAGTTTCTTGGCAAAGTCTTTCCAACAGGAAATTGCATAAAAGAAGTCATAATAAAGTTACATTGTATCATAATTGAATAAATAATCATTTTTAGAAAAGAACTGAAGCAGATGAATATGAAATGTGCTATCGTAATTATATTTCTGGAAGAACTGGTAGCTTAGTTTTCAAATTAATATTTCCTAAGAAATATGAAGTTGAAAATTTGGTCACTGCACTAGTGGATTAATAGATATAAGATTTCTTAAATAATCTAATTTATGACCTAAAAGAAGGATCTCATTACTTTCAATATTCTAATTAAGAACAGAAGCAGATATAAGAATGAGAAGTCTTTTATAACCAACTTTTTCAGAATCCCGTAAGTACTTTGAAGAATTGCCTTGGTAACCCGGAACATGTGCCATGCTCATCAATCCAAGAATACTCACCAGTCGGTCCAAGCTTGTGCCTGCAGCAGTTGTTGGTCTTTCCTCAGGATTGTAGGGCCTGAAGCGTGTATTAAAATTTTCAGGAGCTGAGCGGGCAGATCTGAGAGCTGGAGCAGGTTTGGGCTGGCCACATCCCTGAAAGACCTGGACGAACCATTGAAAGGTCAAGAAAGTTATATGAGTTTCCTCCTAAAATCATGATGCTGAAGTGTGCAATGCAATTTCTTTCACATTTCTCATGGAATTTTTACGTTCAATGAACTCTAATTTCAAAATTTAAACAAGTACAACCATTAATATAACAGAATTACCCAGACAAATACAGAGTGACCAACTATATGTTCTGACTCTTAGTTTCATCATATACAGTCAATCCTCATTATTCGCAGATTCCGTGTTTGCGAATTTACCTACTCACTAAAATTTATATGTAGTCCCCAGATTAATACTCACAGCACTTTCATGGACATAGGCAGAGTGGCAAAAAATTTGAGTAACTCTATATGCATGTTCCCAGCTGAGGCTGGAGAAGGTGATGTTCTGCCTCCTTATTTCAGCTCTCATACTGTAAACAAGTGTCTTTTTTGTGGTCTATTTAGTACCACCTTTTCCCCTCACATTTTTGTGCTTTTTCTTGGTGATTTTAATGTTTAAAATGGCCCCGAAGCATAGGGCTGATGTACTGCCTAGTGTTCCTAAGCACAAGAAGGATGTGATGTGTTTTAGGGAGAAAACACGTGTGTTAGATAAACTTTGTTCAAGCCTCAGTTATGGTGCTATGAGTTCAATGCTAATGAATGGACCATACATATTAAATAAGTTGTCCTTAAACAGAAACACACATAAAACAAGGTATGTATTGATCAGTTGACAAAAATGTGAACAGTGGCTTACAGGAGCCTAACCCTATATTTCCTGTAGGAGCAACAGTTCAGTATTTGCTCATTCAGTGTTTGCAATGACTTTATGGAACACAACTACAACCAATAATGAGAATTAACTATATTAAAAATAGGGATTGTAATATTTACTTTATAGGATGATTTCAGGATTAAATGAATTGTATCTCAGACACTCTCATGTACTTGAATTTGGCATTCAATAAACATCAGTTTGAGATTCTTGTTATCATGACAAATGTATTTCATGTATAGCATATAAGGCCAAATAATTTGAATGACTCTCATTTAAATAATGAAAATCTCTACTGGAAGAATTCTTTGAAAACACTCTCTAGAGCAATGATGTAGAACTAGGACAAGCAAGTGTGGATGAAATCCATATAATGACAGTTTCTTCTAATTTTGTTGTTGACAGCTGTTCATGTCACAATTAGGGTTGCTGTGGGAAATCAAACATTTTATTGTAATGATCTTAGGGACTGAGCTGCCAGTTCTTTTCCACAGTGATTTCACTCAGGGTGGTGTGGGGACACTTCCTTTGCTGTTTTTAGAAGCTTTATACTTGGTGCTGGTTATCAAGAGATGATAACTTTACTAGAATTATAGGAAATATAGTAACATTTTCAGGAAATTTCGATGAAGTTTGACTTTATGTTTCTTCCAGTTTTACAGAGGAGATGATTCTTCTCCTAGATCCTTTTTTTCAGTAAACTTTTCAGGACTATTTAGGTGAGCTAATTCTTAACTTGCATGTGTATATTTACAATGCATTCATTCTCGTTTTGTTATTTGATTCTGTGTCGTTTAACTCTAAAATAAGCATTTTTCACCATGCATATTCTGTGATTCCACTGAAGTATGCAGAGAGCTCTTGAGTGTCATTTACAATGACAAATTCCATCTTGAGACATAATTCATTTTGTTTCACTACTGCAGCTAATTTCTCTTTTGTTATATTCAAAAGTTCTCCTTCAACTCAGCATTTTGCAGAGCAGCAGTACTTTGTCTTGGCATTGCTCGAGATTGGTCTTAACACACTATTGATTATTCTTCTCTCACACAATTTCTGAAGTTGATGGTGTAAACCAGTGTGATAAAGATAGTGGGCCCTTTTCTCCCTAGCGCCTAAATCACTTCCCCCTGGCAAGGTCGCTGCTGATGGAGGGCATTAACATTTCCAAAGCTCCAGGGATCTGTTGAGTGTGCTATTTTGGATTGCTTTGAAAATGACAGCTGACTTTTAAAAAATATAAAGCCTGAGGTGAAACAATACTCATGGCATTGCTGAGATTTCAGGAAGCCAGGCACTGAAAGAGTTAACAGATCTTCTTCATTCACCCTCTGGGAAAAATCTGGCTCACCGGATTAAGTTAAATCAAAGGAACATGAATACTCTAAAAAAAATTAGTGTTCTGGGGAGATATCTCATCATAACAGAAAAACTTAAAACTTGCTTGATTTTTTTTTTTTTGGAGGATATTAATTATTACAGAACGTAGGTTAGTTAATGTAGACTGGTAGCATTCTGTTATTTAGGTCAGATTTGGATTTTGAAAATAGCTTTAGAGCAGAAATTGCCAGGTCTGTGATCCAAACTGAAGAAAACACTGACTTCGAATAATTCTGGAAACAACACCTAACTCCATAATCAGGTCTAGACCTACATAAAAATGTGTCACAATAACCTCATATCTTGAAGGTCCCTAAACAGAGATTCTATCATGTCCTTAGAAAAACAGAATTGTCATAAAGAAACTTTTTAGTGTGGAAATTTCAAGCCTAGGGATTTAGTGCTATTTTTCAGAATTTTACAAAACTTAATGAGAACAATTGCAAAGGAGTACCGGAGCATGAACTTGCCCGGTTTTTGCTCAGGAATAATTGAAAACATCTGTAGCAGTCTCATACTAAGAATATGTCTTCCAACATATATCCATCATATAACTTAGATGACTTACAAAATGAAAATTAATAATTTCATTTTTAATACATGTGCTATGGAATATGTGTGTCCTCCCCAAATTCATTAATCGAAACCTAATCACACATGTGATCGATTAGGAGGTAGGGCCTTTGGGAGGTGATTAGGCCTCTGCCCTCATGAATGGGATTAGTGTCCTTACAAAAACAGGACCCAGAAAGCTCCCTTGCCTTGTCCACCATGTGAGGATACAATGAGAAGGTGCCATCTCTGAAACATGATGCAGGCCCTCATCAGACATCAAATCTGCTGGAGCCTTGATCGTAGGCTTCCCAGCTCTTGGAACTGTGAGAAATAAATTTCTGCCATTTATAAACCACCTAGTTTATGGCATGTTGCTATAGCAGCCTGAACAGACTAAGACAACATACAATCTGTTAGCCAGAAAAAATACATTTTAAAATATGGGGTTCATGGAGTGGGCAACAAAAAGAAATTCTTATGCAGAAAATTTGTACTGTCTCAATTTTCTGAGTTTGCTATAGCAGCAGTATACTTAGATGAAGGCTTATGAGGTTCCGGGCTGAGTTAGTATGAAAGACCAAAGAACCTTTTCCTTGGTGGCCTGAATATGCCAATATTTTATATTTTGAATAACAGAAAAAACAGATGAGGAACAATGTGATGGAAAGGGCCTTAGACTACATGAGAGTCAGTAGGTCAAGTAAGTCATCTGGGCTGGAGGTGTAGATTTGGATCAGTAGCCTGACGATGGTATTTAAAACCCCGAAATTGGTCGTGTTTACCAAGGGAAACTTTATAAATAGGGGGCAGATGGATGGGACTGAGGACAGCCCAGTGCCATGCCAATATTTGCGGAGTCTTCTCTGAGCCTCAATCTCCTCCTCTGTCAAATGGGAATAATATTATTGATATTACTTATATCAGCATAATTATATTGATTTTATATCAATTGATATTT
>NW_012148197.1:1309405-1313557 GCF_000956105.1 Propithecus coquereli | reverse complement strand
CACTACCTAGATTATACCAGATTTGATATTTTGAGAGTAAGTAATGTGTTATTTACTTGGACTCTAATTTAAACTTCAATGTTAATGAACTATTTGTTAGATGACTACTTGGGAAATTCAAATCTATTCTGTTCATACCCAAGAAAACAGAAGCTATCATATCTGCAGTGGCCCTTACATATATTTTGTCCAGGTGTGGTCATTATTTTTGTAAGAGACACCTGTGGTGTAATGGACAGGTGTCTCGGTCTATTCTGGCTGCTCTAACAAAATATCTTAGACTGGGTAGTTTGTAAACAACAAAAGTTTATTTTTTACAGTTCTAGAGGCTGGGAAATCCAAATCAAAGTGCCAACAGATTCAGTTTCTGGTGAGGGCTCTCTCCTTTGTAAATGGTGCCTCCTTGCTGTGCCCTCCCATGGCAGAGGGAAAAAAAGGGCTAACAAGCCCCCTCAGGCCTCTTCTATAAAGGCACTAACCCCATTCATGAGGGCTCCACCCTCATGACCTAATCGCCTCCCAAAGGCCCCACCTCCAAATACCATCGCTTTGGGGGTCAGGATTTCAACATATGAATTTTGAGGAGACATGTATATTCAGACTATAGCAATACATCACAAGAATCTAAAAGTTTGGAATACTAACATCAGTCTTTCTCCTTATATCTGTGTCACCTTGGGGTCACACATTCTCCCCAGTTCTCCAAGCTGTTGTGAAGATAGAATGACATGATGAATAGAAAAGACACTGAAAAATGAGGTATAAAGGTGTATTATTTTAACTGAGTAATCTCTAATTAAATAGAAAAATAACTGGTAATAAGTCAAATCTATGGATTATGCAGAGTTATGCATGAATAATTTAAGCTCTATGATGAGTAGGATCTCATACATTTTGTTCACCACTATCTCTCAGAATCTGTAAGAATCCCCAGCACATAGTATGTGTTTTAAAAAACATTGGGAACGAAAGATTATGAATAAATGGGATTTTTTAGTTATAATCTCCTTCTTTTGTAAACATTTATTGAAGGTAATTTGCATGTGGATTTCTGTAATGAGAGAGAAAAGATAGGAAAGAGGATGAACACTTTAGTGTCCGTGACAGGCGTATGTGTTTCACACTCTTTATTTCAAATGATCAATTATCTCTTCAAAATCAAGGTTGAACACTTCTTTCTCAGACTTAAGAAAATAAAATGAATCATGCATCCATGTACCAAAAAAAAAATCATTTGATATTTCCTTTACTACATTTACTGTGCCAAATTAAAGCAAAGCCAAATCAACAACTTTGTTTAAACTGATAACTTGAACACAAAAAATCCAGTTTCTTGACCATTTGATGATAGCTATTCATTGAGCTTGATAAGCTAGTAGAGAGGGTAGGACATTGCACACAAAATAGTCAGGTTGGCTGGTGGGTTCTGGGGATCACTGGGCTCAGAGCTCAGGCAACGGCTGTGGCTTACAGCAAAGTGGCACACAACCTGGGCTCTTTACACAGCCACCCTTCTTGGTACCCCCTGTCTGTCAACGTGATAAACAGCAGCACCTGTGCTTTGCAGCAGGTGTATCCGAGCTCCGTACAGCCAGACCTGGAGCCCTTTCTCAAAGTGGATGTGGTGATAAATGTGTGCAGGGGGCATTCACATATCGTTAGTAAGTAAATGTGAATAAGTTAAAATATTTTTTAAAACATTTCATTAAAAGTAGTAACAAGAAGAGCTACATTATTACCATTACATAACATTAAACTGGCGCCCTAGAACTTCATTTCACACATTTTTGGAGGGTTCCTAACCGTATTCTGCTAATATCTTAAAAAGTGTTTTCCTGAATAGAAACTTAAAACATTTTGATAATGACTTCTTTCTTTCCTTATACTCACTATATAGTTTCCTTATACTCACTAAATATTTTTAAATTAGTGTAGCAATTTTCTTTATGGGTTGCCATCTAAGAAAACAGTTCTTCATCCTTACATCTCAGGACAATCTCTCCTCTTCTCTCATCTTCTTTTCTCTTCCCTTCCCTCTTCTTTCTCTCTTTTTCTTTGCTGTCTGATTCATGCTTTTCTTTCCTGAAAGATCGATTGCAACAGTCCCTGGCCAAGTTCTCTGGCAAACTCTTCTTCCCTAGATGAGTTCAGGATTCTGTTAAGAGAGTTTGGGGTTTTACTGTATCAAGTCAAGTCATCATTTTTAGTTTTGGCCACTTTTCATTGGCTTCAATTTTCAAAAGCCAGCTACCCATGTCGGCTTTAAGGTTTTAAAAATTTACTCCTGATGCTTACACAGCTTGGTTCCAGAATATCTGTCAGATGTATTGCATACTTCTTAAAATCTTTTCTTCGATAAAAAGTAAGTTCTTTTGATTTGCTTGAGAAGATTTTTTTCCTCCCAGAAAGGATCTGCATTCCTTAAACAGCAGAACACCTTGATATTTCCTCCCAAATGGTGAGTAGGGAGGAGTTACAAGGAACTGAACAAAGCTTATTTCTGAGGGTGGAGAGAAAACAAATCCTGACCCTCTCAGCCTGACTAAATGATTATTATTTCATATGCTCTTTGCTTAAAAGGCTTAAAGCTGTTCTTTAAGATCACTTTGCACAATATAAGTAAACATGTAAATTGTATCGGCCTGGCTCCGTACCATTCATTCGACCCAGAATTCAACAAGTATTTGTTGAGTGCCACTAAGGCCAAACACAAGTGCTGGGGATATGCCAACTGGACATGTCCCTGCTCTCATGAGGATACAAACAAGATACCAGGCAATTATTGTAGGATGTGATAAGTGCAGTGGGAACACCCACAAACGGCAACTCACCCAGACTGGAGCGTCAGAGAAATTTTCCTAGAATAGCAGTCCTGTGCTGGAACTGGCTCTTATTGGCTCATGAGACCGCTTGTTAAATTTTTTGCCAGCCAGTTGTTAAACACAGTGATTATCAAAAATTAAGTTGCACAAACTTGCAACTATATAAATTATATTAAAAACAAAAATATTAAATAAGATATACCAAAAACTCATTCCTCCCTAATTATTTTATTAATACCATTATTTATCCTCTTGAGATTATTCATGTAAATTGTATCTGTAAGGTGGAAATTTTATGTCGTGGTGTGCTACTCTGTGCTCAGTGACATCATGCTGGTAGCTTAAAATCAGCCACACTGGGAGTATTTACACCACAGAAATTGGCAAACACTACAAACTAGCATGTTTTCCCCATAGGTATGGCTCCTTTACAAGTTTAAATATAGGCTGGCTGAGGCAATGATTCTATGAGAATCAAACCAGATCATATATCCCTGAGTAGAAGGGAAGTGCTATGAGCTAGGGATAAAGAGGTGTATTTGTGAGACTGTGCAGAGGCCACTGAAATTCCTCTAACACAATAACCCACTGCCCATGAGAATCATGGTTCTATGGAAGTTCTCTTCTTAAAGGCAGGAAGAATTTGGAAGGAGACATTTTTACAGGAGACCAGGAGACTATCCTCTGTTGTTCCTAAGAACATTGAGTGTTAACAACTGAATTGAGTTTTAATCATTTATCCTTGAGTAGACTACATTAAATATAATCTTCTCATCTTTTCCCCTGAAGTGAAAGTGAAAGGAAGTCTTAAGATAAATCTCCAAAGATTAGAGATAATCAAGAGTTTTCCTTTATCATCAAAAGGAGAAAAAAAATTATCCCTTTTACATGGAAGGAAAGTAGAAACCAGTTTGCTTTGGATGCACTTCCTATGAACATATCATAAACATTTTCCTCAAACTTTCATTTTACTTCATAAAAAAGGTGTCCTATCCCCCCCACCCCCGCCATCATATCTAGCATCTGACAAATGTGGCCCAGTAACGGTACAAACAGGAATAGAACAGACCCTGATTTTATGTATAGGAGTGAAGAAATCAAAGAACAAAAGATGTTTCAAAGTTAATGGGTTTTTTTTTTGGTGGAATGTTATAAGTAAGTACTGACGGGCAGAATATAAACTTAATTTAAATAAAACAGAGAAAATGTGAATCTAGAAATCATTAGAAACATGTTCTTTTCCTTTAAAAACAAAACTAAGGAAGAAGTAGAAATAGAACTTAAAGCTTTACAAAGAGTATGGCCATTTTCTTTTTTATTTTATTTATTT
>NW_012148197.1:1308381-1309315 GCF_000956105.1 Propithecus coquereli | reverse complement strand
TGTTCTGATTCATTGAAAGGGAGGATGCCATTTGTAGTGATTCCCAAAATCGTGTGGTTGTAGTTTCCCCACAGGGTTCTTACAAGACTGGTGTTTCAGGGAACATACCCTGAGAGGTACTGTGAAGGTAGCTGTAACCTGCCAAGAAGAGAGGTGATTCCGGTAGAACGGCCTTTACTTAGATGTATTTGTGAAGCTGGTCACTCTCCCCTACTTTTAATTCCAGAGAAAAATATTATTTTAAGACACTAAAGGTCTCCTCTTTACAACTGAACAGAAGTTTCTAGAGGATGTAGCTGTAGGCTAAATCACCTTATTGTGGTATAAAACATTAGCTCTACCTCTTTAAGAAATAGAATCCATATTACCCCCTGCCTGCTTCTCTCCAAGGGATGTAGAAAGTGATAATTAGATAATTTGGCAAAGTATTCAGGAGTCCCAATGTGGACAGATGCTACAGATGTACAAAGGAATTATCCTTTCCACCTAGCTGACTCACAAAACCTGTGGATTTCAGGACGATATCTGGCTCATGAATCCTCTCTCTTAAGAGGATTATTGAGATAATGTCTCAGAAATATGTTGGCATTCTGAGATTAAAGAAGCTGACATTAAGATAGAAAGTGCTAAAGAAGAGACATTTTGTAGTTTTGGAGGGATGAGAAGGAGACGGAGGTGTGGTGATATATAAAAGGTTTAAGCGATGTGTCCTAGGTTTCTAAATACAGGTATTTATCCTTTAAAAACATTGGAGCATCGACATATTTCCCTTAAGATAAATTAACAAGGCGTGCACTTTTTTGGAGACACACATAGCTTTATACCTATATCCCCTTGTCTTCTTCATTTTCTGCATTGTCTTTTGTAGCTTGATTTTACATTTGAAAAAGTCATTATTGGCAACCTGAGAAGCAACGGCTGTAGGGAAATCCTG
>NW_012148197.1:1260037-1296171 GCF_000956105.1 Propithecus coquereli | reverse complement strand
ACTGAAGGCCGTCCTGCTCTTCTGTGATGGGTTCTACCCTCGCCTGTAGTAAGTATTAATTGAATGGATGGTTTCAATTGGAATTTAATAAGTCTTCCTTCTTAATTTAGATTATATCTGACAAACCAATCTTTTCCTAGATTAGGTTTGAAATTATTCCTAATATAGTTAAATGAGATCTAGTGAGATCAGTTTTATCTTCCCTTATAGGACAGGAAGGAGATTATCAACACTTCTGAAATTCAAAGGCAGAGATACAGTGAGTTTTTTTCCTCCCTTCCCTTGGTAAATTTCCACAAACCTGCAAAGCTTGCAACTGCTTTGGTTTGGTTGGGTAACGAGGTGATGGAATAATGAGGGCTCCTCCCTGTCTTTGATGAAGATTGTGAAGTTGGTGAACGTAACACACTTGGTTGGGGCTTGAAAGACTAACAACTTATGTTTTTCATCAATAGGTTCCCCGCAGTAAGTTGCAGGCAACAGTGCTCCCTTTCATGGCTGGCTTCTCCCTTGCTGAAATATCTATCTGGTCCTGGTGGGAAGACACTGAGGAAACAGTGTGGCATGCTGGGGAAATCTTTGCCTTTGGATCAAAAAGATCTGCGCTCCAATCCCAGCTCTGCCACTTGTTTGTTGTATGACCTCAGGCTGGCTACTTACTCTCTAAATTTAACATTCCTTACTGATATAACAAAGAAATGAATGCTTTACAAAATTGCAGTGAGGATTCAAGAGAAAGAAAAAAGAAAGCAAGCAAGGAAGCAAGCAAGCAAGCAACTAGGAAAAGACTGACACAAGAGCAAGGACTCTGGCTTCATCCTCTACTATATTCCTCGTGTCTGATACGTGGTAGGGTGTTTGTTGAATGGATGTAGTAGTTGTTCAACAAATGGCAACCACAACTGTCACTGTTATTAGGCAATTCTTTGCCCAAAAAGGAGCCAAAAAAATTGTAATATGCTATTGTTCCCAGTCTTTAAGAATGTGTGTATATTAGTATATTATATATATATATATAAAATATTGTACAAAGGGTATACAAATCTAGAGTTTGAAATGAGTGTCATAATGTTATTATCAAAATATTATAACTTGGTGTAGCCAATGTATTTTTTGAAAGGAATGTCAATGTGCCTCACCCCCAATAGCTCCCTTGTGGACTAAAAATAAGAGAGAAAAAGGAATCTGACAATACCTATAAAAATAGATCTGAGACAAGATTGGAGCACGAACATATATGGTGAGACTAAATCTTTTCATTAGTCCACAAATCCCACTAATTCATGATCTCAATTATTAGGTAGAAAGAGATTAGCTGTTCCTTCCTCTAGACACGATGAGAGCATTCGGGAAAAGGAATTTTATATCTGAAACTGTGGTGTGTTCATCTTTGTCCTTCAGATTTAGAGAAAAAAGAATTTTATAACTTGCACTATGAGAACTCTAGGAAGGGCTGGAAGCAATGAATGATTAGGCTGGATAAGAGAAATATTTAATTGGAATTTCTCATGTTGGGAAGTACTAGGTATAATTATAAAGGGAATCAGAAAGACAGCTTGAGTCCTGCCTCTGCCACCTCTTTTTCCTTACCTTGTCATACAGGTTTTACTGAAGGCTAATGAACTTTCTCTTAATAATTGATCTATTCAGCAAATATTTACTGAACTCTGCCCTGTGTGAGACTAACTCGGTAGGCACTGCCATCATTATAAAGTAGCAATTGGCTCCATGGGCTTTGGAATCAGACACTTCTACCCTTTGCACCAGGAGACCTTGGTAAATTGCTTGAGTTTTTTAAGTCTTGGTTTCTTTATTTGCAAAATAGGGAAAAAGATCTATCTTGTCACAAGCATTGTTATAAATATCACATAATAAAAACCACATAAAACACTTAGTACAGTCCCTGGCAATAAGCGCTCAACGAATATGAGTTGGCAGTTGTAAGTACTGTTACTTTTCTGAAAGAAGCTCTGGGAATGACTTCTAACATTAACTGCTTTAATAAAATAAATGATTTTTTTTTTTTTTTATTTCAGCAAATTATGGGTGTACATATGTTTAGGTTACGTGTGTTGACCTTGGTTCCCCCCTCCAAAAATAAATGATTTTCAAAGGCAAAGTTGTCAATCATGTCCTATAGTAAAAAGCCATTTTAATTTGTAAGCTTTACTACTCTCAGGATGTCTGGCCCTCCGTGATAGCTTCTGACCTCACCCAAAGCTCACCTAATCAGAAGTTAACATTATTTCTGGTTTGGCAAATGCTTGTCCAGCCTAAGTCTAGAAATCCATAACTTCTGATTTGATGAAACTGTTTATCAACAATGTCCAAGGGTTCCTTTAAAAAAGATAAATTCAACCATCCAGTTCTTTGCTAGAGTGTAGATTTTAGACTCTTGTTCATGCATAATTGCATGGATATGGCTTATATGGAAAATAAAACTATGTATTTCTAAATTTAAAGGAAATTCCATTCCCTTGATGAAATTAACACCTCTTTTCAGAACATATCTGTTCCACCAGCAAATCCTGTTGGTGTTTCCTGCTAAATTTATGTAAATTTCAACTACCTTTCCCTCTCCACCACATTAAAAGCTGGCTTTGGTCCTTCCCCCACACTGTCTTCCATCCAGCCTCCTGGCCTCCTGTCCCTTTTTGCTGAAGAGCCTGGCTGCCTTCTTCCCTCCATCCTCTTCTCTCTGTGCCAAGACTACCAGATACACTATTTTGTTTCTAGCTCACTGGACTTTTTTTGTACTATCATTTTATTATCCTTTATACTGTATTCCCTCATATGAGTGTACTCTTATTATATACACTATATTATTTCTACTCTTGACTTTAACATTTCTTACAAAGAAATGTGTCATCTTAAAGTACATTCTTTATTAACAGCAATACTATTATAACGGAGTTAGACAAATTCCACAAAAATGTCTCCTCCACATTCTAGTAATAAAAAGAGTCCATCAGTCCTCTTGAAGAATTTTTAATAGAATACTTGACTTGAACTACAGTTAATAACAAAGTATTTTATACTTAAAAATTGCTAAGAGTGGATTTTAAGTGTTCTCGCCACACAAAAAATGTTAAGTATGTCAGGTGTAATGCATTATGTTAATTAGCTTGATTTAGCCATTCCACAATGTATACACATTTCAAAGCATTATGTTGTATACCATCAATATATACGATTTTTATCTGTCAATTAAAAAATGAATTTTAAAGCGAAGATAATTTAATTAATTCACTTTTTGAAATGAAAAGCATCAAAGGTGGAAGAAGCTACGCATATCCTCAAGGAACTGAGAGAAAAGCCACGTGGGAAACCCAGTAAGCCAAGGGGCAAGTAGCATGAAACAAGATTGCACAGGTGGACAGGGGGCCAGGTGAGGTGAGACCTTGCAGGAGTTTAGATTCCATTCTAAGCGCAAAAGAAGGCACTGAAAACAAAGCAGGGGGCTCATAACATAGTTTATGTTTTAGAAATGCTTTGGTACTGGATGAAGGACAGATTTGAAGGGGTTCGAGAGTAGAAGCCAAGCCAGGAGACCGATTAGGAAGCCGTTGTCTTTAGAGGAACTAAGGTTCCTTGGAAAAAAGAATATCATAAATGATAGAAATGTCCTGTCAAAATATGACCAGGAACTGGGGGAGGAGAATCGTCTTCATATTACTGATTATTGACCGACATGATATTCTGTTTATTAATTTATATAATTGTTTATCTGTTCAGTATCTGTCTCTCCAGTTAGAAAGTAAGCATAATGAGGGTTAGGAACCGCGCCTTGGTCATTCCCGTATCTCCAGTACAGAACTGTGTCTGCCATGTGGATTCCGTATAAATATTTGCTGAATGAATGGACAGAAAATAAAAGAATACTTGAACATGGATGTGCACACACCAGTGGAAACAAACACCTACTTCTAAGAGATAGTGATGGTTTCAAGCCACAGATACTTTTGTCCACATGTTTTTTTCTGCCCTGTTCTCCAGAGCTGTTTTGAACATTAGCAACTTTAGCACCTGGTTACTCAAGCACTGCTGGGATATTTGGCCTCTCAAAACAACATTAATTGGTTTCCAGGCAATAGATTTGAGAGGAATAGATGATTGCTGTTTTTTCACAGGAAAGAAAATGGCCTTTCATGGAAACCCCAAGCGTGCTATTTCCACAACAGGTGATGGTAATTTGGAGCATCCTCTTTCACACAGGCTACCCTAAGCTCATTAAAACCCAGAAATAGGCCTAGGAAACTCTGGGCTCATCCATCTCCCAGGGAGAGAAAGGGACCCAGGCCAGATTCTTTCTTACCCTACTGCCTGCCTGCCTGCCAGTTCACCCTGAAAAGCCCAAATTAGCTTGATCTGTGCTTGGCCAAGGAGGACCAGTAGGCATGCACGGTTCTTTCCCTCTGCAATGTTTCCCCACCACCTGTCCCCTCCCCCTTCATTACATTTGAAATCTTTTTCACAGAGGATTTGAAAAATTGAAGAAAGCCAGTCATGCAACTCTTTGCCTGACATATTTTAGCGCAAATGACTTTCAATTAAAATGCAATCACTCAGTCACCAGGTTTAAAGGACTGATAGAGATTTGGCTAGTGTTTCATGACAAGGAGACTAGTAAAGAGAACAGAAGGGCATTGTGCAGACATCAGTGTGGGAGAAAAGGGCTGACGAAGGAAAAGACTGGAGACTCACTGCAAACTTCTCAGTCTTGCTGAAGGCGGGTCCTGTTTATCCTCAACTGGGCGGAGACAAATAAAAACTGTGCACCTGGTATTTGTGTTGTGCAGCTGTAAACTTAAGAGCTCCGTATCATATGATTTATGAAAATGTGCTACTTTTTTCTTTTTAATGTATGCTTGACTTCCTACAAGGGAGCGTTTTCCCCTGAAGATTCATTAATGGAGGTTACACCGTGGTCTTAAAAGGGAGTCCGGTGGGAAGTTTAATTATTTACAATTGAAAATATAGAACATATGCCTGGTCTGCACAGCTGAAGATACAATTAGAAGTTAGTAGAGAGAGAACAGGGTGAGGGCGTGCAGAAATTTCGAACGTTAAAAAGAAAATTCCCCCCAAATTGCTCACAAATGTGAAGGATTAGTCAACATACATGGGGCTCTCTGAAACTTTTTGGCAGCCCATAATTTCTTCGTTATTGAATAGTTGTGAGCTAAAAAATTGCTTCCCTTCTCAATTCCATTGTGTTAGACATTTTTAATGAAGTAGCAAATTTGTGGCTCAACAGGAAAAGCTCACTGACAGTGTATTAGAATTTATAATCCCAGCAGACATATCTAGTTACTTCACTTTTAGGTTACTGCACACCTGTATGATGTACATGTATTGGTAGATACATTACTGATGCAAATACCTTTGCAGACACCTGCATGCTGTTTTCTTGCATGTTCATAATGGCTTCAGAAATCTTGACGTCTATGGGGTCCATGACCGACTCAATGTTGAATGGCCCCTCCAGTCGCTCCGCCACCAAGAGCATTGCATCTGTTAAAATACAGGAACATGATTTATTTGTGAATTGGGAGCTCTGGCTCTTCACCAGTGATTAAACATTTTCAAAACAACTGGTTAAAAAACTGTGCATTCAATTTTTTTTATTTGCTTTTATACAGTCCAAAATGAAATAGATGACTAAAGCTTAAAATCATATTTTATTTCATTTGAGGATTCAAAATTATTTAGAACCAGGCCTGAAAATAAGAAAATTAGTCCAAATGCAGAGTGTTGGAAATATTTAATTATTTCACATGAAATAGAAACAATATTGGGTCCGAGATCAACCGCATTTAGAAAATGGGGTCTGACCTCCCTGTGTTGGAGTCTACAGGAAACTGAGAATCTTGGAGAAGAAATGCTGATTTGTAAATTTGGATGTACAAATGTCAAGACCCAACTCAAACATATCTATCTGTGTGAAGCATTTCTGGATCTCCTAAGAAGAACAGGCCTATCTCTACTTTAGGCTATCACTCTACCTAACATGCCGTTCTGGTTTTGAATTTCAACACCCCTTGGGAGACAGGGGAACTTCTATTACTTGGTTTTGTACATTCAGATCTATTACGGTACCCATCACATTGTAAGCTCTCAAAAATGTCTATATTGAACTGAACTGAGTATTGCTTGGGAAGATTTAGTTTTCTGTTGAAGACATCAGCTCCACTGAAAGTCTAGTAGCCATTGTGGCCTGGCCAAAAAGGACAAGTTTTTGGATTGCATCATAAGGACTTAACATAGAGTCACAGTTTAAAATTATGGGGTCAAAAACATCTTTGAGAAGGTTCTCTTACTTCTTGTTTAAATTAAAACACTCTCTCCTCTAGCAGAACTTCCCTTCTATAGGTAAGGCAAGAAGGTGTTTGATTTGTATCATAAAGTAGGGAAGTTTTTCCCTGGTGATTTCAGCTTTTCTGTTCCATGCTCCTCCCTGACCGTGGCACTAGCCTTGTAGGCTTCTGGGCCTGCAAACTCATCTCCCCCAACCATGATAAATGTGCCCATGGTAACCTTCTCTAAGTAGTTGCCTCCTGGGCCTTGGAAAAATGCAATCCTATTGATAACCTGGCACTATTAAACACGCAACCAAATGGTTACACTTATCCAAACTGCTTGCCTCTGTATTTCTGTTCTTTGTCTCAATTAATTTGCTTTGTTATATAAACTAATTTAAGATGATAAATTTGTGGTGTATATATAGATGTATATACCTATATTTATTTTTATTTTAATTTAGATTACCAGTCAGAATATGCTATTTTAAACTATTTGTTATCTGGTTTAGGCTATTGCTAATTAAAAAAAAACACAATATAAATAAAAATACTTCACTATATACAATTCAATTCTCCTTTGAAGACTCAAAAGCCAATATAAGTTGTCTCAAAAACCTCAGGATCATCATTAAGAGAAGTAGTGTGCATACAGCTAACCATACTGTATTATATACTTAAAAATTTGTTGAGAAAAAAAAATTGTTGAGGGTAAATTTCATGTTATTTGATTTTTTATAATAATAATAATAAGAGCAGTAATGACTACTGTGCTAATTAACTTCAGAAGTTCTTATTAATCAAAATACCTGTTGATAAATCATTAAATAGTATGAATGTACACAAATAAATTGAAACACTGTGTTCCTTTTACCAAAAAACCCACAAATTATTCAAATTCTTAGAAAAGCTTAGCTAAAATTGTGTGTGAAATATCTAGATAGAATAACATGGATGCACTGATGATATGTAAGTTTTTGTTAAGAATGGGAGGAAGGCTGACACAGGGATATAAATAGTGGGTTTGGGGGTTTTTATTTTCCTTACTACAAAGTTGTTTGTGAAAATAAATCAGTTGATAAGCCTACACAAAAACTCATATGTAGATGTCCACAAGTGGAAAAAAATTTTAAAACCAAAAATCCATGTATTCGTATGATATACTCATCCCCACCCCCAGCTCCCCATATTGTCCTAAATATGCATGACATGAAAGGAAGAGCAGCTTTTTAGAAAACTCCTCCAGTATTTTACATTTCCACTGTAAAGGGTCATGCTTATAGCAATTGCCTTTAGAGGTCAAGTTCAGACACATTACAAGGTAAGAAAGAAGTAGTGGAAGATCAGAGCTGTCCAGCCCTGGGACTCGGAACAGGGTTTTGATCAAATGGCAGCTCCTTCTTGGCCCCAGGCACCAGACATAGAGCAGTTCTGTGTGGTCTACTGAGCAACCACGTGCATCTTTGCTCGACTGGTTTGCTTCCCACCTACAGGGCAAGCCTGTCATGAGTCAAGCTCCCTGAGCTTAAGGAGAACCTTCTTTCTATCTTGGGGCTGAGAAAAGCCATGCCTAGGACACACCAGCCTCTCTCTCATCCCAAAGTGAAGAAAATACAAAATAATTTTGTGACATCAAGGCAGTAGTTGCTGTTTCTCTGAAATCAGTTAAGTCACAACAGGTCTATAGCTTACTCCAGAGGCTGCCATCCTGGGCTGTCTTAATTATCTCTGTGCCATTTCTATTTTGAAATATTTGGAACGTTATTTTTAACTCTGCTCTTGGAGCTGTTACCTCTTGCCAATTAAACCAGGACAGTTATAGTATGTCAGCTAATGATCAGCTGATCATTTCAGTGTCTATCTTCTGTGTCATCCAAATTGTGTTTCTCTTTAAACAAGATTGTTGCCTTGCTCAAGTGGTATATGTCATTTTTGTTTCTAAATGGAGAATAAAATCTAGATGGATTAGAAATAACTGAAATCTCAGCATATGATACCAATGCTCACAGAGAGACACTGACTGTGTGTTAGCATGCGGGGAAGTGTGTGGCAGCTCCACCAGGGGTGCCCCCCGCAAAGGCAAGAAGCCAGGATGCAGGTAAAGCAATGCCTCTGGGCCAAGGCATTCTGCTCTTGAAAGCATGGACTTTCTGGTGAGGAATGAGGGCTATGGATTCAGGTGTCTGTGTTTCAATCTAAGCCCCCACATTAAATGGCTGGGAGATAACATATGAGCCGCTTAATTCACAAAGTCCCATTTCTTCACTTATGAGATGGAGATTAAGACAATATCCACCTTATAGTGGTGGTATGAGCAATGAAATGATATAGTGCTCATAAAGTCACATGCACAATGCCTGGCATGTAATTACCTCTTAACAAAGTTTAACTTTTATAAGTCACCAACTCCAGGCACTGTAATTGGAAAGAGAGGACCAATATGCAAGATATTTTGGTGAAAATATTGGGAGCAATTGATGTGAGGAGTAAGGGAGTAAAAGGCACATGGATGACTTTAAGATGTATAGCTGGTGCTCCCTGGTGTGTCAAATCAATGTTTTGATGCCTTTCGATGGATGAGTTCATTACTGAGAGATAAGAAACTGCACTATTTTCTCATAATGTTCTATTTTACCAATTACAGATGATTATAAAGTCTTTGATCTGCTTCCAATTGAGAGGTGTGGTTTATGTCCCTTTGAATCTGGGTTGGCTCCGTGACTGCTGTGACTAATAGCATATAGTGGAAATGACACTGCCAGTTTTCAGAGCTAGTATTTAAGAGACCACTGCTTCTACTTTCTGTCTCTTGCAAGATTCTATTCTGAGATCACAGTGCTGGAGAGGCCACTTGTAGGTGACAGTCCCAGTTGGGCCCAGATTTCTAGCCCCCTCTGCCAAGGTGCCAGACATGAGCAAAGCTGTCTTGGATCTTCCAGATCAGTCTATCTGCCAGGTGACTGCCACCTAGTGACCCAAGTCAACACCATGTGGAGCAGAAGAATCAACCAGCTGAGCCTTGTCCAAATTCCTGATCCGCAGTGCTCTGATTTATAGTAGTATGGTTATTATTTTAAGCTGCTAAATTTAGGGATAATTTATTTTGGAGCAATAAAAAACTGGAGCAGCCATAGGGTAATATTTATAAAATACTCAGATAATTTTTCCTCTTTGTTTGACAGGGCTCAAATGTTCAGAATTCTATTCAATTACTATTAAACAAATTCAGCATTTATGATATACTCCCATGATTACAAACATTGGGACAGTCAAGAAAAAATAAAATATTGCCTTGAAGGGAACAAACAGAAAGAATTTGCTCTAAGTCTGTAGGGCATGACGGTACACCAAAGGCATGCCAGCTAGCTTCAGATTAGAAAACATGTGTGCCCTGGGATGTAAGCATGAGAGAGATACAGAATAGGGCTGGAATAAGGAAATGATTCTGGTTTTTTCCTAAATGTCGACTTTATGAAGAGTAAAGTTTCTGACACAGGGAGCTAGATGGTATCTCAGATCTCTAGATAGCATTGCCTTGAAAACTCTCTTACTGATGTTTTCAGTAAGGGGACTCTTGAATGTATATGTTTCTCTAGGATATAAATATTAAGTGTGACTTTGTATGAACATATATATTTTTAACTTACTTCCTAAGAGAGGGAGGTATAAAAGTAGAAATTATTTTGCTGAATGTCACTTACTTTAACCTGGAAGATAATGATTTTCAAAATGTGTTAGAGAAGGCAAGAAGAGAAAGTCTGTCTTTTCAAATGTGATATTATTTTGATTTTCCTAAGTAATTATAGAGTAGGGAAAAATCCTTGAAAAAATTTAAATCAAATAAGTTCAACTTAATTTAATAACTATTTGTTATATGCCAAAGAGGGTCACTGTGTCACTGTGAATTGGTGAGCGGTACAAAAGTAGTACCCCACATGGCGTTTAGAATCTTTTTGAAATGACACAGATGAAGCATATAAATATTAAAACTGTTTTTTCCTTCCTTTGAGGGAAATTTGAATTAAAATAATAATGTGTCATTTCAAAGTTCTCATTAAATCATCTAAATTTGTCCTTAATAATCTACTCTTTAAAAACTGACATCTATAAGCATAACCTACTGATTGTTGTATCAGAATTCTGTTGCATCCAACTTCACTCTTTTCTTTAGAAGCAATGCTCACCCACTCTTGTACATCTGCTGCCCTATTGTTTTAGCTTAACTGAGAAATGTTCCCCACTGAGAAGCATACAAAAGAATAAAAATATAAAGTAATTTTAAAAGCACTGTGGTAAATTCATTCATTGACACCCAGTTATTCATTAAAAGAAAAAGAAAAAAGCAGCTTTAGTGTTTATATAGAGACTGATTAATGCCCCTGGCATGGAGGTAATTAGGGGCCGTGCTGTCCCCCGTGGCTAACAAAAGTCGGGCATGCTGAATACACATGTCCTTTGCTTTCACCCAGTTCCATGAATTAAAATGCCCCTGAGATCTCGGGTGGAAATATGCTTCAGGAGAGGCCTGGAAAGAGAGCACGGCTAGTGGGGATTGAGGAGGACACAGTCGCAGCAGGCAGATCTGAATACCCAGAAGAGAGGGCAGATTTGAGAGCAGAGAAGTTGAACTTACCCAGGCAGCAAGTCCATGTCCCTTTTGGAGTTTTAAAAAATTTTTATTTTTGAGTTTTTAAATTATGTCTGGCTTTGCTGCTCTCTAATCTCTTCTCTGACATTGCCAGCAGAACTTGTCTTTTAAAAATGCAAATTTGATTGGGCTACTGCCCTGACCCAAAGGCATAAAGTCTGAACCTCTTAGCCTGGCATAAGAAAGGCCCTTGTAAGCTACTCGCTGCCTTCCAGCCTTGCCTAACACCACTCCTGGCACCTCGGCTCCCTAACCTGGGATTCTCCCCTTGGAGCTCAATCAAAAATCTCTAAATGACATTGAAGTTGTTACCCAACTCTCCCCACCATCCAATCCATCTTGAAACCAATGTCAGACAAATTTTTCTAAACACGGCCTTGTTATCATTCTACTTGCTCAAGAACTTCCAAGGATTCAAATTTAAAAAGAGATCCATGATCAGACTCCACCCCTGTCTTCTAGTTCATTTCTCACTACTCAACATGTCTTAGGGTTTCCTGCCGTCACAAATAATGCTGCAGTGAATACCCTTGTACATAATTCAATACATGTGCAAATAAATCTGCCGGATAAAGTCTTAGAAGTGAAACTGCTGGGTCAAAGATACGGGTGTATAAAATTCTGATAGTTTTGCCAAAGTCTTCTCCATCAAGTCGTACCTGTTTATGTTCCCACTAGCCATACATGACAGTGTCTGGTTCTCTAAGCCTCAAACTTCTTGATGTTGTTAAGATGAAACGTTTGGATCTTTGCCAATCAGATAGGGTAAGAAATTGGCATCTCAGTGTGGTTCTAACTTGAATTTCCCTCATTATAAGTAAAGTTGGGCATTTTTTAATATGCTTAAAAGCTATTATTTCTATTGCATTTTCTCTTCATATTCTTTGTCCTTTTATTTTTCTGTTGGATTATTGATTTTTTTTTCATTTTGATGTAAAGAAGTTTCTGTTTAAAAAGAATCAAGAAAGCCAGCCCTTTTGTGACATGAATTATCAATATTTTTCTCTAGTTGTTGTTGATCTTTTGACTTTATTTATGGAGAGTCTTGCTATGCAGAAATTTTTAAATTGTTACAGTCAAATTTACCAATCATTTTTTTGTTTTTGTTTTTGTTTTTGTTTTTATTTTGAGACAGAGTCTCACTCCGTTGCCTGGGCTAGAGTGCCGTGGTGTCAGCCTAGCTCACAGCAACCTCGAACTCCTGGGCTCAAGCAATCCTCCTGCCTCAGCCTCCCAAGTAGCTGGGACTACAGGTATGTGCCACCATGCCTGGCTAATTTTTTCTATATATTTTTAGCTGTCCAATTAATTCCTTTCTATTTTTTGGTAGAGACGGAGTCTCGCTCTTGCTCAGGCTGGTCTCGAACTTCTGACCTCAAACAATCCACCCACCTTGGCCTCCCAGAGTGCTAGGATTACAGGCGTGAGCCACCACGCCCGGCCTCCAGTCATTTGTTTATATATTCTTGGTCTTGTGCATACTTACACAGGCCTTCTCCCTTCCAAGTTAATCTCTATGACCTAATCTATTACTATTCACATTTTTACTCACTGGCCTCCTTAAATATAGGCCAGACACTCTCCTGACCTGCCCCAGGGCCTCTGCACTTGCTATTTCTTTTTTCTGGAATACTCTCCCCCCACATATGGACATAATTCACTCTTTTATTTTCTTTAGGTTTCTACCTAAAAGACACTTCTCAGAAAAGCTTTCTCTAACTACCCTACAAACTCTCAGTCACTCTTCCCCTATTACTTGATTCTTTATAGCACTTATCATTTGCTGACTTATTATAAATATATTTTCTATTATCCTTCTTTTTCTAAATTTTATTAATTATATACTTTTCATGAGGGCAGGGGCTTCATTTGTTTTGTTCGCTGTTGTCATCCCAATCCCTAGAGCAAAACTTGGATCCTAAGGTGTTTTCAATAAACATTTGTTAAATGAATTGTTGGAATAAATTTTTAAAATCTTCCTATATTTTCTTCTAGTAACTTCACAAAAATGAACTTGCTACCTTCTCCTCTATCCCGAAACTCCCCCTCCTGACTCCCCAGCCATGCACACCATCGCAAATGCCCACAAAACTTTATTAGCACTGGCCTGTAGGATAAATGGCCCCTCGGTGGCCCTTGATATGTTATAACATAGATGAAGAGTTTCTGTGGGAATTCAGAATCTTATTGTACTTTTTTATTAGGGAGAAATAACTTTTTAGTTCTTTTAGCTTGAAATTGAAAAGTGTGGCTGGTTTTTGCTTCTGTCAGAGGTTATTTCTGGGTTAACCTAAAAAAAAAAGATGTTGATATTTTTGGCTTTACCAAATAAGGTAGTTCCTGCTGCCTTTTCAACTCCATGTTTCCCATTAACGTTCAAACAATCTCTGTGATGAATGTCATTTTTGTAATGTCATTTTTGTAATTTTTGTAATCTGTCCACATTCAGTAAATATCAAATTGATGATCATCTTTTTCCTATTCTGCCAACCCCGTATGGTGTTTAGGTAGATAAAAATGTCTTTAAAAAAGATCAGACCAGGATAGGAGTCAGATGTAGCTAAAGAAATCATAGTTCTACAAATCAAGGTAAGCAATAGAAAATGGAAGTGAACCAATTAAACGCAATTTAAAACAGTGCACAGATATCTGATTCCAAAATAAAGCAGGGACAGCCACCCAGAATAATTACAGTAACTCAAGAAATAAAGCCAAATAAAAGAGAATTTAATGAAAACAACTGTTTACTTTGAAACCAAATCCAGGAAGAGGAGGAGAGAACAAATATACAAACTAATTTAATTCTAAAACCAGTGCAAACAAAGAGGCTTATTTTGCTTCAACACTGCAAAAGAAAATGCAAATTGTGGGATAAAATAATTCACTGGTAGTCCTAGCACAGTGTAGAAATTAGAATCTACAGGACTCATTTTCAGAAGTTGGTTTCTCTTAGTAGAATGATGCATTGTATTTCATAAAAATATAATATATTCATGAAAGCATCATCTCATTGCTATATTGTATCTTTGAGATGTTTAGTTACATCATAAGCCAGAAAGAGTAGGCCTTATAAATCATGAATTTGATGGACATCAAAGTGTATACTACCAACCATAACTCTTTATTTAAATTTTTATTGCTGATTCTTCGTACGAATAAGTTTTTATGTCATTTGTAGCTTGGAATGTTCAAGTAATTCACATCAACCTATCAGTCTTTGCCTTGATAATGAATCACAGAATTTAAGGGATAAAGAATTCTTAAAGATCTTTTTGAGAGAAGAAGTTTCTTTATGTTTCTAGTGCCTCCTACAGAGTTTTGGTATCTAGTAGATTAATTTGGACCAATTAGTTGGTTTTATAGTTTAGAAAACCCGAACCCAAAAAAGGAAATTAACTCATTCATTGTAAACAGCAGCTCCTGGACCGGTATCTGTGTCCTTCCTCACCCCCTCTGGTCTATCAAGCACCTAAACTGCCCAAATAGCATCAACGTGCTCACCCAGTATTTTCTTTACTTACTAAATTCTAAGTGATTCACTGTTTTTAAAGAGAATATTGAAAGAGAAAGCATAGATGATAAAGATAAAGCATTTTTATCCTATCTAAGATTTTTCTCATTCCTTCTTTGTGCAATGAAGCTTCTGCTTAAGTCTCTCTTAGTGACTCTGCTCTTTCAACACAGGGACTGTGATCCTGAATTATCCTTCATAAACCTACAAAATCACTCATCTTGCCCCTTACTCTTTATAAATGTGCACATGACACTTGAGTTATTTTGCATCCCTGGCAGCTTGGATGGTCTTTTCACTCTACCTGAGAGGCAGTATGAAGGAAGGCGTGATCTGAGATGTGTGTCAGGCCCTGTCACAGGCTCTGTGACCTCAGGCAGCTTACTTAACCTTCATGAGCCCTGGTAGCCACCTCTGTTATCACAAAGACTCTTCCTACACCACTGTGGGGATTACATGCAACATCAGGCATGTAGCACAACAAATGCTTATTATTATATTATGATTATTATATCTCTATAGATAGGAGAGTTCCTTTCACTTCCCAACAAAGTTAATAACGAAGGTTTAATTCCATCATCATCCATGAAGCCATAAAACCTTACTGAAAGAGGACAGTATCCAGTCCAGCCCCTTCCTTTTGTGGAGGACAACGCTGCATCCCAGGGCCATGAAGGGTCTAGTGCTATTGGGCCGGGCGCATGGGGCAGGGCTGTGACCATTGCCCAGTTCTCTATCTTTCTGCCAGATACCTTTCGACTCCATCATGTTGCCTCCTTCTCTAAAATCAGCCAATCTATCATTAAGAAACAGGACCAGTTAAAACATTTCAAAGTGTCATTGAACTCCAAAAGTCTAAACTTTTTGCCAGCATATTGCAGTTAAGCAATTCTTCTATTTTTCCCTCCTTTGCCCTAAAAGTTAATAAAGCAAATCACCCTGGAGACCATTTGTTCTTGTAATGCAAGGGCTTGCAACCTACATGGAATGAATCACAAACCTCTCCCAGAACCAATAAAAAATAAATAAATGAAAAGTCAGGTGTGTTGTAGAATTCCCCACTGAGTCCAAACAGAGTGGTTAGTGAGCAATTCAGTAAGCAAAGGGAGCCCTTTTCTCCTACTCGCGTGTGTGTGCTGGTATTATTAAAAAGATATATATTTTTTATTATTTTGTTGCTCAGTGCCATGTGAACCAAAAGGAAAATGAAAAAAAGCGCAGTATGTCCTGTATCATGGATCACTAGACCCAAAGAAAAAAGCTGGATTGTTTCAAAAAAGAAAAAAAAAAATCCTTCATTTTAGAAAGTGATGACTTCATCTCTTCTCATCTCTGATTCACCCTGTGAAATGGCAAGATGACTTTTGTTATTTCTTTTGCCTTTACATCTTGTTCAAAGCTGTCTTTAAAATGTTCCATGGTGACATAAAGATCACTTTCCAGATCAGGAGGGAGAGAGGGGAGGAGGGACAGGGAGACAGAGAAAGAGAAGAAGGGGGCGGATGGAGAAAGAAGGAAAGATGGAGAGAGGAATGGAAGTCCTAGAGAGGGATGGAGTTCTCAGGTAGTGTCGTCAATGGGCCTGGTCCTGTTCTAACAGCTTCAAGGCATACAGATTAGTTTTATCAGCACAACACTGAAATGAAGTGGGAACTAGTATTATCTCCTTTAATGGTTTTGGAGACTAACGCCCTAGAGGTGCAAAAACTTGTCCAAAATCCCAAGGTTATAAATGGTGAGGGCGGGTGCTGTTCAGGACAGGCAAGAACTAACGTCAGTGACTTGCCTGGGCTTGTCATTCTAGCCAAGATCTTGTCATTCTAGCCAAGATCTCAGGGAGGTGGGTATGATCATGTGTGTGTGTGCGTGTGCACGCGCGCATTGCAATTGCACTTCTCTGGCTCTGCTTCTTTATGAAGCTGCATTAAACAAACAAGTGCTTTTGGGAACTGAAGCCAGCAGCCCTCATATTGCAAGCTATGGGCCCACAGCTTCTCTTTCTGACTCTTCTCTTAGTGTACACACTCTCCCAGAGCTTACCATGGAAAAGTAGCCTTGTTGATTGGGAGAATGCAGTGGTATATTCCAGTCTTAGAAGATGCATGTGACTGAAGAAGGAATAGCTGACGCCAGCCATATAATGAAAGGTAACTTTATTTATTTGTTTTTCAGGAAGATATAACTACATTCTTACTAGATTTCTTTTTATCTTCAAATGTTTGCTGTTTATGTGTTTGCTATAAAAATTTGGAAAGATGATGAGAATAAAAATCATCCATAACTAAATTATATTTATTCAATCCTTTGTAAATAAATAAATAAATAAATAAATAAATAAATCATCTACCAAGACGGAGATAACTACAGATAATATTTCATGGTGTTTCCTTCCAGGTATTAATTCTGGGATGCGTAATATTTGGGTTAGGCTATATATGCAGTGTTTACTCTTTATTTCTAATTCAATTGCATATAGTTATATATCCCCTTATTATTCTATGAAAACATCTTTTTTACTGGCTGTACAGTATTTCATGTCATCAATGCACTATGACTTCTGTAGCCATTGTCTTCTTGTTGCCTTTATCAATTCTTACCAGATTTTGCACTACTATAAAATATACTCCCTATCTCTGATTTGTCCTTATTTCTGCTTATCTACTTAAGATAGATTTCTTTAAATCTTATTTATTTATTCATTTGAGAATGAGGTATATTAAACACAGATCTTTATTAATAAACACAAAAACCTCAAACATACTTTAGTACAGAATTCTTATTATAGAGAAATAAAGGAAGGCAAGAGAACATGGCTCTGATCCCACAATTTACTACACTTCCTACATTTAAAAAGCAGACATTTAAGCAGGCATCCTAGTTTTTGATTTAAACTTTCAGAATTAAAAACAAATTATTTGTTTTCCCATGCAAACATCAAAGGCTTTAAATATCTAAAAAAGAGACACAGGTTCTAGCACTGCCTATGTCACAACGTAAGTATCTGACATCGAGCTTACTAATTCCCATGTGCAAAATTAAATGTTTAGGTTTGTAGATATCTCATGGGCTTTCTAGCTCCAAAACCATCTGAGTCTATGATTAGTTTAGATCATCCAGGAGGGAGAATACTAAAGCACCTGGAGTTAATTAGGTCAGGTGTATTGGGCAGGTATCCAAGAAACCAACAAGAAAGTGAGCAGAGGCAAACTGGTCTAGGGCAGCAGTCCCCAACCTTTTTGGCACCAGGGACTGTTTTCGTGGAAGACAATTTTTCCGTGGACTAGGGGGAGGAGGGGTGGATGGTTTCGGGATGATTCAAGCGCATTACATTTGTTGTGCACTTTATTTCTATTATTATTACATTGTGATATATCATGAAATAATTATACAACTCACCATAGGTTGGGGACAGCTCATCTAGGGAACAAAAGTGGACAAAGGTGTTCAGTGTCAGAGCAAAGGACACAGGTGGTAGAGATTTAAGAAGACCTATAGGGATGCAGACCACGGACGCAAGTGGTGGGCGTTGGGAGGTCGTACTTTGGAGTAGACATTTAAAAGGTGCAAGGACTGTAGAGATTTGTGCCCTGCCACAAAAATACTTGACCTTTACTTTCAGCTCTGTTCTTAAGACCATTTCCTCTCAAAATAATGTTAAAGCAAAGAAAAATGGATCTAAAAAGGTAGGTTTGAAAGAACCAACAGGAAGATATCAACGTCTCAGGAAAATGGGTGAGAAGCCCACAAATCCATCCTGAAGCCACAATGCCATTGAAGCAGGACTTTGAAATACAGGGGCAGCATTATGAAGCTGTGTGTGGTGTCGTATTAATGATTACAGACATTTTCAGTAAACAGTAAGGAAAGATGTGGACATAACATATCATCAGATAGTCACTGTAGAGATTCAAAAGCAGAAGTGTGGCTCAGTTGTTGAAGGGATACCTGTGAACAGTCTCTTCCTGTGTACCTGTGGGAAGTGGTACATGCAGTATCCCATTTAATCTTCCTGCCTCTGTGAGGCAGGTGTTAATTCTCAGCCCCATTTTGAAAAAATGTGAAACGAGCTTAGCGAAGCCAGAGGTTCTGTACCGAGTACAGAGGTAGATGCCTACCCAGATGATGAGACCCCAGTATTCAAGCTTTTAACCATTAATATCTCTGCTTCTAAACATCGGTATTTTTAAATGTCCATATTCAAAAGGCTATGTGAAAGGCCCAGAAATGCTTTCAGAATTAGTCAAAACATTACAATAAGTGTCTGCAATTGAGAGATGTTCCTCAGGGAGGGAAGGCTTAGTTATCTTGGTCAAATAAAACATCCAGCGTCAAAGGCCTTGATGTTTTCCTGAAAATTTTCTTCTTATTTTTTTTAGGTACCTGTGTAAAGTTTTAAGATAAAAGGATGGAGAAAATGTCTACCCACTTATGAGAAAAATAGAAAAAGAAACCAGAATATCTACTATTTGATGATGGAGTCAACACTCTAAAAATTGATTTGCAGTGCTTTTCCATCTATAACTTACTAGAGACATATGTCAAGTTATTTCTGCTAATACACCTGAATTAACCATAAGACACCTTTGAGTATTTAAAAATCAATAATACTACTGTTTTTCAGAGCAAACATGTATCTTGAAAACAGGCTAAGAGATTATTCTAAGAAAGGGAACAGATAATTTGGAGCTCCTAGAAGATAATGCAAGGCATTAATTTTAAAGAAAAGGGAAGTTGATATGTTCTAGAGAGAGGAATCCTCTTTACCCATATTCAGTGTGTTGGTTGCTATACTCTTCAAAAATGTGGTTTTCTTTTAAATGCTGCATGTAATAATATTTAATAACTTTGCAAAAACTATTTTATTTCAAAGTCTATGGAGCTCTGAGCTCTGTAGTTAAGACACATTTGCCTACCGTAAGTACCTCTTGGAACTACAGAACATCATTTGCAATTTAGACCTTAGCAAGATGGCAGATGCACTGGAAAATACCTCAGGTAATTATTTTTCATCCTTCCTAATCATTTCGAATTTCTGATCTAGGTTTGAAGTTGCAGTTTAGCAACCCCACTGGCCTCTCCACTGTTAGCTGTTTAACTTCATCTGTATTTAATTTCTGTTTCTTTCATATTTCTTCTACACATATTCCCAGATGCCTTCAGGAAATAGGTCCATTCTGAATATATCACATAAATAAACTGCAGTGAGGGAAGGCCTCTTCATTTTTGAAAATGCCACACCGCACAACAGCTGAAAGGAAGGTTCATTGAGTAATATTAGCTGGCGTTTCTACGGGAGCACTGTAAGTGCTTTTTTCCCAAAGCACTTAACATAACAAAATTGCCTCACTCATCATGGCAAAGCAGTCACCTTTAGAGTGGTACATGAAGCTGTTTTTCAGGAGGGAGTAACACTTCAGACGGGACAAGAAATGAAGAAGAATTCTGTGCCAAGTGGCAACGGTGGGGAATTTAAGCAGGCAGAATAAAATTTCTTAGTTGCAATTGCGTCAGAACCCTGAGACTAACAAGTATACTCATACTAGACTATTCTGAGAAGGCTACTGAGATACTTATTGAATAAACCCATTCTGGCTCTTGGCAGAAAAATGTGTCTATTGCATGCATATTATACATATATCTTTTTCTTCACATATATTTATGTGAAGTGGAAGTTTTAAGAATATTTTAAAAATTTTGACCTAGAAAATACGCATTTGGTCTTCCAGACTTGCATTAGACTACACACATTTGCTAATGTCATTCCATATACTTCCAAGCTTACCTTTGTAGTCTACCATTTATATATCAATAAACCAAACCCTGTGTCTCAGAAGCCGATGCTTTCTAAACTTTATCACAAAATATTTGCTGAACAGCTAACCTCTTCCTCATTTCCCTTAAATTATCCATCTCCCTGGCCCCCACTCCTAGGGCACCAGAAGACTGGGTCTGGGCTTCCATTTTCTTTGTTGTTGAGAAGAAAGAGCCTTTACAAGTCATTAATTTACTTTTAAAGGCTAGCTAAGAACATCACCATGGTGTAAAAAAATTAGAAAATTTAAAAATAATAATATAATGCTCAGGATAGCACCATTGGGATTAACAATGGATGGGCCAGACACTTAACCATTTATGTCAGCATAACTTGAAGGACTAAGCCGTGGAATATCAATGAAAGACACACAGAACTAAAGACTCCCAATTCTTGACTTCATTGACTGTTAAAAATGCATTATCATTTTCTTTATTCATTCATTTGATCAGCCAACATGTACTGAGTCCCTGTGTTGTAGGGACTGAGTCCCTGTAGTAGCTGTCAGACTCCTGGAAAGACAGAATTGCAGTACTAGTGACCGTCGTTCAGTGTGATGAGGGCCAAACAGAAAACATGTCCCCAGTGCAATGGAACCTCGAAGAAAGAGCATTTAAGTCAGCCTGGGGAGGGAGAAAGGGAAGCAGAGGTAACTCACTGGCGCTGGGTTTTTGAAATCTGCACGGATTACTAGGAATTAGCCACGTAGAGAAGAAAGAGTGGCAGGGGGCGGTGGGGAAGAGTGGAAGATGGAATATCAGGCAAGAGGGAAACAGCAGTGAGAAAGGATGAGGAGACAGACAGGGAAAAGCCTGATGACAAGGGGGACCACAGGAGAATGAGGGGGCGAGTTTCAAGGGAAAGGAATGACAGGTTAGACACTCCAGCGAGCGCCTGGACACCCATGATCTGGTGTAGAGAGACAGTTGGGCTCTAGGGTAGATTTCTGATGGAAAGGGAATGACTATTGCCCAGAAAGTTTCCTTCCAACTCTGCTGATACGTTCTTCAGCATTCTAGGGAATAACGCCAACAAAACAAATTGATAATATAAATCATTTATAGGTGGCATACACTTATATACATCTAAGTTACAAAATCATACATGGTGCAAATTAAGCAACCTCTGATACGTTCTGACAGTTTTTTCTTGTAATTTGCTCCCACACTATTTAGTTCAATCACTCCCTGCCCCTCACTTTTCCTTCTCAGCAGGTGTTACCCACTTCCCTTTCCTGGTAGACTTTTTGATTTCTGTTTCTCCCCTCTCGCTTTCACCCTCCTCCCTTTTTCATATCATACACTAGTTATCTGACCACTGGGATCTCCTTTTCTCATGTGTGTCACATTATGATCTTCCTCAAGGAACATGTGTTGCCAAATATTGGATTAATTTCAAACACCTCTTTTTAAATGTTACCATGGATATTGGAGTCTTTCTAAGAGTTCCTTCCTCTGGGCTCTCACAACACCTCCATTGTGCCTCTGCCTGCCTTTTATATATGGTGGCATAATGATCTTTTTTCAACCTATCTCTCCTGCTAGACTCTGAGCTATTTGAGGCTAGGTGCTAAAAATTATTTATCTTTTATTGTTCTAGTGCCCAGAATGGCAACGAATGCAGCACATGAATGTTTTCAGCAATAAATATATGATGAAGCTTACATTTGCCTTTTATATCTGCATTTATAAACCCATGTAAGATGAACCAATGGAGAAAGAAACAGGTTCCAATAGCATATTCTCGATGTTGGCTTAAAAAATAAAATAAAATAAAATAGAAAAACAATAAAAATCCCTATATATATATAGGGATATATATATATATATATATATATATATATGCTGAAAGAAAGAATAAGAGGGCTCCAGATGTTTGTGTACACGGCAAATGCACAGGCTGAGGTTCAACAGAAAGGGGAAAGAGCTACTTCCACCTCCAGGATCTTAACTGAATATAAAGAACAAGCTTATGACCTTGTCATATTCTCATTCATTTATTCCTTAGCACAGGGCTGCACATAGGCTAAAGAGATCCAATAAATGAATACCTCAGGAATGGAAATCTAACTGCTCCCAATTGCCTCACTCTTAACCCATTATGAAATAAATTAGCCAAATACAGAATGCAATAAAAGCCTTGGTTTTGCCTAACATGTTAGATCCTTTGTCACCTCAATGAGTGGTAGAGAGGGAGCAATTTATATCCCTTTATCAAAGAGGCTTGAACCAAGGTATGTGGAACATCAGTGACTAAACTCTAGGACACTGCCTGGTCTCTTGCCCACCAGACGGCGGTGACTACTGGTGGAGGTCCTAAGACAGTGGACAGGTTGCCATGGGAGACAACAGGGGTGGCAGCTGCAGACTAGATTTCCAATGACAGTGACACACACATTCCACCCCAATGACACAGTTCTTGGATGGCGTCAAGGTCAATGGCCGTGACTCTTCCTCTCCACCTATGTCTTTTATTAAAATAAAAGCTTACTGCAGATTGCCTGATGCATTTTTAAAAGCTTGCTGCCCAAGCTGTAAATTTGAGAGCTGCCTTGCCTTGCAGGGTTTCTTCTCAGACAAGGTTCGATACTTCCTAGAACACTGACTGCACACAGATAAAGGGAAAAGGGAAAAGGGAAAAGGAAAAAGCAGGGATTCTTCTCCAGCTAAGAGCCTGAGCTCTTCAACAGCAACCCTGGAATGATGCTTCTGCACTCCCAAAGGGCAGTCAGTGTGTGTCTAAGATGTCCCCAGTCAAAATGACTGTTATGATTAACCTATTTATTATTTTGACATTGTAGCAAAAAGGAGAGGGAAGAGCCAGTTTCTCTGCTTTTGTCTGGCTTGGATAACTATGTTACTGGGATGGAAGAGAAAAATTGATCGAAAGCAGAAGCACAGGGGTACAAAAACCTCCATCATCTTCACACAACTCTTTTGAGTTTCTGTTCCTTTTAATGGATCAGTGTTATGCTAAAGGGCAAAGGTCATTTTAGAGTAATGAAATGTCAAAGTCAACAGAGGGTGAATTGTGTAGCAGGTGTTAAACAAATGTATGGTGTTTTAAATATTTACATCTGCAAATGGAAGTCCTATTACCATCCTCTGATTACTTCCTCAGACTTTTATCTACTGAAGATTTATCTACTGAGGCACTAGTGAGTGCCCCTATCCCTGGGCTTCATGACTCTTCTGAAACTCTGGGACATTACCCTTCCTTTCATTTACAAATGAGGATACTTTCTGAGTCTTAGTTTGGAAATCTGTAAAACGGGATGTTGAGAAGGTTAAATGAGACAACATATGAAAGAACCAAATCCAATGCTTGCCATGCAATTGGCACTCCATGAAAGCTTTTTTCATTTCCTTTTCACATCTTCTTTCGATGCCCGTACAGCTGGGTAGGGAGATGGGGGCATTTTTGACTGTCAGGGTCTGGTACATTATAAGACGTTTTGTTATTACTCTGAAACTCTTTGTCGTTATTTACCTTTTTCTCTCTCTGTCTTACCTACACAGAATTGAATAATTTGGGGGAAATGATAAAAGAGATAAACTGCTATTAAATCTTATTTTATATCATTAGAGACAACAATTCTTTCCCAAGACCACCTCTGTTTGTCCATGAAAGAGTAGCCTTTCCTTACTCTGAGCATCTTTCAAATTTACCTTTACATCAGTGATTTATCCTTGACTACAATGAGAATCACCTGGGCACTTTGTAAACTCCCCATGTCCAGGCTGAACTAGACAAGTCAGGATGTTGACTGGGACCCAGTTGTCAGTGTAGACCCCACCTCTCTATTCAATGGGGCCTCTGAATATGCCACATTAATCCTGCCTCCAGGCCCCCGTGCTCCTTGCTAATCCAAATCTCATATCCTTCCACCAATCATTACATAAAACAAGTATCTGTTGAGCAAATACCATAGGCCCAGCCCTGTGCGGAAACATTTCAGCTGATGAATTTGGTGTCTATTTCACAGAGAAAATGGAGGCCATCAAAATGCCTTCCAAGACCTCTTTGCGTCAGCTGATCATAGATCCCACTTCCTTTCTCTCTCTAGGGTACCCTGTCCCTTCAGCTACTCTGTTTGCCTTCAGCATTTGAACATGTGCAAACACCTTAAAATTATTTAAAAATAACTTGAAAACCTACCTCTTATGCCCTATTTTCAGGCAAGCTACTGGAAAGGAATAGCTTAGATCCATGTCTTATTCTCTCCCAATAATGTCTCAATTCACATTTGTCTGATTTTGGCCAGAAACTGCTCTCACTAAAGTGCCAATGATCAATTAATTGCCAATGTCTGTCCTCCCTGTCACACCGGATGCTAATGACTTGTTCTTCAAATTATTCTATGTGTCATGCTGGGGCTCTCCCTCTCTGTCTCCTCCTACCAGTCTTGCTGCTTCAGTCAGTCTTTGTTTGTTCATTAGTTATTAATTATTAGTGTGCTCACTTCTTAAGTATTAGTTCCTCCAGGGCATAGAGCTGAGCCTTTTGTATATTAACTCTCTGGTTAATTTCACTCATACCCATGACTCCATTTTCATTTTGAAAATGATTCTTTACACTGATTTGTTTCACTAACCGAGTCTGCCCCAGCTTAGGTAAATTCTAATTAGCCTAAGCTCATCCTGGAAATATCATTCTCCTTGCTGTTATTGTTTTACGGATAGGCCAATGAGATATGAGGGATATTTGCTAGGGGCTTCTGGGAAAGATTTCCAGCTCCGCCCTTGTTACATCTCGGTGTGATGCCTCGAGCAACAGCAGTCATTTTGCAGCCATGAGGGTAACTAGCCTGAGGACAACAGAGGAGAATGATGGGAAGAGCTTGAGTCTTTTATGACATCGTGGAGCCTCTGAAATAATTCATCTTCATGTCACTCTGTTTCTATTTTCTTGTTTACTTTGGTGAAATTATTACTGCAACTGAAAGCAGTGAACTGGCTGGTTCAATGTTGTGTTCCCAATCCTTTGCAATCTTTGGCAAAAGGCAGTCAGTCTATAGATGTTTGCTGAATGAATGAAGATAACTTCAATACTAACAAGGTTAATACAGATAAAGAGGCAAGAAATATTCCCCAAAACCTTGGGGGCACTATAGAAGATACCAAACAGAAAAAGTGACATAATATTTAAATTTGCAATTATTGATGCATTTCTTAATTGATCAAAACCCAAATAAAGTCTCTTTTTGGCATAGAATATATTATTTAAAGTAGCACTTGGAAATCCAACTTTGAATTCTTACTCTTCACTGAAATTTATTCCACCTGCCGAGTGAAACATATATGTGCCCAAACAGCACATTTTTAATAAAGCCCAAGAAATCAGTGCCAATAGTTTCTGATTCCAACCAATCGTTTGTCTATCCTGGTGGGTTGTTCAGTGGTCAGATGAATGCAGTCAATCCTCTGGGGGGTCATATGCATCAATCATTACTTGCTGTGTATAAAGACATGTTCTAGACAATAACTATTTACCAAATATTACACCTACCATCAACAAAATATTCTAAAAACGGTTTTGGCTGTGTACATGATCTCCTATGTTAATCCTGGTGGGTAAAATTTTAAATCTTTCCTTGTTTTACAGAAGTTCTATCATATCTGTACCTTTCTAAAAAGTATTAACTTTTCACATTCTTTACCATAACTTGAATATCTTGGGATTCTCTGTCTTACACAATGTTTATTTTTATTTTACATTTGTATTTAATGCTAAGGGAGGGAGTGTAGTAGTTATATGCACAGATGGGTTTAAGTCACATTTTACCACTCTCTGTTGTGTGTCTCCAGTTAGGCTATCATGTTCTGTTTTCGCCTTAGTTTCTCGATATGGAAAATGGGGATAATAGTCTCTCTTGCCAGGGTGGTTGTAGTAATGAAATGAAATGATTAAATAATGTATGTGCACTGTTTGTGCCACTCAATTAATGGGAGCTAGTTAGATTGGGTTCTGGTATCTTCTTTTGCGGTTTGTAAACTGTAGGTGGAACGTGAGACCTCCGTAGGAAGCTGACAGAGGATGGTGTCTACAAGGACAAACCAGTGGGCTGGCATCACAGGGCACCTTGCCTTGGTTAAGTCATTGTATTCAAGGGTCTGAGTGATTCTTGGCTTGCAGATATAGAGATGCACTTTGGTCTATTCTTAGGGGTTGTCTGGTGATGAGGGAATTAGAGGGTTGTCTGATAGGAATGTTTGGGAAAGTCAGGCTCTAATTATTTCTAAAAGAGGGTTGACAGGTTGCTGGGACCAGGGTGAATTCTTGACCACGGTGCCTTTGTCTCTGCACAGGGTATGGACAAGTTCCACCAAATTAACAGGTACCCTGGAGACTCTTATTTCATCTGAGATCTGAGCTACCCGAGCCTGCTCTGGATCGACAGATTTGCTGTTCTTTACACAAGTAAATAACATTGATTAGGACACAGTCGGCACCTGGTTCTGTGTGCTTTTGGCCAGGAAAATTTTGTCTCTAAAGTGCCTTTTGCATGTGTGCAATCTCCTACATTATGTGTTGATTTTTGTCATTCAGGTTACCCTGGATATTCTTGCCTTAAACTCTCTGTAGTCCAGTGTGATAGCAGAGCTGTGAAGTCATAATTAATCTACCTGCATTTGGGCTAAAAAGAGAACACGCCAGTTAGGGTCTACCCGAACTCTCACAGTAGCCATATGTCAAAAGGAACACTGTTTAAATGAGCTTTTCCAGCATGGAGAATGCTCGAGTTCTTTCAGATCAGAAAAGAAACTGTGAAACACTTTTAACTTGCAGACTCAACAGAATCTATGAAAGAGAAACAGATGAAAGGCAGATCGCTGTGCTATCCTGGTGCTTTTTAGTATGTGATTGACACAAAGGAAAAAGGAAATTCAGTTCAATACAAGGAAGAACTTTCTTTCTTCAGAGTCATCGTCTCCCCACCTGTAATGGATTGGTTGGTGAGTCATCAAGATCCCTGTGTCCAGAAGGATTTAAAGAGGAGATGGGAATTAGGACCACACAGTCCTGCCATGTCCCTTCCCAATCCATAGCCTCTATTTTAAGCCCCTTGAGGTTAAATCATGTAGAATAGACTCTAAGGGCCGCAGGACGCCAGAGTGCTGCTGATCTGAGTTTGTGTTGCTAAGAAAGACGTCCTGGAGAACGTGGTGCCTTAGCTGCATCTGGAAGGATGGCGATGATGGAGATGGGAGGAAAGGAGCAGATGGGCCACTCTGTACATTGAAATGACACTGACAGAAGTACAGGGACAAAAATCAGAGGAAACAGGCAAACCTGCCTGGCTTGGTCTCCCTGCTGTTGGTTGGTCTTTTCCTGGTTTCTGTGGCAGATGCTTCTTCCTAAATCATTGCTTTCCCTATTTTCCCACTTTGGTTTTGGTCAATGCTTCTTAAACTTTCACGTGCATATACTGATCAGTAGCAAGTTCTGATTCAGGAGGTCTGGGATGGGACCTGAGACTCTGCATTTCCAGCAAATTCCCAAGGGGTTTGAGTGAGTGCTGCTGGGCCAGGGGCCACACTTGGAGTAGCCAGGTCCTAGGGGCAAACACCTTCTTCCCTCACTTTGAGCAACTGGCCTCAGGAGTTGGTCTCCTCTCTGATCTGGGCCATTCATTTCTTCTTTTCAATACACTCTGCAGCCCGGATCTCAGCCAGTTTTCTGTCTAGCTCTGCAGAGTCTCTGGGGCCCTCCCGGCTAATGAGCCTTCTGTCCTGACACTCCTGACCTCTCTGCTCTACCGCTGTCCGTGCTCCGGCTGGTGCTGAAGTTATGAGGATTGATGAGTTCCCAGAGCAGGTGACTATATAAGGAAAAGAGCAGGAGGCTAAGGATCAAGTCACTCAGACAGGAAAAGAGAGGAGGAAAGGGGAGAGAATTTAGAGAGAGGACAGGAAACTACACAGGGATGCTAAAACTTTCAAGAAGCCCAGGTCGCCAAACTTTCCCTCAAGTCCCTCCACACACGGCTTTTCTCTGCCATCTCACCGGCCCTGTTTCTACAGTGGTACATTTGGATTTGATTGCATGTCATTTATTTAGGGGTCTACCCTACTTCCAAAATGGGATTTAAAATGGCTTATAATCTTAACAGTACTATAAAAGAGGCTAGTATTTTTAATGAACCAAAAGTTGTCTTTTTTGTTTTTTAAGGAGAAAAATCTGTTATGTCCTGGTTTGACCACAGAAATGAGCTTTAACTATTATAACATTCTTTGATTATGAGTCCTTTCCCCAACCACATTGTAAGCTTCTAGCCAGCCTTAGTTTTGCACCAGACAGACCAATTGCTTCCCTATTTTTCAGTCTGGACATGGCTGGGCTTTCAACAACTACTAATAAAATAATTTCTGACTTGAATTGGTAAAATTTACTACCATGTTCTGCACAGCACTGGGTTTTCAAATGGCATAGGAATCTTTTGTGCTTCTCCAACATTGATTAAAATTTATGTTGACTCCTTTGATAAAACTTCTTTGTTTCAAATGCTTTCCAGATGTTCTAAATAATTTCCTAATATTTATATATAAAAACTTAGAGAGAGCATAGGAGGTTTTACAATGACTCAGGGTAACCTTGTTTTTCAATGAGGAGACTGCAGCGGGGTTAAAAATGACTTAGCTAACATTACTCTGAAAATTACCAATGAGTGGTGTTTGGAATCCATGTATATTGTATTACACATTTGACAACATTCTATTTCATTTTAAAATTTGAGCTAAGGATCTTGCACATTCTTAGCCAAAAAAAATTTTTTTTTAAAAAAGATTTGTACTTTGGTAGAATATTCACTGGCTTAGGATAGCATGGTTGTTTTTGTTTTTATTCGGCATATGTTTTAGCTATTGCCAATAATTCTAAAGTGGTCAGTGGCACCAATTAACTACTTCTGATTATTAAACTTTTATTATTTTATTTTTGTCATTACATTAATCTGTGGCACAGACAAGGAGTGTGGTCTATTCTGTGGATGGATATGAAGTAAAATGCTGGGATATCTTTGGAATGTCACATTTGTAAGAGGTTTGATGTTACTTTGACCTACACTGAATAATTCAACATGGTATGATACATCAAAGATGTAGGCAATAAATCTCAATCCAGATGACTAGGGAAACTCATTTTTTCAATGAAGTATTTTGAAAATAACTTCAGGAAGTCCTTAATTACTTTGAAGCATCAATGCAAACGGAAGGTCATAGGCTAACATTGTTAAATGCTATAGATATTACCCACAGCTCAGGAAGAAGGGCCAATACATGGCAAAGGCACTTTAAGTACATGACTAAATACATTTTATAATCATTTTCATCCAAGGACATTAAAATGCTCCAGAAGGAACAAGAACTAAGTTCTTTATTTCTTTGTAAATATTAATGCATTTTCACTCGTGATGTCATGATTGGGACGGAAACACCACTCATGACTCATGGCGCTAAAGATGATATAGAATCAATGAAAGACTAAATCATCAATACATCAATCTGTGTGCTACCAACCCAAGACACTAATGTGAAAATTAATGACCTTTAAAATTCAAGGAATGTACATACATCAATCTAATTTGAAAAAGGAACTGATAAAGTGTTCCATCATTTACTGCCACCAAACAGGAAGGAGAGATTAACGACGCATGTTGATCAAATGCGGCACTTAAAGAGTAAGATATCATTTTGCGATCACCACAGGCCCTGATATAATCTTGGGATTCTTTTGTAGTGAAGGTTGGCCTGGGAAAATGACTGACAGCATATAGTAAGACTCCCATGACTCTCCAGACACATAAGAGAAGTTTTCTATGATCTAAAACACACCCACTCAGCAGTTTGTACCAAGAGTACAGATTCATTTTGGGAACAGGGAAGCTCACCAAGACTTCCACATCTTAAAAAGCAAAAATACTTTCTTTATTCTGTTGTATTCTCAATTTATGAGTGCACACAGTGTTATTTTGACATCATTGTTTTGTTTCGATTCATGAAACTCCTTTCTTATTAAATTAAAAAAAAAAAAAGCCCTTGAGATAAATGCAGTTTCATTACAGGGCAGTTGTCTATGTTGGGATTGCCTTTGACTACCTAAGTTGTAGAGAATCAACCAGAGACTGTGGCACAAGGTGCAATTTAGAAAGATAATCACTTACAATCATTTTAAATAACATCCTTTTTTCCCGCAGTGGCTATCTTGGGAACACAGACCACCCTCTTATCTCCTGTAACCCTCCTCACTTAGTGAGCATCAGGAAGTGATTTCCTGTAAGTGTTGAAGAGATTATACGTTGTACATACACTGCGTCCAGGTATAATGTATTATTTCATACCTATACTCTCTACATACGTCTGTAGACTCACAGAATGGAGATTTGCTGCGCTTAGGCAGGAGGAATTGCTGAATTCCCTTGGGCTTGGTGGCCTCTTATCACTCCCCACACCGTGTAAACTTGATCAAAGCTTTTCCTTCAGAAAACTCTGCTTCTTTTTTTCCTTTTTATTCTGGTTGCCCCTTTCTTTCCCAGCCATCCTCCCTGGAAAACCCTAAACATCTTTCAATGGGAACGGCAGTCTTGGGCTTACTAAAGAGCATATCATATCCCGGAGTCTCGTTTCTATCAAATTGAATTGCTTTTTTCCCCTTCATCACTGACCATTTACACTTGTCCTGTCATTTATGACTTTTGGACTCACAGCCCTATAATCTGTTCCTGGGAAAAAGAAAGTCTGCCTTTTTTGATTTCTTTAAATTCAGTCGTTCATCTTATATAAGCTATCCCCATGATTAATACTAAAAATAACACATACTAAGAGACGAAATTTTGGGGGTGGGTGGGTGTGGGGGAGAGTAGCAAGAATAAATTCTCCACCACGTATATCATATTTTATCTTCAATTTCAACATTGAAACCTCAGTTATCTGACATATATAGCTTCCGACTAATTTAGCTGAGGTTTATCCAGCAGGGGGCACATGATAAAATCTCCTTTTATTGCTTAATCACAATAACTGTGAAGTCTAGCCTAAGAACAATAGACATAAGCAGAACCAAGAAGTTAGGCTTTCATGCATGAGCTAATTGCAGAGCAATCTTATTACTCAATATCCTAATTAATAAATTATTTAGCAGCCAGTACACAGGGCTCTGCAGAGCACATATAAAGGACACATTCACAAAAAAGCAATATGATGGACTGTCTTGTTCCAAATACAAGGTTTAATGTAACAAAGTCCTAGGAGAGCCTTGATTCCAGACACCTGGGTGACAAATTCCTCTTAGGTTCAGGGAAGTGAGAGGAAGTAAGTACGGACATTGAAGGCCACCCAAGGAGCATCACAGCAGCCTCTCTGGAGCATGACAGGAGTTCCACAGTTGTTAGTGGTGCCAGGAGAGCATCAGGAGCGGAGCCAGAAGCCTGCTGGGAACTAACTAGACAGAGTGCGTCAGCCAGGCCGGCGATGGAAGAATGTGTTCATGAGATTAATGTTTCACAGCTGTGATGTAAACCTGGATACAGGCATAGCCGATGGATTTTGCAGCAGGAAACAGATGAGAAATTATAGCATCCAAAGAGCTTGCTACACCAAATCAATGATAAATTTACACCCATGAGACGATTGGTGGTGGGGAAAAAAAAAGGTAGCAACCCTTAGCTACCTTAGCTACCTTAGCTGATTTTTCTCTCCGTCCTAATTTGAATAAGTTCCATACTTCTTGGTCAGGCAATTCCCCCTCTCCCATTTATTTATCACGGCTTTGAATATTTTCTCTTTTTCATTCTATGGCAGTATCAAATAATTCATTCCCTTATGTCTGAAATTGAAATTGTTCTTTCACCTTTAAGAGGGCTTTTATTTTTTTGAGACAGAATCTCACCCTGTCGTCCTGGCTAGAGTGCAGTGGTGTCATCACAGCTTACTTGAACCTCAAACTCCTGGGCTCCAGCAATCCTCCTGCCTCAGCTTCCTGAGTAGCTGTGACTACAGTCATGCACCACCATGCCTGACTAATCTTTCTGTTTTTTGTAGAGACGGGTCTCACTCTTCCTCAGGCTGGGCTTGAACTCCTGAGTTCAAGTGATCCTCCTGCCTCGGCTTCCTAGAGTGCAGTGCTGGGATTACAAGTGTGAGCCACCGTGCCTGGCCGAGGGCTTTTTAAAAACATTTTTAATGTAATATTTCAAATATATACAAAAATTGAGAAAATAGTATAATGAATTCTCACATAGCTATCACGCAGCCTCCTCAATTACCAACTCATGGCCAATCCTGTGTCATCTACAACCCCTTACTATCCCCCTAGTTTAACTTGCTCATTCTCAGCTTATTTTGAAAGAAATCCAAACCTTCCCATTATTTCTCTTACAGTTGAGTTGTAATCAAATCTCCTTCAGGAAACTGGTAGTTTAGTATGCAGCTTTATTTTTTCTACTTCTATTGGGAGCAAAGGATATTTTGGGGGCTTTTATTATTTACTTATTGTCAGTCTTAATTATAACTAAAATTACAATAATTGCAGACTTAAGATAATGGCTAATGATATGCATGTGAGCATATTTTTAGAAAAGCAAGTTCAGGAGGGATTCAAAATATTCAACCCCTTTTGCGCTCTAATTGGCTATTGTAAAATATTTCCACATGGTATGAAATAACTGTAAGAAAACACAGAACTCGAACTGTAAAAAAACACAGGAATTCTGTTAAAGCCCTTCCCACAACTATATTCCATCCCTTGGTATTCCTTTCTAAAGATTGTTCCGTATTTCACAAAGATGGACTCCCTTTACTGTGCGATTTGTCCCTTTATGAACCTGCATAGTGTTTATAATCAATATCAAAAGATTAAAATCTAAAGTGCTGCACATTTAATTTATTTTTCAGATTGGACTGTAAATTATATAGGCAAAGCCTTCCTCTTAAACTCCTTGGTGTTCATCCACAGTGCCTAATATAGTGCTTAGCATTTATTAATGCTTAACAACGATGTCTCTATGTATTGATCTACGTTACTTCTCATCACAAAACCCAATATGTTTTATAAAATGAAAGATTTTTTAGTATAGGAAGAGCAAGTGTGTGTGCTGCCACTAGCCATTTCCTGTGCCCATGTCAGATGTTGCTAATTGATCACTGTGCTCCTTTCTACCAAGTGGGGACATAGCCTCAGCATCCTTGACATACAAATTGCAACTTATTTTTCCATCCTCGCTGTAACGATGTTTAGAGAAGAGATTGGAATCATTCATTTGGCCATTGAGCTTTTCAAATGTTCTTCTGTTTTAAGTGTTCTGTAGATCACTTACACTACTGCTGTATGTTTTAGGCCGGCTCATTCAGGTTCGGGCTTCTGCATACACGTATTCTGGTCAAAGCCTGGTTTCCAAGATAGGCGTGGAGTGAGGAGTTCAAGTTCTAACTCCATTACTCACTAGCTGGGTGAGTTTGAGCAAATCACCTAATCTCTATCATCTTTTTTTTTTCATCCATAAAATTTGGAGAATAACATCCTCCTCTCTTCAGAGGGGTTTCGTGAGGGTCAGACAAACTAATGAATCCAAGCAGCTTTTTAATCTGTACTACTCTATACAAATGTCTGTTAATATAAAAGATATCTTAGAGGTCATGTAAATAAGCACAGATCTTCGTCCAGGATAAGCCAGTGTAAACTTAATGAAACACCAGTTTCCAATCTTATATTCACTCACCTCTCCCTTTGAGTTCATCTTTTCTATGATTGTCTTAGTGGTTTGGAATTTATAGGGGATCCCTTCAAAATGTAATCTGAGATCTAACGATACTCTGTTACACTCTCTTGTTATCAGGCCAGGCTGAGGAGCAGGGTATGAGGATCAAATTGATAGGATAGAAAATTAGATAGGAAGCAAAATGAAAATTCAAGGCTAAGAGAAAATTTTATAGGGTTTTGGGATACTGTTGGTAAGACCTGCTTTAAAAAAAACAGCCTCAGGTGATTTCCCTAAAGCTTTGGCCTCATCAACCTCATGTTCTAACCAAGTGACTAACTGGCCATATGTTACATTTAAACAGCTTTCCAAGAAAGCTGCCTCTGATTTTCTCTACGTTGGCATACGTGACAATGTGGAAAATATGCAGTGGTTAATTTTCCTAACCACCCTGAAACTAACATATTTGCAATGCATTTCATCAGCAACTTAGTAAATTGCCATTTAAGAGGTACATTACTTTTACAATAGTATCATAAAACTCCTGCTGCCAGCCATAATTCACAGGTGGTAGCTGAGGAAAGTGGATTCAATACTACTTCAATATCCCTCTGTCCTGAAGTGCTAGTTTCTAAGTAACAGGCTGGCAATGTGTGTGAGCATGTTTCAGCTTCGGGGGTTTTGAGTCAAAATAATTTATAAACCTATCTCTCTCTCTCTCTCTCTCTCTCCCTTTTTAAGCCTGAAATGCTCACGGGCATATCAGCAGCTGTATGGAAATTGTTCTGGTGACTAGAGGGTCCTATCTGAAGGTCACTTTGTGTATTATTTGAGAAGGCACTTCACACTTTTGGCATTTAGGTTTTTGGGTGATATTTAAAGTGAATTTTAAATGCATAATAAGAATGATAAAATATGAAGTTTTTTTTTTTTCATTGACCATGTCATACAGGGATAAAGACATCTAATAAAATAGGGACATGAGGTTCTGTGATGTTGGTTACTTTAAATTTTTATAGCACCTTATCTCCAATTCAAATGTCAAGTCAAATGTCAGGCAAAGTAAATTTCTAAAGTACCTTGAAAATCTCTCCAAATCATTCGACCAAATTTGGAAGCATCCATCCACAGGCAGACGTGGCTGTCAGAACAGGAGATGAGGACACAGAAATCAGTGTCACTGGCAAATTGAACAGGGAGCTGACTGAAATTTTTTTGAGGGAAAATGTAAATTTCATTACCAATGGCTTTTAAAACCATGCCTTTTAAGGCTTCTATAAATATGATCCTAATAATTCCATGACTAATTATACTTCCCACATTTTTTTCAGAAATACACGTGGAGGAAATACTTCCTAACACATTTTATGAGGCTAGCACCACCTTGATACCTAAGCCAGACAAAGATGCAACAAGAAAACTACAAAGCCAGGTGCAGTGGCACATGCGTGTAGTTCCAGCTACTCGGGAGGCTGAGGTGGGAGGATCACTTGAGCCTAGGAGTTCAAGGCTGCAGTGTGCTGTGGTCACTTCTGTGAATAGCACTACACTCCAACCTGGGCAATATAGACCCTGTCTTTAAAAGAGAAAAGAAGAGAAAAGAAAAGAAAAGAAAACTACAGGCCAATATCTCTGATGAACATTGATACAAAAATACTCATTAAAATATCAGCAAATTGAATTTCAACAACATATCAAAAAGATTATACATCATAATCTAGTAGGACTTATTCTAGTTATGCAAGGCTGGTTTAACATATGCAAATCAATCAATGTGATACATCACATTAACAGACTGAAAGACAAAAAACACACGATCATATCAATTGACGAAGAAAAAGCATTCGACAAAGTTCAATATCTTTCCTTGATAAAAACTCTTAACAGTTTAGGTATACAAGGAAAGTTCCTCAACATATATGGAAAACTCACAGCTAATATCATAGTCAAAGGAGAGAAACTGAAAGCTTTTCCTCTAAGATCTGGTACAGGGCAAGAATGCTCACTATAGCTACTTGTATTCAACACAATACTGGAAGTGCTATCAAGAGCAATTAGGTAAGAAAAAGAAATAAAAGCTATCCAAATCAGAAAGGAAGAAATAAAACGATCTCTATTTGCAGATGACATGATCTTACATGTATAAAAATCCAAAAACTTCACCAAAAAAC
>NW_012148197.1:1215455-1259981 GCF_000956105.1 Propithecus coquereli | reverse complement strand
AGAAATTGAAAGGGACACAGACAAATGGAAAGGTATTCCGTGCTTATGGATCATAAGAATTAATATTATTAAAATATCTATGCTAAAGCAATATATAAATTCAATGTAATCTCTATCAAAATTCCAATGGCATTCTTCACAGAAATAGACAAAAACAATCCTAAAATTCACATGGAACCACGAAAGATCCTTAATAACCAAAGTAATTCTGAGAAAGAAAAAACAAACAAACAACAAACAAAACACACCAAAGTTGGAGGCATCACACTTCCTGATTTAAAATTATATTACAGACCTGTAGTGATCAAAATAGTATGGTACTGGAATAAAAGCAGACACATAGACCAATGGAACAGAATAGAGAGCCCAGAAATATTAATAAATCTAAACATATATGGTCAACCAATTTTTGACAAGGGCACCAAAAAGACACAATGGGGAAAGGACAGGATCTTCAATAAATGGTGCTGGGAAAACTGGATTTCCACATGCAAAAGAATGAAATTGGATCCTTATCTTACACCATACACAAAAGTCAACTCAAAATGGATAAAAGACCTAACATAAGACTTAAAACTATAAAACTCTTAGAAGAAATCATAGGGGAAAATCTCCTCGACATTGGTCTTGGCAATAATTTCTGGGATATCACACCAAATCTCAGGCAACAAAAGCAAAAATAAACATATATATACACACACACACATATATACACATACACACATGCATATACACACACACACACACACACACAATGGGATATTATTTAGCATTACAAAGGAGATTTTGCCATTTGCCACATGTGGCAATGACTTTAAAGGCATTATGTTAAGTGAAATAAGCCAGAGAGAAAAATATTTCATAATCTCATTTATATGTGGAATCCCCCCAACCTAGAAAGGGCAGATATATAGAGATAGGTAATAAAACTGGTTATCAGATTTGGGGTGCTGCACGGTGGAAAGAAGGAAATGGGAAGATATAGGTCAAAGGATACAAAGTAGGAAATATGCAGGATGAACAAGTTGAAAGAACGAATGTATAACATAAGAACTAGAGTTAATAATAATGTATTATATTCTGAGTATTTGCTAAATGAATAGGCTATAGCTGCACATGCCTCAGGGAGTGAAAATGGGTAACCATGTGAGAGGATGGATATGTTAGTTTGTTCCACTATAGTAACCGTTTTACTATATGTATGCATCTTATACCTACATTGTATACTTTAGATATACATAATAAAATTTAAAATAAGTAAATTTTTAAAAATGACCTGCAAGATTCCTCCAGATAGGTGAAAGGATGACCTTGCTAGTGAAATAAATAACAAAATATCAATAAAAGAAAAATTATCTAACTCATAGTTTCTCAGCAAGGGCTAAGATCAATTATATGACCTCATTTTCTCTCTCTCTCTCTCTCTCTCTCCCCTGCCACTCCCCTCGATAATCAGGCACCCTGCAGGGCTGTTAACACAACATGTGAAAAGAGCCAAGCAGACGGAAAGGAAATGTAAATTTTTCGCTAGGCCTGAACACTACAAAATGCCTTTTAGAATTTGCTTTTTACAGCCTTGAAGAGGTCCTGAACGGACATAGACATGGGGGTTGGGGGAGTGTACAAGCTTCAGGCCCCAGTTCCTGCCCCAAACTGTATCTCAAGGGTGAACTTGCCACAAGATCACACCCCCAGCGATAAGCCTGCCTCAGTAGACCAGCTTGACCATATTCCAGAGATAACCAAGTCCTCTAGGAACAGAAAAACAAGACAGACGGACAACCCAACATCTTGCAACTGCCTGCTGCTAATTACTCCACAGCCGCTTCTGTTATCAACTGACAACAATCACTATTTTTTTCTTTCTCTTCGTCCCCATAAAAATGGCAAGTCTTGGCCTCTGTGCACACACCTCCCTTTTCTTTCCTTGGGTGCCAGGCCATCTCTCCTCTCTCTCTCTTTCTGCTTCTTTTCTCCTTCACTCTCTCTTTCCTTCTAAAAAAAATAAAAGAAACTTTTTTACTTTTATATATCCTAATCTCTGTGTGAGAACTCTTTCTCCACCTGCTATGAACACCTAGTAAGTTTTCCACCCTAACAATACGATCCTAATAACTGATCCTTGATTAACTGTAGTACTCCCACATTTCCCACACAAATTCTGCCTTTCTGTGCTTTTCTGTAATTCTTATTCTCCTTATACTTGTCCCTCATATAAATTGATGCGACTTCCCTGACTGAACCTTATGGTTATTTTTTTTAAAGTAAAACCACTTATTATTTTGCCCTTTCAATAAAGCAAAAAGTCAGGGAAATGTTTAAGGAACTATTCAGGTGACTATAGGTAACTTTACATTTTATTATTTCATTCTTTATTTTCTCTCCTTGAAGATTTGGGCAAGTTATAGATCTATTATGTAACAGATATTTAGTTTTGTATGGAACCCTTGAGATAGTGTCCAAATCCTTAATTTACCAGATGAGGAAACTGAGGCTCAGACATGTATGATGTCTCGCCAGAGGTCACACAGGAGCCAACCAATGACAATTATCTTCCTATTGTTTCTCAAAGCTGCTTCTTATCTAAATACTGTGGACATAATTTACTATTTGGAGCTATGTGCTGGCCCCCAAAATGATCAAATGCCATTTTTCGAATATTCTACGTTGGCACAGTACAGAGCAAGGATCTGTATTCTTCTGTTGCCCCTGGCATGAGGGCAGCCTGACCTCTCTGAGAAGTGAGAAGGAAACTGAGGCACAGAAAGATGAAGCATCCTATCCAGGCTTCCATGGCACAGCCTTTAGATCTAGGACACATTTTTTTTTTTTTTTACTTTCCCCCATCTGGCTAAATAGAGTTCTTCTGAGGTGGATAAACAGCTATCTGTCTGCACAGGATAAATGACAAACCAAAAATAGTTTGTGTGGTCTACTGGTAGACATAAAAAGCAGTGAGGTCAGCCCAGGGTCCATAAGGAATGAGCACTAATGTATTCTTCTGCCTGCTTTGATTTGCTAACAAAATCATGCAGTTTTAAAAGGGGGAGGACAGAGTTTAACGATTGGGGAAAAAAATTAGAAATGTCAAGTGTAATACTTTGAAACAGGTAAGTGAACGCTCAGGAGTAGAGCTGTTTTGATGTTCTGAGTCCTGCCAGTGAGTGACAGGGAAAATGAAGACCCTTTCAGACAAACCCATTGTGCTCCTGTCAAAGGTGGCTGAAGTTCTGTTCAAACACCTGTTTCTAGTCTTTATGAATATTAAAAGCCTCTGTGATTTTTTTCTGGAAGCAATGATTTTGAAGTGTTACAGTACACAAAAGACATCATCTCAGTCTTGTTCCAATTCACCGCCAGTGCTTAGCTTTCCCTGAGGACGTGCATAATTTTAAAAACTTGTGGCAGTTAGATTTGTAGACGTAGGGCATGTTGAAACTGAAAAACAGGGTGGCTTTTTATAAAAATTAGTATTAGTCATTCTAATCTCATTTTACATGTGATTTGCTTTCAATGTAGCATAAAGGTGCTAGCCACATAAATTAATACGGAAATATAAGATAAAGGAGCCCTGGAAGAGATGAAGGCTGGGTTTTCCAAAGACGTCATTCCATCATGAATAGTCATGGCACTGTCAATTGTGTATGGAGATCAATTCCACTGGATAAATAATTGTCTAACAATTAAAATTCATATATTTGAAATGTGCATAGGCATTCCAGAATGCAATACTTTTTTTTTTTTCTAAATTTAGCCTGGATTATGACTCTTTCTAAGGTTAAATAAAGGTGTGTGACATGGACCAATTGGATTTGACGTAGTTTCTTGGAAACTTATATATTACAGATCCAACAGACTGTATAAAATATTGCCATTAAATCTTCCAACCACTCTTTCAGAATTCTTTCTCCTTGTTTCAAATGAAATTGTATTACATGAATCACAGCCCCATAAAATGATTACTTGTCATTAACTCCTTCCAGATTTTATTAATTCTGGTCTTGACTAATTGCTACTTTTGTGAAGGAATCCAACCTACTATAATCCCTAAACACTGGAGCCAGTTTCAATGTGTATCACATTAAGGCTGTTGAAAGTGAATTGTCTTAATTCTTCTAGAAATTCAGGAGGCAAAGACTGTGGGGTCAAGAAATTACGTCTGGTGTAAAAGTCTGTTTTATCTGATGATATCATTAACCAAGCTCTCTGATCTATACGTTCAGATGTAGAGAAGGACTGTCTTAGAAACCAGTGATATTTGTGAATATGCTTTTTAAAGAAAAAAATGTTGATTTTAAAACAGGTTACTATCTTTTAGGTCATTTAATTTTTTTCCCAATAAACAACTCATACATTAAAAAAAGAAATTACATCTCGGTTGTCTAGAATTTGTAGTCAACATTTCAATTCACTCATTCACATTTAGGAGAGGAGATAAAGCTAAAATCTGTCTTACACAGAGAAGGAATCTGAGAAGGGTTCGTTTCATGTTGCCTGGCCATGCTTTTAATGTTTGGAAGTTAATACAGATAGAGTGGAAACAAGGCCATCTAACTCCCTCCTTCTTTTGCTTTGGTGCCTGGGTACAGCCATTCTCTGGCCTTCTTCGATGGTTAATTCAAGGCATTCACGAAAAATGCAGAACCTGCTGCCTACATGAGAGGAGTCACCATCTCTGTACTGTGACAATGACGTGATTATCATTTTTCTGCTCACAGATGTTTGGCTTTTGAAGATTCACCTAGATTACACTGTATTGTCTAAATCACAAATGTTAAAACGAGACCCATAACATTTCTCCTTCTCATGGAGGCAGGACCCCCCCCAAGACCAAATAGGCATGGTAGAAAGCCATGCACTCCTCTCACGAGACTTCCCAGAATCCAGAAAGCCAACAATCAGTTTCCAGAAGCACACTGGCTTAGTCAGTGCAGGCTGCTATAACAGAATACCATAGATTATGCCTTAAACAACAAACATTCATTTCTCATGGTTCTAGAGGCTAGGAAGGCTGAGATCAAGGTGCTGGCAGATCCGATGTCTGATGAGAGCCTTCTTCCGGGCTTGAAGGCAACCGCCTTCTCTTTGTATCCCCACATGACCAAGAGAGTGAGCTCTAGTCTCTTTATCTTCTTATAAGGACACTAATCCCATCATGGGGCCTCTACCCTCACGACCTCAGCTAAATCTAATTATCGCCCAAAGACCTGACCTCCTACTGATACCATTCCTTTGGGGGTGAGGGTTTAAACATGAGTTTTGGAAGGACACAGACATGCAGTCGATAACATGTGCCATCGGTGTTCCTTCTGCCATTTTCCAGCTATGTAGACTCTCAGCTCAAGAGTGAGATTGTGGTGTCAATCAGGTCACGTCCGTCCTCTGCACAATACACTCTCAGGGGCTCCCCTTGAAGATAACCAAGCTTCTGCAGGTGCCTGAAAGACCCTACTTCATCTCCTTCCCCGCTTCCTCTCCACTCCCACCTCCTCCTACTCTCCCTCTTGCTCACGTGGCACCAGCAACACTGGGCTCACGGCTTAACACCAGCACTGTCTCCCCTTTCACTGCTGTTTCCCCAGCAGGGTATTTGTCACTATCTTAAATACTACCTATTTTGTTCATTAATTTAATTTAATTTCTGTCTCCTAACACTGGAATATATACTCCATGAGGATAGGGATTTGCTTTTGTTGTTGTTTTCCAACTCCTACAGCAGTGTCTGGCAATAACCAGACACGCAATCATTATTTTTTGAATGAATGAATCAATCCATGGCCACTCTTGGTCTCCTTTCTGCTTTGTAGCCTGAAGTCATTTAGTTTCTCCTGAAGGAGACAAGGAGGCCCTCTCAGGTAAAAATCTGCATCTGATCACGAATATGTGTCTAGAGGGTGCCAAATTCTGCAAATGGCGTCATTTCAGATCAGCAAAATGAGCACCTACGATGTGCTTGATTCTGAGGAGACAGCATTCTTCTCTCCACGGAGGAGCTCATTGTCAGGCCCCAGGCAGCTGTCTGTGACTGTGTCATTTATTATGCACCATGCTAAGGTGAGGACGAGTGACATCCTACTTTTTCTCTGCTAGCTGAGTCCTGTATCCTTCAGGGTCACAGGAAAGGGGTGCCTTTCGTAATTCTTGATCCCACAGGGTCCACCTTATTGCAGTTTACAAAAATACGCCTCTCTGCTATTAGCCGGCCCTAGTCAGTCCCTTTCTATGCACAGCCTCAAATACCTAGAGTCCACTTTAAGCTTTCAGCTTAACTCTCAGCTTTCGAGATTGATTTTCCATTCAGTGTTGTTTGACTTTAAGCATGTGAGCATCACTTCCTAAAGAAAACTGGGTCCAGTGTTCCCAGGAGGCCCCTTCACACAACACATCTCCCCACAAATGACATTTGAAAGATGAATAGCTGCTGATCTTCCAAGAGGGAAGCTGGGTGGGACTGAGAGCCAAATAATCTCACTTTAATACCCCGAGATGTTTCGTTTTTTGATTCTAGATATTGTATAGAATTCCCGAGCAACTGGCTTTAAGTAGCAAGGCAGCACTTAACTTTAGTCTTTACTACCTTCTTAATGTGAGGGTAAAATTCCCAGGAAACTATCCTTTCACAAGAATGAATTCATAATTCACATTTAATGACTTTATCAATAGTGACCCTAATGCAAAGAGTGCTCTGAAGCACTTATTTTCTATACCTGGGATGTTTGACCTCAAACGATATCTAAAATGAGAATTTGTCTTTTAAAATGTTTTTAAAAATCTTCTATTTCTTTCATTTCTCCAAATCAATTAAAATAATTCCAAGAATCACCTATATGGGGTATTCTGAATGTTTTCTTGATTTGATTATTGTTAACAATGACAGCGTTCTATTCAAGTGGACACAGAAACAGTTATGCTCAAGTACAAATTGTTTAACCATGTGTGTGGGGTGAGGAGTAAATGATTTCTCCTTTGCTAGTGACAATGACAAGCTGTGGGTTTTTCAGTATCTCTCCCTAACCCCCCACCCCCAGGTTAAATTCCAACATGATATTTTTCATGCTGCTGCTCTGTCATCAAATCCAACTGTAATCAGTTTGCTTAATCAATTGCCAACTGGTGACAATTAAACCAAGAAGGGCTTCTAAACAGGGAAATGGGCAGAGAAGAATCCGGGCATGAAGTTATTTTGAAATCCGTTCCCAGATCTTCCACTTACTTCGTGAGCTAGTAAAATCTGGTGTGTGATAAATGCTTAGAGTTTGTATTCACATTATTAACTTAAGAGCAGTAAAATGTGTGAAAACAATCTTTATTTTAACCAAACACAGCTATATAACATAGCATAATGAATGATCTGTGGAAAAGGCATTTTCCCACCTTTTTAGTTGTGTTCTGCCTCCCAAACCTGCTCGACAGCCCCCCTCCCATCTTCTCAGGAATCCAGATTTCTCTATTATCCTCAGATTTATTTACATTGATATTCTCTCTATCTCCTGTTCGGAGCTCCACAAGCATTTTTTAGCCTATTCCTTTCTCGCACCATCTCTCCTCAACTGAGGATCGCCTTGACCTATTCGTATTCTCCCCAAATGGGGGGAGCCTTCTGTGTATAGCCTTTGCCTTTACTTTCTCACAGGGTGCTGATTACCAAAACTCCCTAAAATATGGCTTCAGAATTCACTACACTATTGAATTGGCTTTATCAAAAAACGTCTTAGAATTGTCAAATTTGGGACTTACCCTGTGGAATGTCCATGTTAATTCTGTAGCACCCAACATGCCCTCTAACGGGGGAACCCTAAGTCTCTACAGTGAAACTCCACTTTGCTCTTCTTTCTAGTAAGATGATGGTGACAGGGTATCCTGGCATGTCCTCAGCCTCTGGTCTCTTGTGCTGTCTACCTTGGTTGTTCTCCCTGCTCTAACCAAATTCAGATTGTGGCATACAAGAGGGCTCTGTCCTTGACTCACTCTCTTTTCTAGCTACACACTTCCTTGGGTGAGCTCATCCAGACCTGTGACCTTGAATGCAGTCTTTATGCTAATGATTCCAAAATCTAGATTTCTACTTGTGGTCTTCTCTAGAACTCCAGAACTGTCAATCCAATGGCCCACCTGACATTTGTAAATGGACATCTCCACGTTAGAATGGCCAAAAAAAGAAACTTTATTTCTGCCCCAATCTCCTCCTTCAGTCTTCCCTCATCTCAGAAATGGCACCTTTGTCTATCTAGATGTCCTCCTCAGCCTTCTCAGCAAATCCATCTGCCAGTTCTATTATGCCCTCCTCCAAAAACTAACTTGAATCTGTTCACTTCTCTTCATCACTATGATCGCCTCCTCAGTTCGAGCCAACCTCATCTTTTCCGGGGAGCACTGTAATAGCATCTCCTCTCTGCTCCTTGTTTTCATTTTTGCTCTTCATTATTCTGCCACATCCAGAGTGATATTGTAGAAATGTAAATCAGATCATGCTCACACCACTGCTCGAAACCCTCCAAGGGCTTCTCATTGTAACTTTGCTCACTGGCCTGCATGATTGAGCCCCTCTACCTTTGTTTCACTTACACTATCCTTTTTCTACTCTATTTCCACTACCCCAGTCTTCATTCTGTTACTGAAACACTTCCAACTTGTTCCTATACTTTAGGGCCTTTGCACCAGATGGGTCCTCTCTGTAGGGCAAATGCTCTTCCTCTCCTTGTTAAATGGCTGGCTCCTTGTCATCACTGTATACTTAACTAGAATCTTTTCAGAGAGTTCTTTGCTAACTACCCAATCGAATCAGCCACCCAGTCACCACCATATCACCTGTGAAGAGACCTTACCACTGTTTCATACACTAATTATTTATTTGTTTATGATCTGCCTTTTCCACAGCTGTAGGTGGCATAAAGAAGGCATGCAATGAATATTTACTGGTGAGAAGGATGGAAATAAAGGAGAAGGGAGGCATTGGGGAAGGGAGGAAGGAGGAAAGGAAGGAAGGAGGAAGGAATAAGGAGGAAGCGGAGAAGGCAGGAAGGGGGAAGGCAGAGGGGAAGGAAGGAGGGAGGGAAGGAAAGAGGGAAGGATAAGCACTTAAAAAACATTGCTTCATTCACTGGATTCTTTTTTCTAGTGCTCTGTGTTCTACCAAGTTCCATTTTAATCCCTTTCTGTGGTCGTCTTCCACCTCAACTCAATTCTTTGTCCTTCCCCCTCTGCTGCAGATAATGGAGCAAGCACTCACCCCTCACTCGCCACTCCAGCAACAAAGCCAACTGCCAACTTCTTCTTGGATCTGGTTTTCTGTCCTTTTAACCTCTTGAACATTTCTCTTGGAGCAATATGACTCGAGACCTTGTCTTCAAGGCTTGTACACAAGGTGCTTCCAACCTTCTTGTCAAGTTTCATCCTTCACTGGTCATTTGCATGCCTGAGGCATACACAAAATTTCAGAGAGGAAAAAGCCTTTTTGCTTTCTTCTGCATATCCTAGGGGAAAGCAAGGGTGTAGGAGGAGCTCTGTCTTTATTCTCATCTTCTCTGCTTCACTTTTTCTACCTCAGAGTTTAGGTGTGCTCAGGAAACATTTATTGCAGGAATAAATGTACAGAAGAATGCCTTGAAATCTGACCCCGGGTGTATTTTCCATCTTTGAATAACCAGCTCAAAGTCACTTTCATCTTAGTGTGTTTCCTGATCTCCCCACCTTGATTTCTGTTCTTACTTCCTTCATCCTCCATAGCACTTCTTTTATAATAGAATTATATCTTACCAGTAATATAAGCTTATATTTTAGCATTTTATGCAGTTGCCTTAGTGCTGCTACCAGCTGTTTCACACGTGCCTTCTGAGAAAAGGTACTGTCTCATACACCTGGAAACCCCTGGTCCTGATATTTAGTCCCCTTTCTCTTAACACTTTCCTTGTACAAAGAGATAGCTCAATATCAACTTTTGAGTTTATTTTAGGCCAAAGACTAAAATACTTGCAGTGGAAATCACAAAGTTCCCGCTGATTGTAGGTTTATAGAACATCTACCGTAACCATTAACTCAGGGTATGGTGCCTCTCAGTCAACTAATTGCTTGGAATTTCATTTTCTTTATAAATGGGGTTAATAATATTTATCTAACAGAGGGACTCAGAGGATTCTTTAATTAATGACGAAGCACATTCCAAGCTCCTCAGAGGAAATAAAAAGATAAACATTATTATATCTCTTAATACTTTAGATAGCAATTATTAAACTCTCCCATAAACAGAAACCAAAAACAATCTTAAGCCAAACTAATAGTTTAATAAGAAGCAACCAGGGGTTATCACCGTGGAGCTAGCGCAAACACTTTGGCAAAAATTATTCCCTTCCTCAGTTGCTGTTAATACGGGATAAAATGAGCTTTTGGGGTCTCAGTTTTCTCACCTGTTTCATAAAGACATTGGACAAGGTGACCTCAGAGGTGTCTTCTAGCTTCAATATTCTTGGCGAATCTCTGATCTTATTAGCATCTCAAATCTCTGATTAGTTGGGTGGTCCTCCATGTTTTACTATGACCGGATACCACTCTCAACAATTTCTCCCATGGTTTCCATTTTAGCCAAAGAGTTGAAGGACCAGTGTAGATTTTCAAAAAGTCATTAGGAAGTAGGATGCCACATAAAATCTTTCAGGGAGCTCGAATATGCAAATCTAAGTTTTTGAATCTTTGTGTCCCAGAACATCTTTTAGCTTAGAATGGAGAATCATCTGGAAATATCCACAGGTACTCTCCCACATATGCCAGTCAGAGTTTCTCACAAACAGAAATTAATGTTTCTCATCTACATGTTCCCCTGGGGCTCAAGGTAATAATTGCTTATTAAGGTTCTCCTCGAAGTACTGCAGAGGCTTGTGGATCAGTCAGCTCCAGTACAGTGAGGCAGCTCAATGAGGATGGTAGATGTTTAGCAACCAAGCAGTATTTTGCATTTTTGGAGGATGTTCATGGAATGGATATTCTGAAATGTCGTACTGGACTACAAGAGACACTCACAGAGATTGTTAGAAAACTTCTTCATTGGTTCATTCTGCCTGATTTCAGTGTTCAAAATGGTCTTGAAAAATCAGAACCACTGGCGTGTAGTGCTTTATTGCTCACTCTTTGATATCCAGTTCAGCATTGTTCTCAGATGTATCCCCAGCTATCTCACCCCAGTTAAAGTGGCTTTTATCATGCCGCTCTTTTTAAAAAAAGTTTTCTTTGTGGTAAAAAACACATAACATAAATTTATCCTCTTAACAATTTTAAGTGTACCATACCGCACTGTTAACTATATGCACATCGTTGCACAGCAGATCTCTAGAACTTTCCATCTTGCATGACTGGAATGCTATGTCCATTAAACAACTTCCCGTTTCCCCCTTCCTCCAGCTTCTGGCAGCCACCATTCCACTGTCTGTTTCTAGGAGTCTGACTACTTTAGATACCTTAGGTAAGTGGAAAAGTATTTATATTTTTCTGACTTGCTTATTACACTTAGTATAACATTCTCAAGATTTATCTCTGTTGTAGTGTATGTTGCCTTTGAAAACATACTGATTTTGTCCACAAAATCCATATTTCTAGTGCCTCTGGTTGATAGCCTGTTAATTTCCTAGGTGGCAAAGAAACGTCCTGAAACATTTGAACAAATGAGCTAATAGGTCAATGCCAGAGTTTAGATTCCATGGTTCATGAGACAAGCTTTAAGAGGCCAAGAAGTTCTTCACAGAGATCTAACTTCTTTGAAATATCAGAATGACAAGATAATTTTTATTTGCTTGTTTAAATACTTGGGTCATGTTAAAGGGCTGTCACTGGTACCCCAGAGAAAATACACACACAGACAAGCAAATAGGAAGAAGCCTCCTTCTGTCCAACAACAACATATTTTCAGTGGCAGAAAATAATTTTTAGCTTCAGCATTATATGTAGAAAAGCAACATCTTCCAGTGGTCATCAGGTAGTCTGGTGTCTGATTCTGTGAGAATTTTGTGCCAATTAATACCCTAGTATTAATACAACATATACAATAAAAATGTGCTTAGTTACGCCAGTAATCATGGAATATTTCTAGGTTCACCGTATGTCTTTACCCTTTTCCCACAGAAGCTTGAGAAGAATAAATGGCATGGTTTTCAGACTAAGGTTTAATACTGGCTTTATCATTTATTATTTGGCTTTGAACCACCTCTCTGAACCTCAGTTTCCCTGTAATTTGTAAAATTAATGTTACATCTGCCTCACGGGATTGTAGGGGGAACGAAATGGGTCATGCTCCTGATCTAGTGTGGTTTCTATGTGAGATTTTATCACAATACTCAGAACAGTGGGCAATTTAAAACGTATGCATTGTTTATTTCTGGAATTTTCCATTTAATATTTTTGGACTGTAGTTGACTGTGGGTAACTGAAACCAAGGAAAGTGAAACCACAGATAAGGGGCACTACTGTATATAAGAGGTTGAGCACATAGAGGAGATAAATTAGGAGTTGACTATTTGCTTTACAAAATGAGTCTCTGATTGACAATAAGATTAATGGTTCCCAGTTTTTTAGCACTTCCTAGGTCTGTTTGGTTTTTCCTAGGTCTCCATTAGTGCTGAGCTTTACATAATTCTCTCCATCCAGAATAAATTCCTTTATAGAGTCAGTTCCTCTAGCACCCATAAATGCAATTCGATTTCTCATACTTTTGTTGCCCTACAAGTTTTTAAGATGACTGCAGCTGGTTAAATTGTGGTGCATATTTGTATCTCACAGAGCTTTGAAAGGCAATACAAATTAAGCCAGCCTGACCTCCCATGCAAGTCATTTCCATATTTCCTGGTCTCACCACCCCCCCAAAAGTTATAAAACCTGAGCTATTGTGAATTCCTGCAGGATTTAAAATGTGATATTTACATTGACCATAATTAAATCTCCTGGTTCTACATACAAGCACTTGACCTAACTACTCTTTTGGCCAAAAATTGTAACAATTAGCCAGTCATTGGAGTTCTTTCTATTTCTCCAAAGCTTCCACCTTGGCCCAGAGTCAGGTACCTGAGACACATAAAAATGCACGGATGTTCTTCCAGCCTCCTGTTTCCGAGGTTTCTGGAGCAGGTGATCATTAATGCAAATTTATGGGCCATTACAGAGTTTAAAAAATATATATTGTAGTTGAACAGAAACCATAAGATTTTCACATTTGCTATTTAATTGCCAAATATGTAAAATAGGAAAGTTACAGATTTAGCTGTACTGATTTCTAGAAAAGGTATTGAACAAAACATTCCTTTATCAACAAAACAAAACAGAACTCCAAAACAACCCCCCCCCTAAAAAAACCCTCCTGAAGCAGGGCAATTTCTTTGGCAAAAATGTAGATTTCCTCTATTTTAAAAAATTGTATAAGGATCTAAAACAGCCACTGTCTCCAAGCAGGGTCTGTTGTTAACACTCCTGTCCGTGCCAGGAAGCGGGGTGGCACAACCCCATGACAACCCTGGTTCGTGTCCCAGCTTGTACATACGTGCCATAGCATTGCGGAATATTTCTCCCTTGCTCCTTTCCTTAAAAAGTTGGTTGAACTGAAAGAAAGCCAATAGCTTGGAGTACTATTAGTTTCTGTTTAAATTGAAAGTGGGAACTAAGCTAAACATGGTCTTATGAAAGGAGTATTTTTAGGAATGAATGGGTTAGTCAGTCAGTCCATGAGAAACAGATTTTAAACAAGCCACTGCAACATCTTGGTAAAGAAATATGTCTGCAACAGAGATCTTTGCTTTCTCAGAAAATACATTTTCTGGCGTTGTTTTAAATGATTCTCTATTTGCCACAGCTAACATTTCTCCTGTCTTGCTCTCTCAACATGGCCAGCTCTTGTTAGTTTACAATAGATGCACAGAGTTGCTGTTGGCCCTTTGGGATTTTTCTTACACAGTTTTTTAGATCAGAACAAAAGATTCTGAAACCTTTTTTTAATTTTATGAAAATGAAGGGTCATTTACACATATAGTCAAAACCATATTTTTTTTCATGTGAATAGCCAGACCACTTCATTTCTATTTTGCTTTGTTAAATGAAATGTGCTATTTCATCTGACATTTATTTTTCTGACCCCAAGATTAGGAAAAACTGATCATAGAAAAAGATCATTTACTGTCACTCTGCTTAGCTTGCACTGTAATGATAACAAAACCATTTTCAGAGATCTCTTTCAAGCTGAAAATGTTTCACCCAATCTGTGTGCATTTTTAATAACAGTAAAATAAGCAAACCCTCTGATAACAGCATTTAGCATTAATTTTTAATAACCTCATGCCTTTTAAATTGCCCTTTGTATCTTGTTGGTGGGTAAAAACCTTTCTATAGAAAATTAATCAGAAAATAAATTTACTCCTGATGCCTTCCTTATTCTTGGGCTTTATGAGAGGCCATGATATGGACTGCTAAATGTTTCTGAACTTGCTTCTTCAGAAGCAATGCCAAGGCCAACAGCCAAGATGAGAGTTTTTAATTTTCTGCTAAGTAATATTTCCTCTCTCTTCATGGTTGGATTCTCCCTGACTCCACGGTGGTGAGCTGTCTCTACAAACAGCCCTTATGACTGATCACCATGGGCTCGGGGGTCCTTGGAATTGTCTGTTGGGTCAGTGTAATGATGTGAACAAAGCAGTATTTATCATTCACTCATTCAACAAATTAATAAAAATTTACTGAACATCTAGTATACATCAAACCTTGTGCTGGGGTCCAGGGGCATAGCAGTGATCAATTCAGCCATGATCTTCACAACATAGCTGTGCAGACACAGCTAGGCTTCTATACATTCTTTTTAAAGTACCTCCATGGTACCTCATGTGCCAGGAAATGTTCAGGAGAACCTTCACATCTCCCCTCCCTCAAGCCTGATCCTTTCTAGTCTCAGATTCCTCATCTGAAAAATGAGGATATAATGCTTTCCTCATGCCATTGCTGTGAGCAGTTAAATGAAAGATGCTTATTACAATGTCTGGCACAAAGTACATGTATAAATGTTAATTAGCTATTCTTATTGTCATCTCTAGTAATTGTAACAGCTCAGAAATTAATAACTATCATTTATTATCTGCTATGCATTTATTTGCTAGGCTCCATGCTGGACATTTTTAGGTGCATTACTTGTAATTCTCTCACCAGTCATCACTTCGGCCCAGAGAATTTAAGCAGCTAGCCCAGGGATGCCCAGTTACTGAGACTGACCAGTTTTCCACTGTTTTAAGGGGATCTCTCTCTCAGACTAGACAATAAGAAATGGCTCTGGGCTTGATCATCCAGATATCACTCAGGGAATGCTGGAGGGTAAGGAGAGAGTCTCCCTGGCACACATCACAGGAATCAAGGATGGGACCATTTATGGCCAGTGAGCAGGTCCACAATCCTAACACCCATGGTGGGCAGAGTCCTCGGATCGTCCCGGCTAGATCTGCTCTTCCCCATTGCTGTGTGTGAGACCCCCCTCGGTAGGGACGGGTGGAGGTCATGGGAAAGCCCTCTCCCAGGCACAGGGAATCCAACCAATGCCACCTGGGTCATACATCTGGAGGAGGGCCTGGGCATTTCTGGGCACTTCTGGGCACTAGCTTCCTTATGCATAAAATGAGAGGAGAGGTTCCAGGATTTCTTTGCTCTGGATAAGGAGGGGAAGGTGCTTCCAGGCTTTACATATGGTAACTCATTTAATTCTCCCAGTGACCCTATGAAAAAAAAATTATGATTTTACTGGTGAGAAGATGGAGGCTCAAAGAAGTTAAATAACCTGTCCAAGGTCATCTAGCTACTCAGTGGTACAATCAGCCCAAAAACCTAAGTCTGCCCAACTCCACACACTATTTTCATGCCACCACACTACCCTTGGTTTTCCATTCATTGCCCAGCAATGGTGACTTGGGCGTCTTCCACTTCACACCAAAGATGGTGGAATATCATGTGCATTCTGAAACAGATGCCATCTAGATGCCTTCTCTGTAACAGCAGTTGGGGTGAAGAGTCATGCTGTTCTGTCTACGAGTTACTGTGATCTTTTTCATTCATGTCTTGTAACCTGGGTTACCCCAGCATTCTTTTTATCTCTGCTTTTCATATGGCAGTGGAGTTGGAGTTGGGAGGTTGTGCAGGGTCTGGTGGTTTGGAAGTCAGCGAGGCTATCCTTCTAATGCTGTGTTATTGAGCAGGGGAGAGATTATCCAACCGCACATGTTTTTCATGCCCCACCCTACCCTAACCTAAATACTTGTGCAGCCACACTCGTGTTGCTGGCAATTTTGCGGAAGTGGAGTTTGTAATTAAAATGCTCCTTGGCTTCTGTAGTTTCTTTCCCATTCAAGCTCCATGTTTCAAGTGCTTATTATGCTTACTATAGCAACTGCAAAATGGAAATTAAAATATTAAGGGTTGGATGCCAAAATTGAAACAAATACCAATAAATATTCTCACAATATTCCTATATAAAATAGCCTTTCATAACCAGGACTTCCAAGGTTTTGTGTGTGTGTGTTGGAAAATAATCACTCACAGAACCAGCATACACCTGATAGAATTATTCCCCATTCTGCCTTTCTGGGACCATAAAAGAACAAGATTATTCCACCAAAGGCAAATAATACTTAGAAACAATTAGGAAAACTTAATAAAAGGAATAATTAAATGCACGTTAAATAACAATATATCAAACACATTTGTGTTTGGGATGAATATCATTTCATGAGCGTAATTCTGACGGATGTCAGTGAGAACCTTCATTCTCCCAGATTCTCATCCAACTGCCAAAATATTTTTCCCCTGTAGGATTGTAAAATAAAGTATATTCTGGTTCCCACCAGATCTGATAGTGTTCTACATTACCATATTTAGACTTTAGCATTCCAATAATACAGCAGGGAAACAGTTCCTGAAATGCTTCTCATTTTCAGCACATTATGTGTAAGTAATCCCCCTGGCCAGCATTTATATCTGCCTGGTTACTCCTCCCACACTTGTTAACAGCATTTTGAAAAATCCCACTTTAAACTCATCTGTCTAGACTTTTTTTAAAAAAAACCAAACGAAATATACATATATTGCAGAGGGTCTTTTACAAACTCCACTGGAGGATGGGATGGCTTCAGGCCATCAGTCTTTCCAGAAGTGGAGAATATTCTTTAGACCTCCACGTACGTGTGTGGTGAAAATAAAAGCTTCTTCATTTTCTGAAATGTTTTACCTTGGGATATTTTCACCTCCTGGGAAGCAATCTACCCTATTCAGACACACCAAGGCTGTATATCACACTCCTCTTGCCTTGTTCTAAAAATGTCTGTCATTTTAGCTAAAGACACACACACACACACAATCTCATGTAAAGGCAATCCTCTCTAGAAATAGTTGTTTTCCAGATGAGGTCCCTACAACAAAGAAAACATTTTCTTCTTTGTAAGGCTTTACTATTTCTTGACATAGTTAATGAAAAATAACACACACACTTATTCTTGTTAAGGGTGAAAAATATATAAATAACATTTCCAATGTCACAAAATCATCAGTGACCTCATCATTTTTTCACAGCACTTCACTTGTGCAAGATAGAACTGATAATGCCACACTCTCTAGAAGGAAAGTCAGTCCCAAAAGGTTTACACTATAAATGTAAGTACAGCAGGCATTAGGAACAGAACTGTCTCCTCCTTGGTTCTAGAGTCCCTTTTTCTATTAATGCGGCTTAAGTTGGCATTAATTGAAAATTTTGCTGTTTCGACAACCTTTTCCTATGGAACACTGAACAAGCTTCCAGTCAGAAAAAAACTGCTAAGACTCTTTCACATCTGCTCTGTGCTACCTGCAAAATATTTCTGGTTCTCCTCACTTGTGGGCACGTTATTGGATTGTTTCCTGGCTCCTTTGGTTGGGCTACTGAGGAATTGGGAGTGAAGTGATGTGTGTCAGTTCCAGCCCAGTGCCTTTATTTGCTGGTGTGAGATACTCCAGAGCTTTCAGGGTTTGTTTATTTTCCTACCTTGGTGATTGGCAACGTTCAAGATGGTGGCAACACCGTCAGCCTCAGTTCTGCAGTGACAGATACAGGGCTGAGCAAAAGCCAGTATGGGATGGACTTGTGGCCTGAGTGATAAATGAATCTTTGCTCTGCTAAGCCACCAAGATCTTGGGGCTGTTTATTACTGCTGTGTCACCTAGCCTAACCAGACTGAAGTAAGAGAAAAAGATTACATGACAGGGTGAGGGACACAAAGTTTATATGCATCTATGGCCGTTACAGTAATAATTCTTTCTTGACTCATTAACCTAGGCCCCCACTGGATGATATGGAAACTTTGTGCAATTTAGCATAAATCCTGGCTCCAGGGTGAATCTCCTGGAGACCAGAATGTGACCTGTGCTTGAGACCTACTCGCTTTCTTGGCTTGGCACCTGTGCAATGATCCATTTCATTTAGAGGAGACAATAGCTTATTTGGTATTAATTCTTTTAAAAATTCTTTTTCCTACATAGAAATTAAGGATTACACATGCTATTAATAACAATCTTCTTTCTGCTGCCTTCAAAACTGCTTATTTCTTCTTATAGTACAAGGATTTACAGGGTACCTTTCAGTTTGGGAGGACTTTCTTACAAAATGGTAATAATTATAATTATACTTAACTGGCAATGTGGATGTGATCATCAAATGAGATAACGTATGTGAGTAATGCTTTGTTAACTACAAAATCCTCTACACAGGGAGTCATTAGTAATTCCTCTAATTACTACAATCTTTGAAGGTAGACAGGCAGATAAGTCCACCATTTTACAGATGAGGGAGTTTTAATTCTGAGGACAGTGACTTACCAGGACCAATCCCCGTGTTGTAAAGCCAGGCTGGAGCCCATGTCTTTGGACTCCCAGTCCATTGTACCCTCCCTTTTGCCACCCAGGCTGGAGACAAGCCAGTGTACTAGCAGAACTCTATTAAATAATTTGGTCTAGGAGTCAGGGATGTTACAATCCTGCAGGCTTCTTATTTTTTTTTTTTTTTTTTTGAGACAGAGTCTCACTGTGTTGCCCGGGCTAGAGTGCCGTGGCGTCATCCTAGTTCACAGCAATCTCAAACTCCTGGGCTCAAGCGATCCTTCTGTCTCAGCCTTCCGAGTAGCTGGGAATACAGGCATGCGCCACCATGCCCGGCTAATTTTTTCTATGTATTTTTAGTTGTCCAGTTAATTTCTTTCTGTTTTTAGTAGAGATGGGGTCTCGCTCTTGCTCAGGCTGGTTTTGAACTGCTGAGCTCAAACAATCTGCCCGCCTTGGCCTCCCAGAGAGCTAGGATTATAGGCGTGAGCCACCGCGCCCGGCCCAGGCTTCCTATTTCTTTAGCATCCTTGGTGATGTTGAAGTTATCATCCTTGCTGATTTATTTCTTGTCTTTCTCAGCAGATAAATTTGCAGAAGAGAAATGATCTCCTTCAGAGAAAGGGCTAAATTCCAGAAGGTTCATGGGGCAGATACGAAACCATCATGCAGTGAGAGGAGATTATTGTTCACAATGTTTTTCTTTCTCCAGACTCAAGTATGAACTTAAAATCTGGATGGGGATGCTTAGAAAAGAACCCCCAGCACTTCTTAAAAAATGTTTATTTATGGGGTACAGTGTGATGTTTTGGTAAGTGTGTACGTTGTAATGATCAAATCAGGGTAACGAGCATGTATCTGTCACCTCAAACATATATTTCTTTGTGGCAAGAACACTGAAAATCCTCTCTTCTAGCTATTTTGGAATATACAGTACTGTTAACTCTAGTCACCTTATTGTGCAACAGAACACCAGAACTTGGTCCTCCTATCTCACTGTAACTTGGTACCTGTGGACCAATCTCTCCCCATCCCTGCCCCAACACTTCTCTCTGTCCCACACTTTGCATCTTCATTTCAGAATCTGCCTCTCACTAACTACAAATTATTTATGCATATAAACTTGCTGTAAGCTAAATCAATTTAAGTAAATATTTGATGAGTTTGCTTTACTGTGTGCTCTGTTGTTTTTTTCTTCATAATGATGGTGAGAATCTTTTGGTCATTTCAGCAGAAATGCAGGGTGGCAGTGTGTGGTGTCACGTTGAGTGAGTGTTGGTGTTTCGTAGAGGGTGAGGGAGAGGGAATCGTCACTCGTAGGGAAATCTTAATATAAATTAAAAGCAAAGGATTATCACACAAGACAGAACATTATGAATTTATACAATGGGTGTGGTCAGAGGGTGGGTAGAACTTAGACACTGGAAACATAGATATAGTTGATTCTTGTTATTTGTGGTAATATGTTCTGTAAGGTCACTGCAAACACTGAATTAGCGTATCCTGAACAAGGCATTGGTCCTAGAGGAAATGCAGATTTATGTTCCTGCAGGCCTCTGGTCATAACATTTCATCAACTGATTAATACATAGCCTTATTTTATGTGTGTTTCTATTTAAAGACTGTATATCGCTTCTCGGCCTTTTGGCTAAGATCAAGTGTATTTAAAGACTATATAGTCTTTTATGTGTGTGTATATGTACATATCTATCTAACATATATACTCTTTAAGACTATATATAAGGACTTTATATATCTTTGATGTATGTACAAAGACTATATATAAAAATAAAGACTATGTAAATATTTGATTCATTCACATTGAACTCACACAACAGCACTATCACTCATGCCTGAATGAAGCTTATCTAACACACGTGTTTTCTCCATACAGCATATCCTGTACTTAGGAACACTAGACAGCACTTCAGCCCTATGCTTGGCCATTTTACACAGTGACATTACCACAAAAGTACAAAAATGAAAAACCAGTCTTGATCCAGAGATTGTTGTTGCTGTTGTTGAACCTAAATAAAGAATTATGGAAATGCATTCTTTAAGAATAATTGGAGAATTAGGTTCTCCAAGGGACAGTAAAAATAAAAGCTTCAAAAGATTTTTAAAAATGTAAAACCAGCGGCACTAAATAGATCACAAAAGAACAATGTTGAACAGTATGAGAGCTGAAATAAGAAGGCAGAGAGCCTCCTTGTTCAATCTCAGCTGGGAACATGATATGAGGGGACTCAAATTTTTGCTTCTCTGCACATGTCTGCAAATGACTGTAAAAGCTCTGCAAATATTCATTTTGGTGTTACAAACAAATTTTAGTGAGTAGATAAATTTGCAAATATAGAATCCATGAATAGTGAGGATCAACTGTATTGGAGTTTGCATGCTGGCTCTGCTACTTTTTAGCTTGGTCAAGTTACCCAAGCTTTCTGAGCCTCAGTTTCCTCATGTATAAAATGGTGATGATAGTACCTTTTTAGGGTGGTGCAGGATTATATGATAATGTGTGTGAGGCACACAGTAGACACTTAATAAATGATGGCTACATTTCTATTATCATGAAGCTACACAGGGAAGAGAAAACATGTTGGCAGAATAGAAAAAGAACAGTCATGTCAGAAAAATCTGATTTCAAATCCAATTCTGTCACTTAGTAGCTATGTGACCTTGGGCAAGTTATCTTTTGTGAGACTCAATTTTATGTTCTGTGAAACGAACATAATAACATCAAACTCACAGAAGTGTGTTTAGATTAAAATGAAAAAGTAGGTGTCCTACAATATAATAACTGCAAAAAAAGTCAGTTTCATTCTTTGCATCCCATATTAATTCATCATGAAGCAAAATTTTTACCCAATTGATGTAGTTATCTATAATTTTTAAATAAAAGAGGATATCCTTTCAACTTGTCCAATGGTTATATAATTCGTGAAACAAAGAATGACAGGCAATCAGAGGTGTTCATGGGCACACACATACAGATTTCTACTCCCTTCATGTAAAAGAAAAAAAAAAAGTAAGAAGTTTTACTTAGTTTTGTGGTGATTTTTAACAATCAGATTTGGGAATTATAATGTATAAACTGACCATTATTCTTTAAAATTGTCCTACACTTACTTCATTTTAAAGAGTTTCCTAGTATACTCAGCAAAGGACAATTGACCAGTTAGATGGACTATTTCTGAATTTGATAGAAGAAGGGAGCTTTAACCTAGGTTAAACAAAGGGCTGGGGATGATGACTAAGATGGTGAAGGTTTGCTGCAATGATGTCAGGTCAGAATACAGCTGAGCAGTGGGGAAAAGGGGTCACCGGTTGCCAATAATCTGAATTCGGGAAAAACTAGGAAATTCAGCCAGAGAAAAGAGAAGCAGATGAAATGAAGAACTGTTAGAAAATGTCTTAACTTGAAACCTTTCTCTATTAGATATTTCTTGATTTTAATTCATCATCTAGCTATGTAATATTCATTGAATGCACAGATCCAGGTATGGGTAAGACATTCATCTGGACTTTCCCTGACTCTATTAGATTTTCCTGGGAGAGTCTAACGAGGGGACTGCTCTCCCAATACTGAGGACCATCCTGGTGTTGGGTCATTGATTCAGGTAAGAAAGAAAAATGAACAACACCCTGTTATCACTCTCTGAAAATGGGAACTGACTCGAAATAGTGGACAGCCCAGTCATTCCCTAATGGGTCTTTAGGATGAGTGACATATTCTCCAGAGATGAAGTCAAGAAAATCCTTCCTTAGGTCTGCTGCTCAGACCTGTCTGCTTCATAAATGCTTTCCAGGTTAGAGATCTGGAGTTGTTCTACATACTGTACAACCCCAAACTGCTAGAGTATTTATATACAATCTTTTATCACTCAATTTCTTTTGAAAAGAGCACATTTGATCCAAAACATGAATGAGGCTCTAATTTACGCTGATCATGACAGGTCTACAAGCCTTTTACTTGTTCATTAATTTTTATGGCAATGGCTAAGAATTAATATCCCCATTTTGTTTGTGACAAAAATGCAGATATGGATAGATTAAGCGACCAGAATTGGGCAGAAAAACAAGATAAAGGAAATGAGAAACAAACATATCGCTATATAAAGAAAACACATGGTCAGGACCTAGACAGTTCTCGACTTCTAATTCTGATTGCTTCTGATTGATAGGTGCACTGTTAGTTCTCAATGTAAATTAATGATATTCAGTGGCTGTTTAATTAATGCAAATGAACCAGGTTTTAATCAGACCCTTGACTATTACCCAATTTAAACTTGTGCCTTCAAGCTTGATTTTAGGAGCTTTGCTCTTGTTAATCACAATATCTTAAGTATTGTTAGTCTGCACCAAAAACCCTGCATTTTTTCCAGAAAAATAAACTGAGAATTTAACAATCTGCTTTGCAGAAATTTTCAATGAATGCAAACAGGAGTTCAGAGTAGAACATATGGGATTCAAACATGATCCTGTCACATAATATTAGTTTCAAAGTAAAATTGAAAAGTGATCACTCTGCTGTATGTACATGTGAGCGTGCTAACCATTAACCTCAGATAATGCCGTTTACATTTTGGGTCTAATCGTTAAGTCATTTCTGATTCAGATGTCAGTTTCCATGAAAAATAACTTGGCTTAGGGATTTTTTTTTTTCCTTATGGTTTCAAGAGGTAAATTTTGATGATTTTAGTTAGAGCAGTTTTATTAGTTTCATTGGCTCATTAGTTCCATTAGAAGACCCATATATTGCTTATTTTAAAATGATTGCTTTACTTCCTGGAAAATATTCAGGAATCAATCCTTACATAAAGTAAAGACCAATTAAGTGGTGAATATTATATGATCCCATTCACCAGGTCAGCTATTTATGGAGATAGGCCTTTTAAAAACAAGACATTTCCATGGGCTCACCTAGAGAAACTCCCAAGGAAATGGTAGTCACAATATTTCAGAAAAATTTTAGGCTAAAGTCATCTTGTCCTTGTACAACACACAACTTTGGGTCCTAACCAATTACTCTTATAAATGTACACCTAAGAGCCTATTATGGATTGAATTGTGTTCTCCCTGTCCTCCCACACACTGGCCCCCATTCATATGTTGGGGTCCTACCCTCCCTTACCACACAATGTGACCTTCTTGGAAATAGGGTCATTTTTGATGTAATTAGTTAAGATAAGGCCATACCCGTAAGGGGTGAGCCCCTAATCCAATAAGACTAGTGTCATATTGACAGAGGAAATTCAGACACAGACACACGGAGAATGCCACATGAAGATGGCAGTTATGCGGACATAAGCCAAGAAATTACTAGATGCCTAGAACAAATCCTTCCCTGGTGTCTTCAGAGGGAGCACGGCCCGGCTGATGTCTTAATCTTGGATTTCTAGCTTCCAGAACTGTGAGCCAATACATTTCTGTTGTTTAAGGCCCTTAGTTTGTGGTACTTTATTGTAGCAGCCCTAGCAAACTAATACAGAGTCTTTTTAAAAAAAAAAAAAAAAATAGATTGGCTCTGTTTCTCTCTTCGTTGTTGTCTACACCAATACTGATGGTGGTTTGGTTTTCAATGAGCAGAAACATAATTTCCCACTTCAACTTCCTCAAAAGAATGCTAATTTTGCCCTCTTCAGATCCAGTATTTAAATCATACACTTCTCACTTTAGTAAGCAATACAGATTATCTGAACAAGCTAGACTTTTCAGGGGGGGGGGGTGGTAATGTCTGTGTAGTTTGGGATGAAAAGGAGCTGGGATGTAAGCAGGAATGTGCCAGTGTCCCTGGCCCCGTGTCCAGGGAAGAGGGGTGTTCTGAGCCGAGGTGCTGATGAGTGTCTGTCCTTCTCTCCAGAATGGTATGGGGAATTCATCTGACTGCTGATGTGATTGAACACTCTTCTTTTTGTGGCTCTGCCTCATTGGGAGGGGGTCCAACTGTAATGAACAGTGACTCAGTGTGTCTTCCATTTATATTGGAAGTTATATTCCAGTGTCTAGTGTTTCAGGTTAAAGGCAGTGTTTGTGAGTTCAGATAATGCGAAGAAGTTCATGGGACCAATGTTTCTAAACCTGCCAAGCACAGGATGTTGGGGAAAAGTTGGGTGGTGAAGATCCCCTAGTGTCTGGTACAGAGGTAATGCCTCTTGTAACTAAGTGATCCTGCTACCCTGTGGGTACTAGCACTGAGTACCCAAAACGTGGTGCCAGGGCCCAAGGACAGGCCCTTGACAGCTGTTAAGTCCTCATCTCCATTTTGTAAATAAGGAAGTAGTGGCTCAGAATCCAATAACTAGTGAATGCTGTCACCAATTCTCCAAAGCCTAAGCGTGTGCTCTATAATGCCTGTATCACTGCTCGAAAAGCAATAGACTCTTTTAAAGGGCATGCTGTTATTACTGCCCTTGTTGTTGCTGTCACTCTGTCACCCCCAAATATATTAGGAAAAGGAAGTTAAAGACACCAGTACACAGTAATGCATCTAATATATGATAGCATATATAAACAAATTCAGGTTTATTTTCTATATCTTTTTTTATGATCACATATTTTAGAAATTAGGAATTGTTTTTACTACTATGGTTTTTCTCCACATGTGTCTTCCAGAATAACCACCTGCATCAGAATAAGCCTGGATGGTTATAAAAAATAGAAAGTCCAGAATTCCACCCTAGACCTGAATTGCAATGAACAGGTTGAGCATGCCATGGAATCTGCATTTTTAAAGAGCCCCCAAGGTGATTCTTATGCAAATTACAGTGTGAGAGCCACCGCAGTAAAGGTTGGGGAACCAAATGTCCCTCAGGAAAATTCTTTGCCTCTGGCACACTGAGCTTCTAGAAGTAGAACTTCCCGCCAAGCTCTGTAGTTACCAAGGGCTGCAGCAGGTGCAAAAGCCTGGGGGTACAGGAGGGTCACAAAAAGGACACAACTTTTGCAAGGCCCACATCAGAAAGAAAGAGTTGCAAACTCTGTACAAGACAGTTTAACAAGCAGACTGAGCGTACCTTAGAGGCAAGACCCACGGTTGTCGAATAACGGGGTGCGCTGGGATCCTACAAGTCTTTGTCAAAGAAAACAGTGTCTTGATAGCCCAAAACAAATCCTGTCATCTTTATGTCTTTCACCTCATGAAAGATTCAGCCTCGAGCAGTTGCTTCTCTATCATTTATCTAAGGTGGGCATTGGGCACAATGTGAACAGATAGTTTGATTTTGGTTCCTATGAAGTTAAGGAGCAGAACCAACTACTCGTGTTTTAAATTATCTTGCAGCTATGCCGTACACTTTAAAATGCCTACCTTCTTCCATTTTATAGGAAGAAAAGGGCTCTCCTCGTTGGAAGAGTTGCTTCATCTTATCAAGCAATTTCAGTTCACTGGAGTTTCACTTATAAAATAGCAGTTTCAGGGTTCTCAGCAGCCTCAAATAAGAGAATGTTATGGGTGTATCATGTTCTCTGATAGAATCCAAATCAGAGTAAAAATTCAATTATAGAGCCACTACCACATGCTTGTGTTTAAATTTCAGAGTGAGAAGGAAATACCAGCTCATATTTAAATAGTGACCGCTGATAAAAGCTCATATTTATGAAGTGCTATTGTGCCTGGTGCTGGCAAGCATGTCTTTTCCTCTTCACAACGCTTCCATGTAAGTTTTATTATGTCCACTATACAGAGTAGTACATGAAGGCCTTGCGAGATTAAGTCATTTGTCCTGGCATGGAACATAAATTAGTGGCAGAGCTAAGATTAAAACTGGTGTCTCTGTGATGTTGAAGCCTATGTCCTCAACCACCATACCTACAGCTTTGTTTATGCTTCTTTTTCCTGTTACACAAGATACAGACATGGTTTGTTCTGTCGGAGGGGATACCAGCAGTTTTTCATAATTCGAGCTTGAATTTTTCTGTTGAATGTAGTGTCCAGCATCCTTGAACAATGATGAGACAAAGTAACTAATAGGGCCGTGGAATACCCTATAACCCAACTGTCCCTGTGGCTTTATGGGTGGCAGGGACATTGCCATGCCCTTTAACAGGAGATGCATCTGGCGATTCACAGTGGGCTGCAGCTAGCAGATGGGTTCTCTCATTCATTATCGCTTTTTTCCTTCCTTTTTCAATTTCCTGCCATTTTGAAATGGGATATAAAGAGACAACATTCTGTACGAATATGCCTGAGGTCATTGATTTAAGGTTCAGAAACAGGTGTTAGTTTTGGACACTTCTGGAAACAAGAATATGTTCATGTTTATAAAGATGCTGGTATAGATTGTGGTAATAATATAAGATACGGTTTAGGCTAATTAGAAATCTGTACTTACTGATAGTGGGATTACATTGGTTTCCCCCAAAATACATCTATTAGTCATTCTGTCTCATCACTGAGCAAGAGGCTGAACACTGCATTCAGCAGAAAAATTCAAGTTTAGATTATGAATTTACAAAAGGTGTTAACAGTCATCCCTACTCTGTAAGTGGTGATTTTAATATTCGTTGTCTGTAATGTGCACAGGGACACTGCAAAGTACCTACTGGTATCTCCACTTTGTAGATGAGAAAACTGAGGCTCAAATGTTTAAGTAGTTTGATGAAGCTGGTTTGAGATCCAGAGCTTCTGACTTCAATCCAAGCTCTTCCATTTGTACCTAAGGCTTTGTTTCCTAGAGGTGAGATCCCTGGCTCCTTACCAAGTGATCCTCGATTATGACAAAAGAGAAGACTTGAAACCTTTTTACTTTTCTCTCTGTTAAAGTTTATAGCATGTTTGGGGTAGGGTGGAGGAAAGGCTGATCTTATCGTCGTTCATGAATTGAGGCTTTTTAAAGTGAAGTTTTAGGGTTTTGACCACTGTGTGTGAATAAGCTAGCACGGGAGACCAGCTGGCAGAGGAGAGGATGTGGAGGTGAGTAAGTCAACTTGCAAAGACCAGACAATGCTGCCCCCTGTAAGCAGAAGGGCCAGAATGCCCCTTGGAAGTCTTCTGTGTGTCGCATTTAGTGGCAGAGTGCAATTCTCTTATCAATCATATTTACTTAAAGTTAGGGTAAGAGATGGTTATTTTAACTCTTACTATTAATGAAGTTAAATTTACCTCCTTTCCTTTTGATGTTTTCCTGGTTAATTAAGTCTAGGTTTAAAAGTAAAATGGAAATAAAGAGAAATAAAATTTGTGCACTCAAATATAATACTAAAAAAGTATATATTTGTTCAATAGGAGATGCTTTTCCACAAAAAGAGACTAAAATTCTTTAGAATAGATTATCCTTTCAATATAATCAAATGTAATAAATTTGTGGTTAATTTTATAACTTGAAAGTCCTGGTAGTTCTCACTGAAAGTTTGGAACCCTTGATGTAAATACGTCAGGGCATATTTAATATTTAATATGTCTGGACATATGTCAGGATATTGCAATGTATCAACTTAAGCCTATGCTGTCATGCAAGTTATAGGGTCACTGAACACTGAAGGAACACTGTTTTCTCACTTTATTTCCATTTGCCCCATATGTGTATCACACATTTACACAGCACAAAGAAAAAATTATACATAAGGAAATGGTTATTTTAGGGCAAGTCTGTCTACTTACAGTTATGTGAATTGGGAAACCTGGACAGACAAGGTCCATGACAAAATCATATTCCCGAATTCACAGAAGCAGATGATTGTAGAACTAGTTGGTGATGTTGAGAAAATTCCATGCCCTTCATTTTCACAAGAAAAAATAATGTAGCTACTTAGGAGGTGGGAGCAGAATCGAATTTTATCATCCTAAAACACCACTCGAATTCACTGCCCTAGTTTGCTTACTTTGCATAACAGTTCATACTTTGCAAACTTTTCATCAGTATCACTGAAGGAAATTGTAGAAGTACAGAATTTGTGCTCTGTGTGTGTTTGTGTTTGTGTGTGTGCATGAGTGTTTGTGAATGTGTATGTGGACGTGTAGGAGTTGAGAGGAAGGAAGAGTTGACATAATTTTTACTAACTAAAATCTTATACATCTTTAAGACAAGGGGCCAGATTGAAAAAAGATGATCATTATCCAGAATAGTTTTCTTTCTTTTTCTTTAAGTGAAATGCCACACCTTGAATTGTATCTTAGCCCAAGTGCTGAAAACAGTTTAATTAACTGTGTCTATTTCTATAAATTCCTTGGGAGAACAGACTACCAAAGGGCACGTAAAGAATGAGAGCATTAATTGCATTTGAGATTAGCCCAATTGAATTGAATTCTCACACATTGATGGGCTTTGTTCTTAAACCATAAATAATAGGAGTTTATACATCCAACTATTTGATACACTTACTATAAAACAGCTCTTCCAACAGTATGGGAAAGTTAAATCTGAAAAAAAAGAAAATCTCCAATCTGCATAAATAGTAAAAGGGTCAACTTGGAAATTACCCAAAAGGAACATTGATGGTATATTTTATTATCTATAGTGCTTTGGGGAGAAATAGCTGAATTCTTTAGGTAACTCCACTTCAAATAAGATTTCTAATATACAATACCTCCCCCCCCAAAAAAAAGATAAAACCAAAGCACCTAATAAAAAAATTCAATTTGTTGATAGATTAATTAAATTCCCTACCTACCCAACCCTGACTGAATCTATCCCATGGGAGTGAAATTGAAAGATGAATTTGCTAATTAATGTTAATATAGTGAATGGCACAATGAGAACAAACTCACAAAAGAACGAACATCCCCTTGGTGAGAGAGTCAGTATAAGTATACAAGGGAATTCTCCAACTGTGCACAAGCTACTTGGAATAGAACAACTGGAGTTCTATTAAATTTGCTTTGACAGTGATAATGCCTCAGGTAACTTTATAGAGAAATGTAAATCAAAGGTGAAATTATTATTTCAGGATTATCTTTATTCACAGTTTGATAACTTCAGTCCAAAACTCAAATCCTAAGAGACGGACAATATTTTTGGCTTTCCTTATCACAGGTACTTGTGCAATTAAAGACTACTTAACATACCTTGTGAATAGAACAAAATAGATTTTCAGAAAAAGTATATTGCCATATAACGCTTTTACAATGTTCAGCTAGTAAAGTTGATTGTGGGTATTTATTCTGCCCAAAACAGCCACAGTTCTTCCCTCGCTGTATCCCATCTTTGCAATGTGATTTGCAGAACCTCCTATAAGACGTAAAGTATATTTCTTTATTTCTTTACTACTTTCTTTTCTTTTCCTTTTTTTTTTTTTTTTGAGACAGAGTCTCTGTTGCCCAGGCTAGAGTATAGTGGTGTCATCATAGCTCACTGCAAACTCGAACTCCTGGGCTTGAGTGATCCTCCTGCCTCAGCCTCCCAAGTAACTGGGACTACAGGTGGACACCACTACAACTCAGCTAATTTTTTTTTTTCAATTATTTTTTCATAGAGATGGGGTCTTGTTCTTGCTCAGGCTGGTCTCCAACTTCTGGCCTCAATCTTCCCCCCTCAGCCTCCCAGAGTGCTAGGATTATAGGAATGAGCCACCGCGCCCGGCCCACTACTTTCTTTAAGTAAAGAAATATACTTTACTTCTTGAGGCTAGGATGATCCTGTGACCTGGTTTAGCCAATAGAAGGCAGTGGAAGTGATGTCATCCAACTTCACATGTAGGCCACAAGAGGCCTCTGCAGCTTTGGCTCAGCCTAACCTTGCCACCACCATGTGAACAAGTCTGGGCTAGGCTGCTGGAGAACCACAAAGTACACGGAACAGAGACAAGTCATCCCATGTGAGGCATCCTAGACCAGTTATCCCTCTGTCTCACTGGAAACTAACCACAGAAGCACGAGTGAGCCCAGTGAAGACTAGAAGAACCACCCAGCTGATCTTAGCCCAAATAGCTGACCTCAAAAAATTATGAATAAATAAATGATTAGTTTTTTTATTAAGCCACTTAGTTTGGGGTACTTTGTTACGCAGCAAAAACTAACTGATGTAAACCTGCATAGAGCTATAAGTTTTCTTTAAAAATTTACAAGACATTGTTCATACTGCCCAATTTAGAATGATCACAGATAATTATAATTGTAATTATTATTATTTCTGATATTTTTACTGATGTTGTCACTCTATCTTTCTAGATAAAGAAAGGCTTCTTCTAAGTTGGAGGGAGAAAGAGAAGGTAAGAGCACAGGCTCAAATGCTGGCTCTGGCACTTAGTAGGTTTGACATTGACTTGATAGTTAACGTGTCTGTGCCTTGATTTCCACATCGCTAACATGGAGATAATAACAGTGTGTGTTTCACAAGGTGTGTGAGGATTCATTGAGATGATCTATATCAGGCACTCAGTACATATTTCTTCAAAATGTGTTAGTTTATTATGATCACTTGAAGGCTTCCAACCAATTTACCTTGAGGGATATAGCTGACATCATTGCACAAGGTAAGATATTATGGGTGACAAGTGGCAGCTATTTTAAATAGGTAAGTGCAAATAGAACTGTATTTTTTTCATGCCTCTAAACAGCTTTAAGCACCTAATCATTTTATGTGCTACATGCCCCCAATAATTCCATGTCCTTCAGCCACTGCCTAAAACAGTTGGGGAATCCAATTATTTTAATACTTCACGTAATTAACAACAATGATAATATTTGTATGTCGCAAGTATTACAGATGTTGCCGTGGGAACTAATGAGCTTGAAAGACATGAAGTGACTTTCCTAGGTTCACATATGAGTGAGCAGTTCAACAAAGAAAGGACTTAAGTACTCTTGACTAGGAGTTGATTGCTTTAGTTGTCAGAGACTACTTCCTAGCAGGCCAAATTTCTCATACATATTGATGAAAGGAAAGAAATCATGACTTGTTTGAAATAAAGATTGAGATGTTAAAAAAAAAAAAAGATAGGTTGATTTGCTGATGCATCTCAGTGTGGGACTAACAGGCCTACCATATTAATGTCAATTTTTTTAAAATAGGAAAATGGGTTTCCTACAGTGTTTAGTCATCAGCTGGAACCCATCTTCCTAGGTTGCAGAATTGGATATAAAAGAAGGTGTTAATAGGACTTCATTGATTTTTTAGACAGTCAGATGTGTTTAGGGGAGAATTTAATGTTCACTTCAAGGCATGGTTAATTAGCCCCCTTAACCAAGAATTTGTGCACAGCTAGTAGGTGTAAAATATGAGAACCGTATTGATAAATTTCTCACACATCTAATGTTGCACAGAGTTATGTAACATGTTGGGGCTAGACTCTTCTCCCTATTGTAAACTGCTCCCTGGAAATTGCATTGGCTTTTCCAGGAACTCTGTTTGTATACAACAGGGCCATGAAAATGACTGATACTGAGCTTGTGGTCGTTAAGCCAAAGCTTAAGACGAATACTGGTTCCACAAGTTACTAACTCTTCAACTTTGGACAAGTCACTTAAACTTTCTGGCATTTAGTTCCCTTGTCTGTATATTGGTAATGACATCAATTACTTTGGTTATTGAAGCCTGGGGTGGTGCCTATGTAGGCACAGGTGCTCCCATTAGCACAACGAGCCTTTTCTATCTAAATTACTACCTCCAAATGACTCCTGTCATCCTCTTCCCACTCCAAAAACTTAATTTTTTATTACTCATAATTGTCAAAAATAACCCTTGCTTTTGAAGCTATGAAATAAAAGGTAAATGCATTTTTCTTCAAGTTCTTATATTGGCATAGTATTTTTGGGTGGATTCAAGGTTGAAAAGTTCTTGACATAATACATAATTTTTTATGTGCTTAATCTTAGTATTGTATCCAATAAATATCTTAATCAGTATCTTGCTGTATGAATACACCCTTCCCAAAGATTCATTTCTTATTTAGGCAACTAAAATATTATCTGGGGCACAGAAGCAGCAGGGGTACTAACATTTCCAGCATGTGCAAAACAATAATAAAAACAACAACTAAACCCATGAGGCAAATGGTAATTTTTAACACATGTACAGGATAGAAAGGAAAGTTGGTCATCAGTGGTATTTTTAGCCACACTTAATGTTTCCACTAGTTTTGCCTGCATCAGCTTCAATAGACCAACGCTCCTACACAAACAAAAAGTGGTTCCTCTGTAGAGTGAAAAAATTAACTGTGTAGGTTTCTGATTTACAAGTATAAACTCAAGTATTCACCTAGAAATTTCTGACTCAATGAACAAAACAGTAATAAGCTGTAAAATACTTTAAAGCTGTAATATAGGATTTGTTTTATGCCCTGCCCATTTATACTTGGAGCTTTTCCACTTGTGCTAAGGTATTTAGACTTTAAGTACCAAATAAATAAAAGGTTATTCATGATGTTTTTATTTTCCCTAAGTACTACAGTAATTTCTCTGCATGACTTCATATGCAAACATACGACTTTAAGTAAAGATGAAAACTTAGCTTTGTATTATTTGTGATTATAAAATAATTCCTACTTTTAGAGTGCTCAACTCTGTGTTTTAACTAAATTCTAATTTACACTGACTTCTTCCTCCTGTCCTATTGTAATTTCATGCAGACAGGACTTACTCTTTGCCTTAAACTATCTAATATTAGGTCGTATTTACCTAAATTATAGGCAGTATTGAGGAACAGTTATTTTTTTATTATACAAAGTTTTAAACATATAAAAAACAAAAAAACTAGTACAATGAACACTCATTTAAAGATCACAGCTATCCAACAATTCTGTAAGCTTTTGTCATTAATTTTCCTAATATTGAATTTCATAAAATGCATATTTGTAAAGAGTATCTCTACAATGATATTATCAGAACTGTATATTAAAGATAGTTCATTTTTCTGATATTGTCTTAAATAAAGGCAAATCAATGGAAAACAAAGCACATTTTTTCTTTCTTTCACTGTTTTCAAATGAGATGAGACCTGCAGTGAATTTTTCTTATCAAGTTGTTTTTTTTTTTTTTATGGTGGATTTCTGGGGTGCATTAAAGTGTACTCTGGTTGCAGATCAATATGACACTGACTAAATATAGATTTACTTACGCGGTAGACTGAAAGGAGCCATGTTGGACAAATGAGTAAATAATGTCTCTTTTAACAAGTTCATAATTACGTATTTTATTACACAAGCTCTTCCACGAATAGCTCCAGGGAACTGTTGCAAACCATGGCTAAACAATGCTCATTCTAACAACCTAACCAAGTATTAATACTTGGGCAGCCATGAGATTGGAACCTAAAGCCCTTGAAGGAAACAAACCAACACGAGTCACAGTATTGCTTTTTCTTCCTTCTTGAGAAGAAAGATGAGAACAAATGAGATTAAGAAAAACATGGTCTGCAGCGACCAGGGAAACCTAAATAAATTCATTATCTTGTGATATTTGACAAGTGTATGGATGAGGAAGGGGAAATAAAATATTATGCATATATATTACACAAACATACAAAAAAAATTAAGTATAAATGATACATATAATTAATATAGATCATACATCAATTAAAATATTATCTTCATAAAATATTAAGCAACCAAAAGTAGCTTCTTAACTGAAACAAAAACAAAAGGAAGAGGGGAAAGACAAAACCCTGCACTTTGGACTCTGTCCTGCCACCTCTCAGTGCTTCATGCATGCTATCCTCCCCACATGGAATGCTGTCCTACCTCTTTTCCACCTTGCTTTCTATTCATTTTTAAAAGATGTACATCAAATATCATCTCCTTTCAAAAGCTTTCCCTAACTAATCTTGGCAGCCCGTCATTTCTCTTTCCATTAACTGTAACAAGAGCTAACATTCCTTGAGTGCTTACTGATTGATATGCCAAGTGCTTTACATACTTCAGCTCACTTAGCTGGCAACAATGCTATGAGGTAGGCACCTATTATACCCATTTCATAGATGACGAAACTGAGGTTAAAGACATTAAGTGATTTACCCAAAGACACACTTTGTAAAAATTTTTGTTAGAGCTTTTCACAGAAGTAATCAAAATTATTTATATAGGCAGAAATTGTGTCTTTTTCATACCAGTTAACTAGCACCAAGCAGTCCCTCAATAAATGCTTATCAAAGAATGAATGAATGCAACATACAATTAATATCCTTTTACTATATGCCAGAGAAAACAAAGCAATATACAAAAGCTTACTCGTCTCTATGAATTGGAAGGATGTCATGAATTTTACTTTCTTATAACGCCCTGAGTCACAGAGGTGCAGGTGCTTCATCTCAAATGTAATCATTCAAATAATAAATGGTAAAAATCATGTAATTCAGACCTTCTTTTTACAGAAAGAGCAAATTGAAGCCCCCACCAGAAGAGCAACTTGCTCAGGGATCCATAATTAGTCAGTTGGGAATCTGGAACTCCAACCCAATCCCCATGACTGTCACGAACATTCCCCACTCCGCTACTCTGTAACTAAGTTCTGCTGATGGTCATCACTCAAGGGGGAAAAAAAAGAGCACTTGTTCTAGAAAATTAAAAAATCCTTAATTAGGGAGCACACAGATTCTGTTCTGTTGAGATCGTATCTATTGCTTTCCGAGTAAGCCAAATGCTCTTTGTCACAATCCACACGGTGGAACTGACTTGTATCTTGGAGTCCAACAGGCCTAAGTTTGAATCCTTTACCAGTCACATACCCTGAGACAGTTTACTTAATAGTTTATGAATCTCAGTTTTCTTCCTCGTAAAATGAGAATGATTACATTTACTTCATAGCGGTAGTGGGAGGATTGGAAATATATGTATGTTAAGATTTGCTTTCATTTTAATCCTCAATGTTACTAATTGTTTTAAAATGTACCCAGGATGTGTTTCAATGAGGTATGGTAAGACATGCAGACATGGAAATGCACATCATGAAGGAGGAAGAAGAGTATGCCCACAGATTCTCTAGCAAAGGAGGTTTCCTACACAGGGTCAAGTGGGATTGTGGCAGGAGCTGCGAGGAGAAAGCCTGGGCAAAGCCTTCATTATGGGTTTCGCGGAAAAGAATGGGCAAGGCAGGGTAGGTATGCTAAGCAAGATTAAGGTTTGATAATTTGAATAATATCACCGGGCTCTGGGTCCTAGGGGAGTCTCTAGTTTTCTGGTCCTGGGATGATTTAAGGTAGGGGAATATTGGCTTGGTGTGTGGGAGTTTGATGAAGGAGGTGGCTGGGGTTGTGGGTTTTGGACTGATTGGTTTGCATATGAAAGGCATGCTCACTGGCAAAGTGTTTACTGTCTTTAGGAATTAGCTAGCCCTGGGAGGCACAGTGTCTCCAGAATGAGCAAGGCATCAATATGTCAAAGCATCCTAAAACACATAAAAAAACCCCAAAACAAAAACCTACCGCATAATTAATACACTAATCTTGCTAGAAAACTAAAAGCACACTGCTGAAGATGACTGCTCAGACTTCCCTGTTATTAAATAATTTGGTTAGCAGCATGTAGTATGAATGGGAGACACATTTTTTACATCATCCATTAGAGACAGAGAGAGAGAGAGAGAAACATAATCAAGAACAAAAAAAGAATAAATGAGAAAATCTATTTCCTCTTATAAAAAGGCCTTTTCGAGCATCATTTTTCTGATCTGCCTTTTCTATTTGCATAATTTGTTTCCCCTTATTTAATAAATATAAATTCCTAGGGAGCCTAGAGAGGCTTAAGATTTGGATTATGAAATATCCTTGACTAACTCTAGATTAGGGTTTCTTAACCTCAGCACTACTGAAATTTGGGGCCAGATGATTGTCTGTTCTGTCCTCTGCCTTGGATGTCTAGTAGCATCTTGGGCCTCTACCTACTAGATGCCTATAGCACCCCCTTCACCTACACACAAATGTGATGATCAGTCATGTCTCCCAGACACTGCCAAATGTCCCCCGGGGCAAAATCATCCCCCCCACCCCCCTCTCCCATTTGAAAACCAGTATTTCAGATAAATCATAGTTTAGTTTGGCCATGTTTCTATCTAGCTTTTTCATTCAGGATCCTGAAAATCTTTTTTCATCTACATTTGAAATAATCTTTAATGGCAGAGCAGGGAACTCATTCTCTCTGGTCTCAAAAAGGAAAATGAAGCTGAAAATCACAGCGAACTAAATGGCAAATTTAAGACGAGACTACAAGATGCTGCCAGAAAGAACCATCACGAACTCCTTGTGGAATAGATTAAAATTTGTTCAGGTGAATCTCTGTTTTGGAAGGCAGGACATAGACTTTTCCAAGCTGCTCTAGTTGTGCTTTGGAGAGTATAGAAGGAAAAGAGGCTTGGAAATTTTTCTAGGATTCCTTGTTTGCCCTAGTCTGGCATAGGGAAGCTTACATAAGAAATAGGCATGGCCAGGTGCGGTAGCTCACGCCTGTAATCCTAGCACTCTGGGAGGCCAAGGTGGGTGGATCATTTGAGCTCAGGAGTTCAAGACCAGCCTGAGCAAGAGCGAGACTTCGTCTCTACTAAAAATAGAAAGAAATTAGCTGGACATGGTGGCACATGCCTGTAGTCCCAGCTATTCGGGAGGCTGAGGCAGGAGGATCGCCTGAGCCCAGGAGTTTGAGGTTGCTGTGAGCTAGGCTGACGCCATGACACTTTAGCCCAGGCAACAGAGTGAGACTCTGTTTAAAAAAAAAAAAAAAAAAAGAAAAGAAGTGTTAGTGTTTTTGTTTCTTATTTTCATATACAAGATGGGCATTACAAAATAGATAAGCTCTAAGTTGACTAACATCAATACTGGATGCAAAAACAGGCAAGGAACATAATGACCATTTGAGACTTGCTATAATAAGACAGGCCAGATGTTCACAAATAGGAAAACACATGCCTGGGGACCTGAAGTGCAACCCCAAGTCCCTTGATTTCTCTGTACTTCTGTTTGTTGGAATCTGATTAGTGGTGACTAAGAAACTGTGTAGGTAAAATTAGAGAACCAAACAGAAGCTTGAAAAATAAAACCAAATGCAGATAAGGATCAAAGAAGCACATATTTTTAGAAGTAATAGATACTATTAGCACACAATGTTTCATATCACATTAAGTTTGTCTTCATATCATCCAAGGTCACTAAATATTTCATTCCTATCATGGAACAGAGATTGTTATACCTGACCCAGAGTTGAGGATATTGAATATAAACTATGTCAAGGTTGAATTTTTTATTTACATACCTTTGGGGCTCTTAGTTTATTAAGTCATGCTGTGCCTCCTAAATTAAAAAAAGTATTTTCTAAGAGATAAATGTTCATTAAAGAAATATTTGTTGAATATATGCATTGAGAATAGAGTGCTTCACAATATAGACTGAGTTCTACAAGACCTGATGAAGCTTGTATTCTAGAAGCAAAGGATATGAAACTAAAACATAATTTATTCTAGTGACAGAATTTTAAAAACTTTCTCTTCCAACCTGCTCACATAGTTCAACCAGGAAAGGTAACTGAACTAATACTTTTGAATAAATACCCGAATTTCATATTCTTCTGAAAAATAAATTTCAAATCCAAGGCTTTTAAAAGTTCAACTCTATGAGATGTATTATTTCCGTAACTATTTTATGTGTTAGTGATGTTTCACAGAACCCTAAAGGAAGGCGAGCCTGAACTAATCAGCATAGTGATTGAAGAAAAAGTCTGTGTGTTTTTATTACCAGTGAAATACTCCCACTTCAAAACGGATTAAGTATGCAGTATATAGAGAAATGGTTTATTGATTTATGTATTTTGTTGTTGCGCTTTTGTAGGCATTAGCTGGTATACTAAAGCAGTCACACCTTAAAGCTCTAAAATTTAGAGAATATATTTATTTCCCATTGTCTGGAATGCACATAATTCTTAGATGCTGCCCTGATTCTCTGGAGGATTAGGTACATTTTTATCCACGTTTGTCTTTGGTTCAGACAGAGTAGTGACCCTTTTTGTTTATCAGCTTAAAGTATTTATGTATTACAAAAAGCTGGAATTTTGTCTATAGAAGGATTTGCCTAAGTTTTGCTTTTTGTTTCTCTGTCTTCTTTTTTACTTGAAGTGTTATTTAAACTTATCCCTTTCTGGAAAAGAAGAAAAAAAAACCCAAAGCCATTATTTTCTTCAGTGCCTGGGGAAGTGTAAATTTATGCTTCATACCTTCAAAGTTATGTTTAAACACATGAGGTAGATAAATAGATAGAGTAGTTTTGCTGAGACCTTTGGTGAACATGGCTGAGTGAATTCATACTTTAATGTACCCCTCTCTGGTTCCAAGCAGAGTGGTGACAGAAAAACTATAAAACAAGAAAAATAAAAAAGACATAAAGATGAAGCAATATAAAATATGAAAGAAATATGAGACATGGAGTATGGATTGAGGAGCTCCAACGTGGATTTGATAGGATTCCCACAAGAAAAATGGACACATGGAGATGATAGAGAAGAAATGTAGAGAGGTAATAGCTGACAATTTTCCAGAAGTAAAGTATGAGCCCTGAGATTGAAAGTAATTGCAGTGTTAGCCTCTCCCATCCCTTTAAAAATAATTTAGAATAGAGACAGCAATATTCTGTTTTTTTTTTTTTTTTTGGAGACAGGGTCTCACTCTGTCACCTGGGCTAGAGTGCAGTGGTGCCATAGCTCACTGTAACCTCAAATTCCTGGGCTCAAGTGATCCTCCTGCCTCTGTCTCCCAAGTAGCTGGGACTATAGGCATGCACGGCCATGCCTGGCTGACTTTTCTATTTTTTGTAGAGGCTAGGTCTTGCTATGTTGCTCAGGCTGGTCTCAAACTCCTGGCCTCCAGTAATTCTCCCACCTTGGCCTCACAAAGTGCTGGGATTACAGGTATGAGGCACCTCGCCTAGCCCTAGACAATAATATTCTAATACTGTATTGGAGGGCCTGTCAACATAAGGTGTAAAATTAATGGGTATTGTCTTTCAAGTGAAAAGCCCTATAATAAATGCACCACCTTAATATTTATTATGGTAAATCTAAGGACAAAGGAGATTAAATGTGACACATCATTTATTTTTTGCAAACTGTAGAAAAACAACAGGAAGTCATAACTTGAAATAATGTAAGTGAGTAAAGTTTCTCATTGTTATACAAAAACAATATAAATGTAAATGTAAATGTATTCTTTCAGTGAGTCTATTCACAGTAATTGTGTATATAAGTTTTTCCTCTGAATTTTCATTGCTATTTTCTTTTATTTTACAGATTAAATAAGATCTAATATGACCTGGATCTGTTTTTTGAAAAAGCAACAATGCAAATCCCAGTACTATAAACATAGGCCCTACTAATGAGTTTTATATTTATAAATGTACAAAATTCATGTGATATATCACTTTGGGAGCATTTGAAATTATTAATATGAAAGCTCACAAAGAATCATCTGTGGATGTCTGATCAAGGAAACTGGTGATTTTTCTCTAATGCTATCAGCCTGGTGGCATTGAAAATAGGATGATTTTCTACCTATCTTGGAGAGTTCCACTGACTTCCAATCACACTAGAAAATAACCATGTTATTAAGGCCTTCATCTGGGGCTCTCCCTTCAGCCTGGCCAGGCTCTGCTAACTTCACCTTCCTAAATTAAACCCCATTCCTCTGAGGGGTGATGTGGATCAGCTGCCTCTATCCCCTCACTCAGCTTCCTGTTGAATGACATCTGATGTTTCTCAAGGCTCTGACATTTCCTTATCTAAACAACCTGTGCTTTTTCTTGCAACTAAGAGAACTTACATATCTTTTCATTTAGTGAAATTAATACATCGGTATGATTTCATTTGGTTCTTGATGTGCCCAAACATGCAAAGGATTGTGTGCTAGAAACTCTGAGAATTTACAAAGGATTTTAAGTTATCATGGTTCCTGTTTTGAAGGAATTTACAATCTAATTGAGGAGCGAAGACAGGACATTAATTCATTTGAAGAAAACTAGAGCTACGTGGCAATATATAAGTGCCAGAGGAGTGGTGAAACTATTATTATTAACTGTTTTAGAACCCACCATTCATAGCATTATCAAGTTTTGTCCTATTATTTACCACATTTATATTTTAATGGTGATTTTACTGATTGGCTGATGCTCATTCTAAGTTTGCATAGGCAAGGATGTAGGTGATCAGGACATATATTTGGTAATTTTATCATAATTTATACCTAAGATCTGAAAAGTGAGACGGAAGAGGCAATACATAAATTGTATCCCCCAAAAGTGCTAAAATAGTTTGTGTGTGTGTTTTGTTTTCTGGATAACAGTGGCCTGGACCATAAAGTTACCTCCAACATTAACCATCCTGGTTTCAAGCACATACGGTTCCAGGCTGAGTTGACTTCCTGTTTTTCATTGTTGACATGGAAAGAGCACTGGCTCTGTCTCCTCCCGCAGCGCCAATGTCAGCATATTCAAGAGGTGATTCATTTCTGTCACCTGCATCATAATCAGCCTCAGCATCCTATCACATAATGCATCACTGTCAGACCCCCTGACTCCTTGATATCTCCGTCCCTGCAAGAGGCCTGGAGATCAAATCACACCTGATAGCAAAACCCAGAGCCAGAATACCAGGCCTGAGGAAGTGAAGCAGGAGAGGCGCATTTCTGTATGCTAACTTTATGCAACCTCCCTGACAGCCCTTGATCCTGTTGCAGTTTTCCAAGGAGCACCTTAATTTATTTGATGTTAATCACTTTGTTGGGTCCTGTAATAGAATCAGTCAACTGTCAAGTGCCACCACCACTCTTGTGCTGCCTCTTTCCTGCCTTTACTGAGGCCCCAGGCTTTATCGAGGCCCTGGTCATCTCACGTGGACCCCACTCTCCTGCAACATCTCTGCCACGTGGTTCAAACCCAATGCGTTTGCTGAGATGATTTTGGCATTTGTTACTGACACAAAACCATTTCAGCTTAGTTATTCTTCAACTCCAGTCAATGCGAATAATCCCCAAAACCTACACAAAGAATTCTTTAGAATATTAAGAAATCTGCCAACTCAATCCATCTATGGAGTTAATTTTTCCCAACTATGCAAACTGTCGTGTCCCCTACTTAAAGTCTCTCTTTTTGTGTTCCTGCCACATTGCTTTACCCTTTCTATTCTCCATCTTCACACTTTTACTTGAATGGAGATATCACTAAAATAGACTTCTGCTACTTCGGCTGGCTATAGAGAACAAAGACTACCATTCTGAGCCTCTTCTTCGAACACAGTCTGCTCTATAATACGCAGATTTACTGCTCTGCGTATGTTGAAAATGAAGCTACACACCCATTGACAATAGGGCATAGACTACGAGTTGCTGCCAGATTTGAAAAAGAATCCATTGTTACGTATCCTCATCTGCTCCACACAGGACAAATACAAGCCATTTGGCTGGTGTTAGAGGTGGACCAAAAATACCACGAAGTCAGCCAGCATGTATCATGATTCTGAGTTTGGCCCCAGTGCTATACTCTCACCAGCTGAGTTAATGGCCTTAGGCACACATTTGCATTCAATGATAATGATAGACTCATGTGTTATTGTGGTTGAAAGGGATTCCAGAGATCATTTATTCCAATTCACCCATTTTATAGCTTAACATGTAAAGAATAGAGAGATTAAGGGACTTGCCCAAGGCTACCCAGCTTTGCAAGTTTGTATATTTAAAATATTATTTTAGAAATTCCTTTCCTATGTTTTATCCCTCCTTGACTTTGAAATTCCCAGAGAGTACTTCCTGAAGGGTGTTCAGAGGAAGACTCCTGGAAACATGCAGAACATTCTTAACACAACAGAAATTCTGACTTCCAGTTTCTATGTCTGCTCAAGGAGGGCAACTGGGGAAGAAAAAGGGAAGAGGAAGGGAACTTTTATTGAGCATTTATTAGGCGCAGGTGCATTCTACAGGCCAATAAGAGGTAGCATTTATTGAGGGCTCCCTCAACTTTATGACAAAGAATTTTTTTTATTATTCCCATTTTACAAATAAGGAGATCATGGCACAGTCACTGAGCTAACAAGTGGTGTGGCAGGAGGCACACCAAAGCACTGCGTTACCCTGCGTACGGGAAATATCATCACTCTATGGAGTGGATGTTATTGTTCCAAATTGACAGATGAGGGAACCAAAGCTCATAGGGATTGTGTGATTAAAGACAGGGAGGTGACAGCAGCAGGGCACGAAGTCTAGTCTAGCTCTTTTCAGTCTGCCATGCTATTCCACGAAATATCCATCAAAAAATGATGTCTTAGGCATTTTAACCCTGATCCAGAGAAGCTGAGTTGAAATCAACTTACCAAAGTAACTAATAAAAAGAGTAGATGATTCAGCAATATATTTTGACTTTTTCTTCCTTTCTCCCTATCGTGAAGGAGAGCATATTAAAATCTCGGATATTGAGTCTGGGAAAGTTCCCCACACACAAGGGATGAAGTGTGTACCATGGCGCTTCTTCCCAGATGCCTACTGTAGCTTCCAGCACAAAAGCTGTTCAACAAGCATGTGGCAAATGAGATTATAATGCCAGTCTGGCATACCACGGCCCTTCGCTCTCCATGGTGGGTTGGATCTGCTTCCTTATCTGATTCATGAAAGAAATTTCCTGTGGGGCATTATCTCCAAGGAAGTCCCCTGTCTGTTGGTGGTGGTGAATTTTAAGGCAGCTGTGCCATAGGATGGAATGAGAACAAAGATTTCATTTGAATTCACTCAAGAAATACAGCTTCAGGGTGTGAATCCCAGCTCTGGCAGGGGGTTGAGCAAACAGAAACAATATCGCTGGGGTTTTACACTTAAGATGCGTAACTTGTCAGAGCAGTGAAGTCTCTTATGAAATGTGTGTTAGGATGATGTTGTTCAGGCAGAAGGCTGTTCAACAGTGCACTTCCCTGAAGACATTTTTCAATTACAGATGCATTGCAATTAGAGATGGAAAAAGGCTGGATGGGGTCATCAAATTTATTTTGTCTGGCAGGTTGGACACAGCCTGGGATTTTGTTTCATATAAAATACCTTCCAAAATCTAGCTTATGTGATTTCATGTGGGAGGCTTGTCGGTAATCTTATAATGCAAAAATTATTTCCAACTGATAATCACTTGAATTTTAACTTATTTTCACTACTTTTTTCAAAGTGATATTTATTCACTAATTTTATCAAATCATCTTCCTACTTTGTTTCCTAGGATGAGATGAGAGAATGTTTTTCCTGTAATGACCCTAAAAGATCACCTAGCTCAAGTCACTTATTTATAAAGAGGAAGACTAAGGCTCAAACACGGTGATTTAGGGCTTTACCTGCTTCCCAGTCCATTACCTTATTAGGCCTTTCACCTGAGCCTATAATCTATTACCTTTTCATTATATCCACCACCATTTTATAGATTGTGAGTCTACACTGTTAGACGTAGGAGGGATTCCTTTATAATTACGGTGCCAGAAAAAAGTACTTAACAGCTGAAACAGCTGTTTACATTTATTATATTTTGTGAAACAGAATTTGATCAATGCTAGATCTCATGCCATAGAACAATGATTAGTGTTTTATAGGGTGCAATTAAACTCAAAACATTATTTTTCTTGCAAAGACAGCTGCATAAAAAGCAACATTCTAAATACAAGTCAACATTTAACAAGCTCAACATCAACTACAAATACCAGGCCTGAGGAAGTGAAGCACGAGAGGCGCATTTCTGTATGCTAACTTTATGCAACCTCCCTGACAGCCCTTGATCCTGTTGCAGTTTTCCAAGGAGCACCTTAATTTATTTGATG
>NW_012148197.1:1183650-1215405 GCF_000956105.1 Propithecus coquereli | reverse complement strand
GTAACTTGTCAGAGCAGTGAAGTCTCTTATGAAATGTGTGTTAGGATGATGTTGTTCAGGCAGAAGGCTGTTCAACAGTGCACTTCCCTGAAGACATTTTTCAATTACAGATGCATTGCAATTAGAGATGGAAAAAGGCTGGATGGGGTCATCAAATTTATTTTGTCTGGCAGGTTGGACACAGCCTGGGATTTTGTTTCATATAAAATACCTTCCAAAATCTAGCTTATGTGATTTCATGTGGGAGGCTTGTCGGTAATCTTATAATGCAAAAATTATTTCCAACTGATAATCACTTGAATTTTAACTTATTTTCACTACTTTTTTCAAAGTGATATTTATTCACTAATTTTATCAAATCATCTTCCTACTTTGTTTCCTAGGATGAGATGAGAGAATGTTTTTCCTGTAATGACCCTAAAAGATCACCTAGCTCAAGTCACTTATTTATAAAGAGGAAGACTAAGGCTCAAACACGGTGATTTAGGGCTTTACCTGCTTCCCAGTCCATTACCTTATTAGGCCTTTCACCTGAGCCTATAATCTATTACCTTTTCATTATATCCACCACCATTTTATAGATTGTGAGTCTACACTGTTAGACGTAGGAGGGATTCCTTTATAATTACGGTGCCAGAAAAAAGTACTTAACAGCTGAAACAGCTGTTTACATTTATTATATTTTGTGAAACAGAATTTGATCAATGCTAGATCTCATGCCATAGAACAATGATTAGTGTTTTATAGGGTGCAATTAAACTCAAAACATTATTTTTCTTGCAAAGACAGCTGCATAAAAAGCAACATTCTAAATACAAGTCAACATTTAACAAGCTCAACATCAACTACAAATATTTGGTCTTGAGGGCAACAGAGCCTTCTTTTACATTGTTAAAATTTTACATTGCTTGGTAAAATATTCTACCCAGTGTTTCGATGCTAAATGTATGTTTGTTGTGGGTGATAGAAGAACATTTATAGACCAGATGCAGAATGGTCATTTGCCAAAACATGGATACTGTATTTTGTTCTTAGTCATTGTTATGGACTGAATCGTGTCCCCTAAAGAATCATATGTTGATGCTCCAACCCCCAATGTGACTGTATTTGGAGATAGGGGTCTTTTGGAAGGCAATTAAGGTTAAATGAGATAAGAGTGGGACCCTAATTGAATAGGGCTGGTGCATTTATAAGAAACACCAGAGAGCTCACTTTCTCTCTGCCACGTGAGGTCACAGGGAGAAGGTGGCTGTCTGCAAGTCAGGAGGAAAGCCCTCCCCAGAAACTGAGTCAGCTGGCACTTTGATCTTAGACTTCTGCTCTTCAGAACTGTAAGAAAATGAATTGCTGTTTTTAAGCCACTCGGTCTGTGGTATTTTGTTAAAGCAGCTCTAGCAAACTAGTACAGGTATCAAATCCCCTTCTTCAAGTGCAGGACTTGATGACTCTTGGCAGGGGCAGAGGACACATCCAAATGAGGAGGTTTTGACTGAGATCTGGGTGGGGGGCCAGCAGTGGCAGGTTTTCTAAATGCTGCAGAGGGTATCAGAGATGACAGCACGTCATGGAACTGGCCCCAAATTTCCCTGTTCCTCTAGCCCATTCCATCTTCCCTATAGTCCCAGTAACAGCATTAACAATTTTCTTTTTCCCTATAGATTCAAACTTTGAGACCAAAAGGGAATGGTAGCAATGTGTTAAAACCCCCAAATTTCTACATCATTGGTTTTACAATAGTATGAAACAACAATTACTTTTATCCCATCAGAGATGTGGAAATTCTATCATTTGTCCGACATGCATCTGACTAAATCTACCACCAAATTAGCATAGGGCGGTCAATATAAGTGTCTCCTTTTTTAAAAAAATATTTTGTATTTCCTACTTTTCATTTAACTTAAAGCTAAAGTTCCAAACATGAAATTGAAGTTCCTCTTCAGTCAAATACAGTTATGTGGCAATTATGAGTCAACAATGAAAATGAACCAAATAAAGGCATATTTAAGAAGCACTTTGTGGGGTTATGCCAACTCTTATAACACCGAGTGGTTTTGACAAGCAATCTGAAATCCTCTAATCACTGGGGTAAAATTCTTCAGCTTGTTCCAGTTAGTTTCGGCTCCAACAGCAATTTGACATGACAGGTTTACTTGGTCCTGGGGAGGGTGGGTGCAAGGCAAGACACAGCCTTGAAGGTAAAAGGTCAGTGTGGAGAGTCTGAACTCACCCAGTATCTTGAGATGAATGAAATTCTCTATTGCTACTTTTGGACACATTTCAATAGAAGATCCTTTAAAATTTTTTGGTTTCTTGCTTAGAAGTTACAGATTAATGACAGTTGACAAGAAGTCAAGGTACAATATAACATCTTTATATAGCATGCCCTTGGCTTTGTGGTTTTCAAAATGAGGCTGGCTTTGAAAACATAATTGTACAGCCTGTTTTTCTGCAGCCAAAATAAAAATTAAAAAAAAAATTCCTCACTTGGTTAAAAAAATCTTCTCTGTTATAAGATATTCTTGTGCTCTAAGCCCTAATTAAGAAAAAAAAAAAACCTCAAAAGGTTATTCAAGTTAATTGTTGTATGGAGTATGGCCTGGCTCTTTCTCTCTGATAATGACAAAATCTATTTCCCTAGTGACAGAGTGTCTCCAAGGCCATCTATCTTTTGACTACAAAGCACGTTGAGGGATATCTATTTTAATATGTCAGCATCAAAGAGAAATTTGTTCTCATAGCCTCGAGATGCTCCCAGCACACTGAGCAAACATTCAGAGCGTGAAGTGGATTTTGGTTTTGGACCATGTCTTGGGAAGTTCACACTTAACGCCTGCCGGGTCTTCACTTAACTATGGCTGTTGTGGGCTCCCCTTGCTCTTCCAAAGCTGAACCTTGGTCACGCCCAAAATACAGTTCTTTATGTGAGTTCATGGATATGAACTCTTTGCCATGTTTCTCAGAACACGTGAGAACGGTCTGAAATGACTTCTGAGCTGGTGGTTGATCCAGATGGCAGTAGAGGCCGTGCAGCAGGACCCGAGTTTGCACGCCCCAGCCGTCTCATAGCTCTTTCTATATTTTCTGGGTATTGCCCTGAGTTCTTTATTTGCATTATCTAATTTAATCCTCTTGACAGTCATGTGGGCTAGTTACATAGCAACCCTGGTGTGTAGAGGATGAAGCAGAGAATTTGTGAGTTAAGGAACTATACCAAGGTCAGCCAGGACAATAATGTCGAAATACATGCCTAGGCTGACTTCTACAAAGGGAAGGTCATTAGTTTAGAGATGGCACATGATTCGAAAACATTGATTTCATTATTTAAAATCACAGTGCACCCTTCTGTATGTTTCAAAACTGCAAGCGTCTCTGGTCCTCAATGGTTGCATTGAAGTATTGCTGTCATCAAAGCTATGCCCTTGGAATGCCAAGGCAATTTCCATACCCACAGTGGCTGCTTACTGGGGTTGGTTGAGGGGAGAGGGCTCATACAAGCTCTACCTAGGAAGCAGCTGTTGGAGGAAGAGGGAAGGAAGCTCAGGAGACCAAGGAGGTTTTAGCTCCTTTGAGGACTGCAGATTAGGTGCCCTCAGCAGGACGTGGGGACACCAGTACTTAATGCTGCCTGTTCAAAAGAGGTAAATGGAAATGCAGTGGCAAAGAAGGTATTGGAAAGAGTAAAGCCTTAGAGGTCACATTCATAGGCCCTATTTTTAGATGCTTTCTATTGCTCACACTCCTCTCTTACATTTGCCCTTGGGGGTATGTGTGTGTGTGATATATACACATATACAGGCACACACACATATACCCAGTCATATACAGACACATGTATACACTCACATGCACATATACAGATACATACACATACAGACACAACACACATATACAGACACACACAGACATGCACACACACCGTCACAGAGATATACATACACACAGGCATGCACATATACAGATACATACACATACAGACACAACACACATATACAGACACACACAGACATGCACACATACATATATCTTAGGGCTGTCATAAAAAACACAGGATGCTCTGTCAAATTTGAATTGCAGATAAACAACACTATTAGTATAATTATGTTCCAGTTATTACATGGAATATACCTATCCTAAAAAAATTACTAATTTCTATGAAATTCAAATTTAACCGTACATATTGTACTTTATTTAATCTGGCAACATTAATACATATGTACATGTATGTATGTATAAACACATATACATGCATATATATTTAAATCTATGTTCCTACATATGTAATTATATATAACACATCCTGATCCTAAAATGAGATTAGCACCCTGACCTTATAAGTACCTGTTTACTGTATATTTTCCTTATGTCAAAGGACTTATACTTGTCATTGCATCTTTAATATCTGGTTTTCCCACTAGATCATAAGCTCTATGATGACTGCAGCTATTACAGACTTAGAACCCCGGCACAAAACATAACTGATGAACTAAAGAACACAGAATATGTGTTAAACCCCACATCCAGAATTTGGTCAAAAGATCAACCTAACTATAAAGGGCAGAGAGGACCTGCCCAGCTCTGGACAAAAGCTTGAGTCAGTGCCTGAAAACCATTAAAGAGATAAAGGGCCTGAATTTAAAGGACCTTCATCGTGTGACAAAAACGATTATATTCACTTTTTATCTCACTGATTTTGAATAAGCATCTTTAAATAATCCCTTTCTTCGTACTTGGGCTAGCCCACTGGGTAACAGTAATTTTTCACGTGGGCACTTTTCCCAGACCCTGACCAACACTGTGAACCCTTCCAGAATGTCACATGCTCACCAGGTTCTGTTTTCATATTTTACAGCACAGTCAAGAAGTTTTCCTTTGCCTCCAGTTCTGTTATTATGAGTGCCATTTAGAAATTTTTATTTTTGCCAAAAGCATTCAAACCAGGAAATAAAAGAGAAGCCAGAAATGGAGGCCTCCTCCTACTCCACATTACATTAGTGGCATTTTAAAATTACAGCCTCACCAGCTTCCTTAAGAAATACTACATTTTTCATCTTTGGTGGCTGTGATTAAGTAACACTTACTTTGCACAGTGCCTGTGGTGACACAGCTCCATTACAAAGCCCTCCTGGGTGGCATTCAGGTCATTAGAAACTACACAAACTATTAGGGAACAGTAGCAGAGCTGCTAACAAACCCTTCGAATTATGGTTCCCTTTCTAATTGTGGCAAGGAATAAAGACCGAACTCATGATAGTTTTGGAGTTAAATAAAATAGGAAATGCACGCACGCACGCATGCACGCGCGCGCACGCACACACACACACACACACACACACACACACACACACGTGAGGAGTCTCACAGTTCAAATATATTTCTCAGAAGGTTTCCCCAGAGAGTTCTTAGCCTAATTGTCCTGATCTCAAGAATTAGGGTTTCATTTGTGGGTTCCACAAGTTCCCGGGGTCCCCTCACTAAATACACTAAGCCTTCCTGTGTTTATATACACAACTTTGAGCAGCTTGGTGTCTTATACTGAAGCTTTAGTTTCTTGAATGTCTCTGCTACAGACCTGTACGCTTAAATTGGGCTTAAACTCCACTTTGTGACATGAAACTGAGTCCCCATTAGTGGGCAGCACTGAAGGGCACAACCACGTTCTCTGTCCTGTTGACCAGCACATCACACTCTCTTGGTTGCCCAGGCCCATGAGGTCATTTTGGCCAGGACCCCCAGTGGCTAAGGCATACATGCACCACAACACCCCAACATATCTCACCGTCACAAGTTAGCCTGCTTGTCTTGCGCTCCTCGTAGCATGGGAAATGCACGCTCGTGTTTTACTGGCATGTTGACTAATCTTTAGGGGGATGTCTGCCTTACGTGGGAAGTGATTGACTGTATGGAACCCCTTCCCGCCAGCCAGTACTAAACCCAGACCCCAGATGTACACCTGGCATTCCATCTTTCTGATGACATTAAAAAATGAGGCACCAAACACTCTGGGCTATTACGGATCCCATGGTACTTTTAGGAAAACCTGAGGCTTTAGCCTTAACACGTGGCTAAATGCCAGCTCGGAGAGTGAAGTTCCAACTACTCAAAATCTTTCCATGCTTTATGGATTGTTCTGTTATTCGCTCCAAAGATTAACTAGCATGTAGTGGGAGTCATTTATCTGTTAACACATTTTTTTCCCCCTAGAGGTGGCTGCATTTCAGCAGTGGATTTAAGCAACCTCTGTGTAAAATATAATAGCATGCTGAAGCGAATCAATGCTACATAAAATAAATTATTTGATCATCAAGTGGGCATTTTCCTATAAACAAACTTACTTTTCATAAAGGTTGTGAAATTGTGAATTGTGACAAGTGAAGGTAGGAGCAAAATAGGAGGATAGATTGTATTTTTGTGCCAATTCAATGTCTTCTCATCAAGTTACAAGGGGGCATTTTTCAGATGGATACAGCACATATGTTTCTATTCTGTACATGAGAAAACTTAGTTCATGTGAGCATCATTTTTCTATTATCTGGGTTTGGTTCCCAAATGTCTTCCAGAGCCACTCTATTTGTTACCTTCACCAGTTTCCCTTGGAGACCGCCGTCAACATCTCCAGCTCTGAATATGGACTCCCCGTGGGAAACTCCTCTGCCCCAGTCATTAATAGAAGAGACAGGAAAGGCTGGGGCTGGGAGGATTGGATTTATATAAATGGAGAGATAAGTCTCAATTTTTTTTCTTCCTTCAACCTTGCCTCTACTTTTTTTTTTTTTTCAAGCTTAAGGTGTTTCTTGTTCCCTGCTTTAATCTAAGCTTTATTCAAATGATGACATATTAGGAAAAGAGGCCATTCCAAATGCCATCGTTCACTGTCCCCATTCACTGAAACATGAGTTTGTCACCTCAACTCCCTGAAGATCCTCTTCTATCCCTATTTAAGTTTATTCCAAGCCTTGCCAACACCTCCAACTGAAACTCGACACTGGTTCAAGTCATTGAAAGCCAGTAGTCCCTGTGCCTCAGTTAGCAAGCCCATGCTGCCAAAACTCCCATCAAATGTCACAAACGCTCGTGGAATACCAGGAGATTTATATTCAGCCCCAACACCAGCAATCCTCACCTAGGTTTTCCAGCATCTATGTATTTTTTATAAAGTGTTCATGTCTATCAGTGTGGATGTAATATCATACATATGTATAAATAATGATATTGCTCTTATGTGCCATACATAAAACCTAGTCTTAGTACTTCACAGCTGCATCTTCAGGGGAAGCTTTTTTGTTTCTTTCCTTGGGAAATAATCCAAACAGAAAAGTCGCAAGAGTGGTACAAAAAACATTTGTATACCTTCTATCCAGAATCTTTTGTTGTTAACATTCTGCCTCATTCGTTTTAGCAGCTTGCTGTCTCTCTATATATACATATGTGTCCATGTACGTGTGTATGTATATATATGTGAGAGATTGGGTATATATTAATACTTATATACTAATATACACCACTTATAGTATTGGAAAATACTATTTGAAAGTACATACAAGAGAATATACACATATAAATACCAAAAATTAATATATATAACTTACACTATTTGAGAGTAAGTTGCACACATTGTGGCCTTTGATTCCCTTAATGTAACACTTCAGTAAGTATTTCCTAAGAATAAGGATAACCTCTTACACACCTACTGTGCAGTCATTAACATTAGTAAATTCAACATCAACACAATAGTTTTATCTAACCCACTGTCTGAATCCCAACTTTGTCAGCGGACCCAGTCTCATCCTTATAGCATTTTCTTTAGCACAGAATCCAGTCCAAGATCATGTATAGTCTTTCATGGCCATGTGTCCTCAGTCTCCCTTAATCTGGGGCAATTCCTTAACCTTTCTTTGTCATCCACTGAAATGCACAGTGGGACCGGTCAGTGTGCCAGGTGCTGGGTCATTGCTTCAGCAGCCTGGAGGATGCTACTGGCAGCACATATGAGATCATCATGATGTGCATGTCGTCTCACCAGGAAAAAAGTAAGATTTCCTTCTGTATACATTTTAAGAAGGAATGTTAGATCATGGAAAGATTCCCATAAAATGGAATGTTTTTATAAAGTTTTGATGCTTTTATTCTTTTAATTTATCTGGAAAATTTACTTCCTCCTTTTTGTTGCCAGAGGTGTCGTGTTCATACTCTATCACCTTTTGCTAATTTACTTCTATCCAACATCCACCACTTTTTCATCCAAAAAAAAAAAGAAAAAAATTCCACCCATCTTGCAATTCTCATGACATTCAGTGAGTGTCAACAGTAAAGGGGATATCTGAGGGCGGGAGCCCTCGTGCCTCTGCTGTTACTTTTCCAGGCTTGAAAGGCAGGAGGCACCGCTCAGAAATGCACGTTCCTCCTGCCCCGGCTGACAGGTTGAGGGTCCCTCCGCCTTGTGTGAACCTTACATCTTTCTCTTTCTCTTCCTTGTCCACCCTCAAGCCCATTTTGTACCGAGGAGAGAAATAGACTCTGTTCAACACAATGATGCCACCCACACACAAATTCATCAAGCAGAAAACAAAGAATAATGAAGAAAACATCTGCCACCACCTGGGCAGTTGACGAAAGCAGAGTGTCCTGAATGTCTACCAGCTTTTCAGGGATAATGTGTCTTGATGAAGCCATAGGATAGAGCTTCTGGGCGATACAAGGTGAAGCCTTAGCAACAAACATCAGGAACCACTGTGACAGCAAGGGGGAGAGGGAATTGTGATGAACTGGGATTGATTCTCTGAAGCAGGAGAAGAGAATAAAGCAACTATTTGGTCAGGGTGAGAGGGGGTGGACTTGGAGTCAGACAGACCCCTTTAACCACTGACTGGATTGTGAGACTTTGAGGAAAATCCTTTAGCCTCTGTGTGTCTCACTCCCTTTAGTATTAAGGGGCTCTGATAACCACTCAGTCATGAGCTATGGGATGGGGAGAGGTGTAAGTGCCTCCCAGATGGAGTGGTCCCTAAAGAAGGTGACCCTGGTGAGCAGCCAATTCTCAAAGCAGCTGGAGGTGGGGGTGGATACACTGATCCCACAAAGGGACCTGGTGGGACACTATGACATCCCCCAGAGATCCCCTCTTCCCTTCTCACCTGAATAAGAAACCTTACAGAATGCAGAGCTAGGTTCTTCTTTTCTTAAAAATCCTCTATTCCCCAATGCAGTTGGTAGCAGTCCTGAGGAAAGGGACCCGTGCCTGTGGTCAAGCTTCAGGCAGTCACAGGGGCCCGGGAGCTGCCTTCACTCCCCCAGCCTCCTGGGAAGAAGTGCAGAAGGGGAAAGGGCCTGGGCTTCCCAAATGGCTCTCAATTAAACCGCCCTCCTCTTTGGCTCAGCGTCACCAGTGCGCCGCCGCGCCTTGCTGCGCGTAGCCCTTTCTAGGTCACTGAGACATGAAGTGAACATCATTTGTAATATTCATCCTTTTCTGTGAGAACTGGCAGGGGATGGAGAAGGGCAAGAAAGTGGGAGCAGTGTCTGCCGGGAGGGTGGAGAATTAATTTGCATTCATTTCTCAGCCTGTTAACTGGTATGTCACTTCTCTGCTCACACAGTCTGGGGGCTCATCTCCTGTGTGGATCTAGCAATTACTTAGCTCAGCAGAGGTAAGGCACCCCATAAGATGGCAGTCACACTGGTTAAGGCTGGGCCCAGGAATTGAGCATGGACAATATTTTTATTCTGTGTTACAAGGTAAGGCACAGATACGTTAACCATGTTTTTCCCTGAAAACTATGTATATCCTATTATGTATATTAGAGCCTATTATATAGGCAGACATATATATGTCTGTAAATTTCCATAAAGTTTTCTTATCTCAGACACTGGAGTCTGAGCTTCAAGAAGATGTAGGTTTTTACCTCTTTTGTTCACTATTGTAACTCTAGCACCTGGAACAAAGCCTGACCAATAGGGGGTGCTTAATAAAGTATTTGTTAAATACATAAATTTATATTAAAATCAGTTCTTTGATTTGAATTAATCTAAACATTTTGGGGAAGATCGATAATGTGGTCCATTTTCCATTTTTAAAACAAGACTTGTATAAACAAGTAACACTGTTTTAAAGGAACATCTTTTTAGTTGAGGTGCCAGAAAAATCCATAAATGCTTTGTGCTGAAAAAAAAATTGAGTTACGTGGCCTCTTACCTTCTGACTCATCATTCTGCTTTCTTTTTCTTAACTCTACCATAAATTTGAATCTGTAATTTCTGCTTTGATCAATTTGATGTATAAGGAGTGGAGTCAATCAAGCTTGGAAATAAAATTTCGAAGTCAGAATTCCAATTATACAGATGATTCTCTGCATAAAACATACCTGCCTCGGTTTCTTCTAAGTGTTCATTCTGCCCCAAGTCTTCTTTTGAGGGAGGGTACACATGTTGCCTGAGGCAAAGAGACTAGAAACTTTCTTCCTGCACTTTCCTTCTACGCAGTTTTCTTCTGAAATAAAAGGAGATTGACTCCTCAGTCTTCCCAGGCTGCTATTTCAGGAACAGGCTGATAAAGGTGACTTCCAGGCTCCAATACAAATACTAATAATCTGGAATTTTCCTTCAAACAATTTGCCTGTTCAGAACAAGATCGGGTCACATTGGAAAGGGGAGGGCAGGTCCTTACAAAGGTCTGCTTCTTGATTTCCCGCATGAGGGAGTCTGACTTTAGCGATGTTGCTAGGCCTGTTCATTGTCTGTTGGGATTCACGCCTGCTATTTGGGTGTATGTAAAAGAGCCGCGTCTTGACTCTGCTATATTCTATTAGCAGCTTGGCCTTCCAAAACTTGCTCAAAGAAGACAGCATATTTTATCTACTAAATTATGTTTTACCAAAGACAGAATTCTGTAAAAACAGCTCTGCATACATAAATATAACCAACTTGACAGATTATCCAGCTGTCTCCATCTTTTCTTTAAAGTATCTGTGAGAATGTCCATGTCATCTTGACCACTCGAGGCTAGTAGGCTATTCTCCAACGTCCCACCAACATGGACAACCAAGGGATGAATTTTGTACTTACAAAGAATCAGTTGCATTTGACCCTAAACTTTCTTATGTTATGTGCAATGTAGAGCAACCCATTATATATTAGTTTAGCAAAAAAGATAATTAAATACTTTGGAAAGACTGGGTCAAGTGGAGTTGCTGAAAAATATTGGTAATGGTAGATAATGATACAAAATCCAGGAAAAAAAAAGTTAAAAAACTTGGAAGGACTTTGTGTTCTCATAGCTTTGCAAGTATCTTTAAGTTTTCATTTCACTTTTTTAAAAGCCAAAGGCAGAAATTGTTGTCATTGCGTTTTGTTTTGGGCAAGAAAAATCATGCTGAACTCCAATTGGTAGACTTCTATTCCAATAAAAAAACTACTGAGTAAATGCTCAGTGTATTTCTATATTTATATTTGTGAGTTAGACTATAATCCCCCCGTTCCTAGTTTTCTTCTGGAGAGGTTTGTGTGCATGTATATTTTAAAATAATTTCCTATTAAATAACTTTTTTGATAAACTCTTTAATTTCCAATCTCTCCTATGGAATACTTTGTCTTCAGCACTGAGTTCCATGCTGGGGATGCAAAGATGACCAACTTATGGTTCCAAACACAAGAGATTTTCCGGTGGGACGAAGGACCTCCTCATAAACTACCTCTAATAACCACATTCTTTAACTCTGTTTCTCCCCTTACCCCCATGGCTTGAGTAAAACTAATCACCCCAAATTTCCAGCTACAAGACTAGACACACACTTTGGTGTCTTCAACATAGCTTGCTGCAAAAAATTGTGTGTGGACCTGCTAGAATAGCTAGAATTTAAAAAAAACAAACAATAACAACAACAACAAACAAACAAAAAACCAACTAAGAAGCCACAGTGTTGGCAAGAGTGTGGAGCATTGGAACTCTGGTACATTTCTGGTGGGAGTGTCAAATGGCACAGCCACTATGGAAAACATTTTGGTGGTTCCTCAAAAAGTTAAGCATGAAATTGCCATATGACCCAGCAATTCCACTCCTAGGTATATACCCCAAAGAACTGAAAGTAGGGACTCAAACAGATAGCTGTATCCCAATGTTTACAGCAGCATTACTCCCTATAGCTGAAAGGTGGAAACAGCTCAAGGGTCCATCAACAGGTGAATAAACAAAATGTGGTATGTTACATACAATGGAATACTATTCAGCTATAAAAATGAATGAAGTTCGGATACATTCTACAGCATGGATAAACCTTGAGAGCATTTTGCTAAGTGAAAGACACCAGACAGAAAAGACAAATATTGTATGATTCCACTTACATGGGTACCCGGAATGGGCAAATTCAGAGAGACAGAAAATAGAATAGAAATGACTAGGAACTGAGTGAAAGTACAAAAGGTGAGTTATCGCTTAATGGGTATAGAGTTTCTGTTTGGGGTAAATAAAAATTTTTAGAACTAGGTAGTGGTAATGATTGCACAAAATTATTACTATAATTAATGTCATTGCACTATATACTTAAAAATGGTAAAAGTTAAATATATTTGCTGCAATAAAAAACCAAACAACAAAAAAAGTGCATTTGGACCACCTGTGCTCATTTTGGCCTTTAACTATCTGCTTGCTACTGGTCAGCAAGAAAGTCTACTCATCTTCTAAATTTCCTCTTCTTACTTTCACTTTTCTTCAAGGTTTAGCAGAAGAAAAATGCAGTAGTGGTCAGCTACTATTCCCACTAAAAATCTCAAGATGGTTTTTTCTGGATTGGTGATTTCTCTTATCACTAGACTCCAAAGCAGTTTCTACCCATAAAGTCCTTGGGATTTTCCTCTGCTTTCCCACCTTCCCCCACCTTGCACTCACCTTGACACTTCACTTTGAATGTACAGTCCCTGCTCACCTGGTCTAAAGCTTCCTTTAGTCACTCTTATTACACCCCCCTCCTCACACTCTGCACCCTCCACATGCTGAACTAAGGCGGTCCTCCGGATTCTTCTGCTCTTTCTTGCCTTCGGATTGCAAACATGCTGTTTCTTTGTCCAGGAAACCCATCTTCTTTGCACAGAAACTCTCACTCATCCTCCAGATTTCAGCTGAGACTCCTCTGGAGGGGCTAACAGGTGGTCCTACGTGCTTCCACAGTACTCCGTGTGTCCCTGTGTTTGCACACAATTCACACAGTGTGGGGGTTAAGAACTCAGGGACTCTCACATCCGAGCTGTGCCTCAGTGAAATGACTTCATTTTTCTGGGCTTTAATATCTTCATGGATAAAATGGGAATAATATTAATAATATTTATCTATTATGGGGGTATGGTAAGGATTATATGTGATAACATATATAAAATATTGAGCACAGTGAATATATGCTATTTACTTATCTTTATCCTATCCTGTATTATAACAGTGTAGCACAGGCCAGGCATTAAAAAATGCTACATGAATGAGAACCTTCTTTATTAATCATTTTTTAAAAATAAAAAACATTCCTGACATGCCTACTATGACCGATGTACTTCTCTGGACGTTGGATACTGGAGGAACTACAAAGACTTAGTAGATAAAGTTTTTGTATTTCAAAGAGTGGTCCTTGATAAGGAGGATGCATATTTAAATGTAAAATTATTTTTTAACAAATGCATTTTAAAATGACCACTGAGAAATGGAAAACTCTGAAAACATAAACTATAGTAAAACAATATAGATGAAAAGCATGGGATCTTATATTTCACTTTTATGATTTTTCACTTTAGAGAATTCTGGCAATAGTTATTGTTGATCAAAAAAATTATAATGGGCAAAAATAAGATATAAGTAAAGCCTAGTTCCTATCCAAGTGTTCTGAACTAACCTAAATCACAGTTTTCACCCAACTTCCCCTCTCAGAAAGCATATCATGGTGTCATTATCTACAGTTTCTAAAGAAAGAAACATAAAATGTTCTTTTTAGAGAGGCACAAAAGTGCAGCCCCACACCTAGCAAAGCTCAGGAACAGAGTCGATATGCCTGTAGCCATCCTGTAGCCCCCACACCTGGAAACACATGACCTCGACCTGCTGCTCTGACCTGCCCCAGGAAAACAGGCTGGCTCTTGGACCACACCCAGCTCACTTACCATCCAGTGAGCCTTTCTGCAAGTCAGTTGCTGACTCCATAACCCAATTCCAATGATAAGAGCTTTCACTTTTTTTTTTAAACCTGAGACCAAGTTTCTCCCTTGTATTCCTGTTTCTCTTGGTCTAAGTGGCTGCCTTGTTACCACATAGCCAAGGCATATACCTTTGTCAGTTCCTGTTCCGTAGAGGAGGAGCTGACTACTAGTTCTCTGTTGCCTGGCTCTCTCATCTCCCAACTTATGCTTGTCCTCCTGATCCACTCTCTAGCTGCGGGACTTGGAGTGAGCCGTGCAACCTCTCTGAGCCTCAGTTTCCACATCAGAAAAAATAAGGATACCTTACCTATTCGTCAGAGCTGGTAAAAGATTAAATGGGACCAATACATGCAGAGTATAGCACCAGGCATTTAGTGCTCAACAAATGACAGCTAGTAGTAGCTAGTTTTCCTTCCCACCCACGTCAAAAAGGTGGCAGATGCACTCAAATAACTGTCTTTCATGAGGTACCCTAAATTGTAACTAACCAATTTATAAATGACTCCGAAATTAAAGTTGCAAAATCCAGGTGGCACAGTGCAAAGACCGTGGTCTGGGAGCTCAGAGACAGAAGCATTTAGTTCCTGGAGTCATCAGTAAGTATCTATGTGACCTTAATAAAGTACATTAATATGCCCACGCCTTACTGTTTTCCTCCATAGACAAGAGGTTAAGTCAAATAATGTTTCAAATCTTTCCTACCCCTAAATTTTTGATTCTTCATGAAAAATAAACAAAATCATCTCATATTAACAAGAAATATTGCATCTAACTAGGCCTCCACTGGATGAGGAATTTAATGATTGAGGTTGTAGGTCTCCTTTCCTGCATGCTATGGGCAATGTGGCTACCTGGTATAACCAGGAAATGTGATCAATGAGTCCAGGCACTCTCTGATACAGTGGATCTCAAAATGTGGTTCCTAAATTGGCATCATCTAATCACCTGTGAATTTGCTAAAAATGCCAAATCTCAGGTCCTGTCCCAGACCTACTGAAGCAGAAACTCTGGGGATGGGCTCAGCAATTTGTGCTTTAACAAGCCCTATAGGTGATTCTGATGCTCGATAAATTGAGAACCACTGCTATAATATGTTATAGCATCCTAGTGTCTCTCTCTCTGTCTCTTTCTCTCACACACACATACACAGAAAACCTGTTACTTTGAATTGGGGTGATACCTACATTAGAATAAGGATTTCTATTCTACCTCACTGACTTGTCCCTACTAATTTCTAGATTTTTTTTTTTAAATTAAAAAAGAAATCCCTCAGACTTGCCTATTGATCAACTTCATTTTCAGTAGGTTATTCTATTTTGAAGGAGAAATGTATGCCTAGTAGAAAATTAAGAAAATTGCCAAGAACAAATAAACATCGATTGCTATGGGAGAAGAAGGCCACTTATCATATTATCTCTTTTGTGAACAGTCACTCCCTCTGCATGCAGCTCACTCCAAGCATCTTGCATTTTAATACGACAAGGATGCCTCCAAACAGTGGTTTCATTCATTGATTTTTCTTGCTATTTTCATTATCTACGTAAGCACAAAATACATTTATTGTGGCTTTGAAGATTGTATTCAGTTGATCAAATTGCCATATTCGAAGCGGGGTATCAAATATAAATGGACACCACTAAATAGCCTCTTTATCAATTCAGAAGAGCATGATCCAAACATGTGGTAAGGCCTCAAACCAAATAACATACGTCTTAAGGAGCTAGCGTTCACATACAATGTAGCACCAGATGAACCCAGGAACTAACAACTGTTAACAATGCCGATCATGGGATCTGTCTGTGTAAAGCCCTCCACGGTTTCCCCTTGTCTTCCAGACAATACCTTCTGCAATAAGGCCTCTGCAGCCTTTCCTCCCATCTCACACCCTGCCCACTCCCTTTCCAGACTCACGCAGGGAGTTCCATTCTGTAGCACCCTGTAGTGTCTGCATCCTCCTCTCCACATACTCTACTAAATCCTACACACCAAAGGTACCTGTGACATGGTTCAGTTTACATGCCTGCCTTCCCTGTCGGGATGGTAAGCACCTTGGGATCAGCCATTGTTTTCTTTGAATGCCGATAGCAGCATTGTAGCTTCCTGTAAATATCTGTTGAGTAAAATAAGTTTATTTTCTGGTCACACATTCTCTTTTTCTGCAGATATTTTATCCCAAAAGTAGTGGCCTGGTTAGAAGGTAAGGATAAGACATAGGAAAAAAAAAAAAAGAATTTCTCAGTGGTATTACTCTCCAAGGAAAGAGTTGTAGTCAAAAGCAAGATTTTCCTCCTGTTTTGCTTTCTCAGCTAACTATAAAAAGATAAAAAGTCATTTTTAGAAGAAGTCTGTCAAAAAGCTTGGGAAAAGCAGTTAAATTAACTTTTCATTTATTTTCAATGAATGGGTTGTAATTAGAGTACATATCACTTTTATGGAGTTTTACCCCCCAAATCTTTGGAGATCTGGCAGAGATTAGCACCTCCAAGGAAAAACACACATTCAGTTAAAAAAATTTTTAAAAATGTACACATATACAAACAGTGATGGGGAATCATTGACAAAACATAGAGCAGGCCATTAGTAACCGCTATGCGTCAGGAAACTAAGGTAGTTTTTATGCCCCCTACTTAGGTTCTGTGTGACCATGGCCGAGCTCATGTCCTTTTGGGTTTCACTTGTCCATCCAGCCCCTCTATTTCAGAGTAAATGCTGACAAGATGCGAGAGGAGACCATGAGAATGGGGCCAGGAGAGAGCAAAAAGCTTTTGAGGAGATGATGTGCAGACAAATGCAGTGTCACTTGTCATCTGAGGAAGGAGCATCTTAGAAGGATGTCAAGGAGAGAATCTTCATTGGCTTTGGAACGTACTTCTCTGAGCTCAAGAACAAAGGTGCCCAGGAAAGTGAGGATATTGGAGATGATGTGTACATGATCAGAACTAGGTCATTCTTGACTACTAATAAAGGGGTTTCCATAGAAACAAGTGATCAGGGTCAGATTCAAAGCCTTAGAATGGAATTAGATAAAGTTGAGGCAGCAGTTGTGTCTTGCAATAGGCTTCAAGAAGAAGAAAGGGGGAACTCAGTAGCAAATAAATAGAATGAGGACTGAGTTTTAGCCAAGTGTTTCGCTACTTGAAAACTGCTGAGCCGATGTACTGTGTGCCTGTACCTCCCAGCAAGGCAGGAGAACTCACTCCAACCAACCATTTAGATTCATCATCCCATCTGCTTCCACCTCTCTGCTGGCTGCACAAACCGAATGTCAACCGTGGTTGCAATGCAACCGGAGAATGAATATAAATAGTGGGACTCTGAGAACTGCTGCTCGGAGATGTTGGGAAGGAAACCAGAAACCCTTCTTTATCTTAAAAGAGGGTTGTGAGGAGAGTGGTCTTTTGAAGAAGAGAGCTATTACTTGATTTGCATTTTTTAAATGGAAAAAGTACATCCTATTAAAGGAAATGTGAACAGTTTTGAATATTCGAATGAAAAAAGAAAAACAAAACCCAATGTCCCATGAGTGAAACACAATAATGTTTGTATAGTCTAGTGTATTTCCTTTTCGTCTCTTTCCCTATGCATAGGTATTTAAAAATATTGTTGAAATCACTGTTTAATGTTACACATAATCATTTTTCATGGTTTGCACGTAGTTTTTATAGTCACATCTCTTCTCATTGAATGGATTTACCTTGATTTATATTATTACACCTCTATAATTGAATGATAATGGGAGATAGGAGGACAAGATAAAAGTTTAAAGACCACTGAAAGAGAATGATACATGCCTTCGGAGAATTTCAAACTAATTAAGAAACCAGGAGATGGGGATCTGGAAGGAAAGAATATATGGAATTTTAGACAGATAGAACATAAAACGTATTTTTAGAAAATTTAGGACAAATATTTATTCAGAGGAAGATAACAATGATTGAGATGTCTTTATACTTGTTCACATGGTTTATTATTATTGTTATTTTTGCCATTGGAAATTATGACCTATTTAAAATTCCTGTCAATTTATATGATTATTTTTGAAGATTAGATTGAAAGAACTAAAATTACTATGTTAAAACATAAATATTCATCATTAATATTTCCTTCCAAAAGCCTTATAGGATGTATAGTCCAAACAACAACATATGCAATCGCCTATTTCATTGTTAGTCACAAGATGTTTACCTAAACAGTTTACATCGTGTCCCCTTATGTGCTAAAATTTGGGCAGGAATTCATCATTCATCATGTCACATGAGAGTCACGAGCAGACATTAGCCATTGAGCTGATTGAGCTAAATAGGAGACAGAAATAATAACTTCTTCCTCAAGGCAAATCTTCTGAATGGGTTTCTAATTCTAAAAATAGACTAAATATAACCTTGCATTTGTGCTGCTTTGGGTAGCACTTACGGATGCAGAATATCACGTGAAGGAGTTCTGCAAAGTTTTCGATGTTCTACTTTCTTGGTTACTTATGTTACTGGGATTCTGATTGCATTAAGTATTCTTTCTTTCACCCCGGAGAAGCATACATCTGCTTCTGTTGACATCTGTTCTCCTCTGTGGGTTCTGAGGAAACATTTATTTCTTTTTTGCTTTTCTTCCTGTTTTAGCAATGTCTGCTTCTCATCTTAATAAATCACCTTTGTTTGGCAATAACTTAATAGAAGGAGAATACATAGCTAAAGAGAAAATGTGTAGCACAGAATATAGAATTCTGAACAACATTTTTGGCTTGTTCGGTGTTGTCTGACAGGCATTAAAAAACTAGGTTCATGGTGTACTGGCTGCTTTTTTAAAAGAAGGTTATAAATAACAACATCAAGGTCATCAGTATCCCACCATGTTTGGCACAGGGAAGCTGGAGGGGTGGGCACTAGTGAGGAAAGGCTCTGCTTTGGGGGTACAGTTGCAAATGTTGGTTCTGCTAATTCTGTGACAAGTTCCCTTTACCCTCCTTCCTGAGGTTCCTTTTCCTTCCAGAGCCTCGTGCCCTGCAGGCCTGTAGAGGTGCAGAAGACCACCACAGCATCAGGAGGGAAAGTGAGAAAAGAGGCCCTAGACCACATCCTCGAACAGTACCGATATTTCTTCTCCACAGGCTCCTGGACTTCCGAGATGTTGCTCTTGTCCCTGATTAATTCTATGACCTACTCAGGGCTGATTTGACTAATGAAGTGAAAAGGTCTTTTTTTTTTTTTAATCACTCCAGTGAGAATAGATTTTATCAAAAAGTCCCCAAACAATAAATGTCGGCATGGATGCGGAGAGATAGGAACACTCGTATACTGTTGGTGGGACTGCAAACTAGTACAACCATTATGGAAAGCAATATGGAGATACCCCAAAGAGCCAAAAGTAGAACTATCATTTGATCCAGCAATCCCGTTACTGGGCATCTACCCAAAGGAACAAAAGACATTCTATAAAAAAGACATCTGCACTCGAATGTTTATAGTAGCACAAGTCACAAATGCAAAGATGTGGAAACAACCCAAGTGCCCATCAATACATAAGTGGATTAATAAAATATATATATGTATACCATGGAGTTCCACTCAGCCACAAAAAACAATGGTGATCTAGCACCTCTTGTATTATCCTGGATAGAGCTGGAACTCATTCTACTAAATGAAGTATCACAAGAATGGAAAAACAAGCACCACATGCACTCACCATCAAATTGGTATTAACTGGTCAACACTTATGTGCCCATGTAGTAGTAACATTCATCGGGTGTCGGGCAGGTGGGAGGGGGGAGGAGGGGGATGGTATATTCACACCTAATGGGTGTGGTGCACACCGTCTGGGGGATGGACATGCTTCAAGCTCTGACTTGGGTGGGGCAAAGGCAATATACATAATCTAAACATTTGTACCCCTATAAAATGCTGAAATAAAAAAAATAAAAAAAATCATGATACTAATAGCTTATCTGACCTTAAGATTGAAATCTTAACTGGGAGGAGATATTCGTAATATATATAAATGACTTATATACACAGGATATATGAAGAACCTCTACAAATCAATAATAAAATGAATAGCCCATTTAAAAAACATGGGCAGGGGAATTGAGCAGGGCCTTCACAAAAGGGAGTATTCAAAGGGGCTATATAAATATATGTATGGCACATATATATATACACACATACATATATGTGTTAAACATCATTGTTCATCAAGAGAATAAAAATTAAAACCACAAAGAGAATCCTTTGGACACTCTTCAGAATGAATAAAATAAAAAAGACCAGCTATACCAAGTGTTGGCAAAGGGGCAGAACACCCAGGACTCTTACACACCACTGGTAAGAGTGTAAACTGGTACACCTCTTTGGAAAACTGTTTGGCAGCATTTATTAAAGCTAATCATAACACCAACTCTGTAACCCAGTAACTCCACTTCTATACACATATATCCAAGAGAAATGTATACATATTTTTATCAAAAGACTGAAAACAATCCAAATGTTGATCAACAAGGGAATGGATAAAAAAAGACTGATATATTCATATAATAGAACACCACAGAGCAGAAATTGGCAAAGTATGGTCCACAGGCCACATCCTGGTAAATAGCATTTGTTGGAACACAGCCGTCCACACTCATTTACATATTGTCTATCGTTGCTTTTGTGCTATAAAGGCAGAGTTGAGTAGTCGCACCAGGGACCATATTATCCACAAACCTAAAGTATTTACCACCTGATCCTTTATAGAAAAAGTTCGCCAACCCTGCAACAGAGGCAATAACTAATAGCAGACTACTGGTACAGGCAAGAGCATGAAATGGATCTCACAGATATTACGCTGAATGAAAGAAGCCAGGCACAAAAGAGTCCGTACTATATAATTTCATTTATATGATGTTTCTGAACAGGTGAAACTCATTGCCGGTGTTAGAAATCTGAAGAGTGGTTATATTTGGGGGATACACACAGAGAAAGGCACAAGAGAGCCTTCAGGGATCCTGGAAATGTCTTGTCTTGATCTTAGTGGTGGCTACAGGAATGTATTCACACGTAAAAGTTAATTGAGCTGTGCAGACAAGATTAGTGCACTTTACTTTTTTATAGGTCGATTAAAAAATTAATGGAATCATGAATTTTCTAGCTCTTAAGTGGGCATATTGGCTGAAACTCTCCATATAGGGTTGTAAGGTAAAAACTTACTGTTTTCTCTGAGTTTGGGAGAAGCTGAAGCTCAGTTTTCATAACTGAAAATGAGGTGGCCAAATTTACTTTACATAAAATGTAGAACAGTACTATTAACACAATACATGATGAGAAAGTACGCATGAACTTTTACTAAAATGTACGTCATCTACAAAATTGTCTGGTTTTTTTTCTTAAATACTTTTCTTTCATCATTGACCCTCTGTTCTGCCACAGTATTTGTTTTGTGCCATTTCTTACTTATAACAGTGCATTACCAATTTTGTACTTCCTCGTTCACCTACATCTGTCTCTTTTTTCTTAGTATATTTATAGTAAATTGCTTGCATAACCCTTGGGCCTACATTAATTTATCTTTGAATGTTTTTCATTTCCCCTTTGTGTCCTCTAACTCCATTGATTCACCCTATTTGATATTTCTTCATTATTCTAAAATTCGCTTGGCTGCTGTTCAACGTTCTTATTTTTTCCCCTTTCGGTTGTCCCTGTGTCCTAATTATCAACCTAACTAGGTTATGAGAACTCTTGCACAGAGGGTCCCTAACCCATACATTCGAACGGTATTGTATAGATCACTCAAGCTCAGCCAAAGATTGATTTCTTTCTAGCTCCCTCTTTTACATGGTGCATAATTTAGTAATCTTGTGCCCTGCCTGCCAACCTGCGGTAGTACATGATTTATTCATTCCTTGTCATCTATTTCCAGAGAACTAAAATCATATGTAACTAGTAGCCTTTTCTATTAGCATAAATGAAAAGCAATAAGAAGATATCAATGGAGTAGGCTATTGCAGTAGCTGGTAATCAAGATGATAATAAAAGATTAAGGCTTCTTCCTTTAAAGCATTCCCGAGCACTTTGCAATTATGTTCCCACTGATCCTCATAACATTGCTGCAGTAATTGGAAAATTGCTAACCATTCGTTACAGACAGAAGAAGGCAGCAACAGATAGTACATGAGCTTTCCATGGTTCCCTCAGCTTGTCACCAACTTTGCACAAGAAGTGGGGACATTCAGATGGGGAATCAAAACCCGTGCTTTTAAAAAAAATCTCAGTTCAGATAGAAAAGTAGTTATTTAAAGCTAATGATGTTCTCAGAGCCTCAACTTGAGATGGGGCTTCATATTGAGGCGTGCTAGCTGGGGCTCTCACTGAAACCTCACACATTTATATTTCTGGAACTGGAGACTCACTACCTCTCCTTAATATCACCACACTTTGGGATGAAGCAGCTTGGAACACACTTATGAAGAGCCCCCTTGCATCTTTCTCATAGAATTGAATATTTTAGGGTTTGAAGGTATCCTTGAAGCTATCAACCGAACCACCCCACTGACACTTGAGTTGTCTCCATAACATTCCAAAGTACCCCGAGACCACCAACTCCATCTTTACATATCCTAACCATGAAAAGCTCCTCTGCCTGCTCCCAATTGTACCAAAGAGCCACGATGAACATAAAGCTCATCAAACATTAGAACACAGCATGTGTGTACCACGAGTCATCTCTTTTTTTGAGTCAAGCAGCAAATTCTTGTGCCATTCCTTATACAGTATGGTTTGAAGTCCCCACCCAAACCTGGTCGCTCTCCTCTCCATGAGCTTCACCTGCCTCTCACCCCTTAAAAATGTGGGACACAAATCTGAACAAAGTGTTCCAACTGGGGATTGATTGGCACAGAATAAAGTTAAAGTATCCCTTTCCCCATTCAAGATATTTGTGCAGTCTCAGAATTCGTTTTTCTGGTCAACATGTCTCCTTGTTGACTAATGAGAGTTTACCCTCTTGCCCAGTCCACGTGCTTCTGCACCACTGCTCAGTACTCACGTGCCCCTTATAGATACAGTTGAATTGACAGCTTCTATCAGACCATTGCCCAGGAAAGGTCACTGGCAGTGTCTATTTGACCTTGACTCACGTCGAGCCTTTTTGCCTTGATGTGCTGTCTCTTGTGCCTTAAGAGCTCTGTAGGCCTATACATGTTAAGAAGCTTAGACGTGCATGTAATTTGGTGATTTATTTAAGAGTGTACATCAAGCCATTTGTTCAGTCTCTAAAACTAAGATTGTTTTGCCTTAGAGCAGGAGTTGTCAAACTTTTACTGTAAAGAGCAAAATAATTATATTTTCAGTTTTATGGGCCACATGGTCTCTGTCACACTACTCATCTCTGCTGTTTCAGTGTGAAAGCAACCACAGGCAATATGTTAATGGATAAGCATGGCTGTGCTTCAATAAAACTTTATTTATCAAAACAAGAAGAGGACAGAATTTGGCCTCTGCCTTAGAGTATCTGAAAACATTTTACGATGATTATTTTCTCATTATCTTTAAACATTACCATGAAAATGGTAAATTAATAATTGTATTTTAGAGAGACAGGAATTAAGTAATACAGAGTATGTGGGCACTAGTAAGATCAATTGATATTGGGGTAATCTCCCAAAAGATCTCCCTTCTCAGCAAATGGAACCTATAAGATACTCATCTTTGGGAAAAAAATTTTAGTAATATCGTACTTCTTTCTTTTGTCTTCTAATGGCCGTCTTCTTCAGGTAGATTTGATTAGAATGATTCTCACAAAAAACTCTTTTTATCATTGCCCCGTGTGCTCGAGGGCCAGCTTGTGCTATGACTGGGTGCATTTATGGAGGGCATATAAGCAACGCTCATTGTCTTTCCAAACTATTCACCTACATGGCCTGATGCCCTGGAAAAAAAATCAAGCATGCCCATCAACGCCACGTTTTTAGCACTGAACAAAATTGTTGATGGGCCTCACTCCTGTATGGCTAGTACCCTTTCTATATGGAACTTCTGACATAGAACTTTGTAGTTTCATGGTTTTTGCAGTTTGGGATGATGTAGGGGATTCCGTCCTCCCAGATCTCTGTCATTTTAGGATCAAGTAGAGGATCACTGAAGCACGTAGATGCGCTTTTCATGCTAATGTGTGGGTCCACAAACACATTCTGAGCACCTGCTCTGTGCTGTGTGCCATGATAGATGCTAGGAAACCAGAGATGATAAAGTAGGGCCTGAAGAAACTCAAGCTGGTAATGACTAAAATGCACAGAAAGATCTCTCAGTGTCGCCCCCTAGCAAAATCCCTTTTCACAACTCAGGCAACTCCCATTATGAATATACTTTGGAATTTTCCATTCTTCCCAGAATTACTTTCCTTGGCATTTCAATCTAGGAGGCATTTGTTCTTTTGATTGTCATGCAGTGTGACAAATTAGTTCTCTTACTTTTACTGAAGCACTTAATAAGCTGCTTCACTTATGTACCCTTACTCTCTGCAGGTGTGCTCACGATCGGAGTGTAACGGCTTTCCTTATTTCCAAAGAGTCTCTTAATGTTTCATTCAGGTATATTCAGAAAACAGGTAAAATAAATGACAAAGACATAATCTAAAAAGTTGGTCTAAAATCTATATTTCCCTGGCTCTATTTTTGATGGCCTCGTGTGTATGGGTGAATTAGCAGTGGTGTTGAGAAAATCAGTCTTATTGATTTATCTACCCCATCAGTAGTAGATTCAGCACTGATAGGTCCCAGTGGTGGTGAATGGCCTTTCTACATGACCAGAGAGGCTGACAAGTTGAACACTTTGACCTCTGCCAACCCACCCATACTCAGGTGGAAAGAATCAAAGACAGTGAGATAACATTCAGCTAAATTAAAATGGCACTCCTATTTTCACAAGGGAATACACAAACAAACAACTAAAGGGCCAATTTCTTAATGTTTGAGCCTGCAAACATTAAGAACATTCTGGATTTCTTTCTTGGTGCTCTGGACTTAGAATAGGCAGAGAAAAACAATATAATCCTGGAGAAAGTCTGTAAATCCCGCTCTTGCCAACTCTCTACTCTCAGCATCTTTGTTAAATGGCTCAAATTAAACATGATGGCTCAGATACCTTCACAGGAGAGTTGTTACAATCTACCTAAGCAAACTCAATTTCCTGAAAACTCTCATGGCTTCACTTCCATTCTCTTTCGCCTTCGCAAACGGCTTGATAGTACTTAGAGTGGTATTTTCCACCCGTTTTGAATCAGTAGATCCATCTGAAAACATGAAATCCAGTCAGAATTTGAGGCTAGCTAAGAGTTAATACTTACAGGGAAAAGTCATTCCCATTTCAATTTCTCTGTCTTCTGGCTAACTTTCCAAACAGATTGAATCACTCTCTCAGTATCAGTCACAGTCGGAATCTCTCCCCAATGGCCAGCACACGCTGCCACTTAGCTCCGAGACTGCCGGGCAGCCAGCAGCCACCTTGCACACCCATCACTCAGCCCAATGGGCTCGGTCCCTCTGGCATCCTTCAGAGGCTGAGTTACTGGCGTGAATAAATTCAGAAAGCCCAAGTTAATGTGGGGCAATTTCAATGAAATTAGCAGTGAAAACCAGCAAGTAGGAGGACTTGATTTGCACCCGAGGAACCTAGGTTGATTTTTATCTACTCTTGCTTGGCATCAGAAAGGCAAGCTAGGGTTTCCACAGTTGCTGTTGCTGTCGCTTGTGTATTATTGCTTTCTGGTTGAGGACCATGTGTCTGTCCGTGTTTTCTTTCAGAGCGCTCATTATTTCTTGTTGGGGGCAGCAACCCTAGTTTCCAGAAATTAGCATTTCCTTCCCTTGCCTCCAAGAGTAACGATACCAAAGAAAGTCTCTTTTAATCAACTCTGTGCCACAAAATAACCTGAAGCAGTGACAATGGAAGTTCACCCCCAGAGGTCCTGCCTGCCCAACTTGAGGTCTTCACTTCTCTTCCAATTTCCCTTCATTCTAAAGCAAAAGTTCAATTTTTCATTTTCTCTGGTACTGAGAATGTAGAAAGATGCTCAAGCAGGAATCTTCAGCAACATCAAAGCGGGCTCAGCACATGAGGCTTCTTCAACCACATGTTCTGTCTGCAACACACTCTCTGGGTCTCCAGAGAATGCAAGTCTGACTCCAAGACCAGGACTTGGCCCAATTAACTGCTCTCTCAGTGGCTTGTTTCTCAGGGGCGTGCAAGAGGTGGCTTTCTTTCATGCCGACCCTTTCTAATATTCCTTTGCAATTTGTTACAGAAGGGTCAGTCTTGTCTTCATCCTCTTTGCATCTGTTTATATCCGGGTCTATATGTTTTCTGGCCCTGTCTTTAAGTAATCGTCAGAGTCACAATAACTATCCTATTAATATTTAAGAAGCTAACCCTCTACCCTGTTCTAGTACTGCAAGATTTTAGTACTGTCTTTCTCCATCTCTTATATATCTTTCAGCTATTCTAAATACCACACCAATTAGTGTAATTTTAAAGTGACGGTATTTTAGAGGCACAGAGTATTTTAAAGCGTTTAAGGCTTTCTTTGCCTGCCTCTTTCCTGCCCAGACTGACTTGTGATCTCACCCTGCATTTATTTTTGGAGGCTGAGGTATTTCATTCTTGGAAATTTTACTGCACAACACATGAGATATTGAAAATGACTGCAACAGCATCAGCAGGGAAAGTCATTTATTAACAGCTGTTGCTTTTCTTTTAAAAGTCAGATTACAAAAGTTGCCTCCTATCCTCTAGTAAACATGCTTGTCCAAAAGTACTTGGTTAAATCTTCATGAAAGACAAAACTATAATTTAATTGTGTAATGATTTAAAGTCTTCTTTCCCTAGTAGTGGCTCCCACCTGCCCAAGCCTCTGTGGCAGCTGGTGTCGTAAGTGTGGGTTACTCTGATCTGGCTTCTATCCCCAGGCCCAGAAAGGTGACACCTTCCAGCCTTAACTTTGCATCTTCTACCATACAGAGGTGGATAACAAACACTCTGGTCTTCATCGGGGCCTAGTTACCCACAGCACCCAGGGTGCACGAAAATGTTTTAGTTTTAATCTTTTAAAATCAGAATGAAAAATGAATATCATAAAAATTAATACGTAATAATGAATCTCACCTGGATTATATCTTCTTTACTCAAATTCAGTTGTAAAATATAATTTTTACATATATTTATTTATTTATTTTTTCTTCATAGAGGAAGGTTGCTCATGAAGGCAAAAGTGCCCAGGGCCTGTGAAAGTCATGACGTGACTCTGGTCCACAAAGATTCATTTATTAATTCGGTTCAGAACATGCTGGGAACTTACGGCTACTTGGCGGTAATAAAAATGCTATTTAGGGAATGGTGATTTTGTTTCAGTTCTGGGGTGTTCCTGCCCTCCCCAACATTGCCCCCTCCACCCCCAGCCTGCACTGTTAACCTTGGGTTGTCTTCTCCCTGCTTTAATAGTCAGCAGGTCTGTGCAAGAGCATGCCGACTGGAGATACCCAAATGGAATCTCTAAGACAGCAGAGAATGATGTGCCCCCACCCAGTATCAGGCCTGGAGAAGGGGCACAGTAAGTGATTATAGAATGCCAGAACAACATTGTCATGTCATGTAAAGAGGGCAGGACTTGGAGTCACGGGGACCCAAGTGCATAGTTTGGCTCTGCCGTTTACTAGCTGAGTTGTTTTGGTCAAACCACTTAATCGTTCTGACCATCCTATGAGAACCAGTGACAGTAATGCCTACCTTGCAAGTTGCCGTGGGGTTTGAAGATAATTTACATACAAATACGTAGCACAGCTAAATATAAGCACTGTATTTTTAAGCTATAATATAGACAGAAGACGTAAAAGTGTTGTGGAAAACAGAAGAATGGATATTAAAATAAAAGGTGCTCAATAAGCAACTGGCATTATTATTATTAAGCAACTCCCTTCCTCAAATTCTTCAACGGCTCTTTTCTGTTCACAGGACAGAGGATATAGAACTCCTCTGCAGTTTACAAAGCGCTTCAGATCTGACTATGCCCTTCTGTTCCCACTCCCCTTCCCTCTTCCTCATACCTACAGTTTTGCTCCAGCCCTGCAGTTCCTCAGATCTTCCAGGCCTGCTACACCTCTGAGATTTGCAAATGCTGTTCCTCCTCCCACATTGTCTGGCTAGAAAATTCCTACCCTTTCCCTTGCATGCACTCTTTCATTCTCAATTCTTCCCTATTCCACATTGCTTTCCATTCTTTTCAGTATATTATAGTTCGAAAAATGAAGACATTGTTTAAAAGTGCTTATATTTAGTTCTCATGAATTTAAATGTAGTATCTATAATTTCTTAGATCACCGTCTTAAACATAGTGAGGTGGAATGAACAAATGAGATTTTGAGGAATCTTCTTGCCCATCTTTAGTTAATCATTCAGCTAAAATAAAATCAGAAATTTAATTGAGGGAGCCCTTGTCAATACTGGTTCTGTCTCTCTCTCAATTCTCTCCCTAACATTGTTATGACTATAGAAGTACAGCTTTTCTCTTATAAGCAACTAGGCAAATTTTCCAAATATTCCCATTCTTTATTCTAAAATATTTTGGACCATAAATTGTCAAAAATTAAATGAACCAAATTTGGAAAGATTTCAAACTTCCCTAACATTATTAACTATGCACCATTTAAAATTTGGCTGGCTGATATATAAATTGAAAAAAAAGTAGAGTCTAATTTTACAAAACTCTTGATAAAGAGATGAAATGTAGATTTTATTAAGAAGTAGACAGCAATTTCCAAACTGATGATTATTTAATTTATTAATCTATTAAGTCTATGCTCATTTTATTCCATTTAGCACTTGAAACTGAGAGATCAACTTTACCAAAATAACTTTGATCATTGTAGGTAATTCATAATTAAGTTCTTAGACTTGGTTACAGAATATTAATGCATTTGGACTAAATACATATTTAATGAAAATTTAAAACTAAGTGTTTTCAGGCTTCAAATATTTATTATCAGTCCTCTAGATGTCGGCATTCTTTGACACAAGTGTACTACAGCTTAATGCTTCTAAGGAGATTAAAATATGTATTGTATTAATATGAGTGATGATTTATGTCAGAATGTGCTGTCTTCTTCTCTTATAAAAAAGATTACAAAACAGATAGCTATAATGTATGGTGGGGGGCTGATTTGAAATCCCTATGTTCAATTTTTAGCCGGGAAGGCTATTTATAAGACCTCTCCATATTAAACAATACCCAATCAGTTCTACTGACAGTGAGATGACTTCCAAAAATGAAAAAGGATGAGACACAGGCCTATTATTGAGAGCGGAAGCCAGGCTCAGATTGCAACATAAACAGGTTTGCAACTACAGGCTATCTTCTGAAGAAGGCAAGGCCTAGGAAAAAAGAGTAAGACACATCAACAGGATGCAATATGTTATAAAAGCTATTATGATGTCCTACAAAATGAACATTTTTTAAAATTCTGAATTCAGAGTCTATTTAAAATGCATTATCCAAAAGGCTATTTGCTATCTTTAGAAGTTTAATGCATTTTAAAGTAATACTCTTGCATTATGAAGTGTGAAATCACGAAGTTCGACATGGAAAGACTATAACCAAGGGCTCCTCCATTATCTGGTGCCACGAGTCAGGCAGGGATCCCATTATCAACAGGCAGGTGTCACATTTACATCAATTTTGCTGCCATAGGTCGTAGGGTACAAAGTAGCCAAGAATCAATTAGTAGAAGAAATTTAACATGCTCTACCTTTTAAAGCTTATACTCAGGGATATATAAAATATTTTCTTCCTGAAAGCTCTTAAGTATATAGGAATATATCCATATACATAAAATACGTATTTGTAAATTTACTATTGGGAGGTCAACTATACTCTAAGGAAGAGAAATAAGAACAGAAAATGAGTTGATCAAGCAAATAGATGTTATGTTCTTGCAACAGGATCATATTATTCTCATCTGATATATAATTTTGGAAACTACCATTAAAATGCAAACAGTTGGGATTTAGTTTTGTAAAAAAATAGTGATGAATGCCAGCTTTGTAGCACTGTAACATACCTAGTAAGACCAAAAGGAATTCACGGATATAAGTCGGAAAAAGAGAATGACAATAATGTTAGTTTATTTACTCTAACTCCTATTTACATTAAAATCAACATTATTAAATGTCACTGTGTACAATAAAAAATGTCTTTTCATTGTATTACCAGAGATAGCTCATTAATTCATTTTTTAAAAAAATTCAGTACTCATTACATTTATCTACACTGTTCATTTTGAGGAATTCTGCCCTGTCCATAGACAATAGAGTGAGAAATCATAGTTATGATGAAATTTCTTAAGTTTTTCTAACCCTGCCATCTTCTCACTGTAGAAATCATCCCAATTATTATCCCAGGAAGAGAACTATCTCAGTATCAGAACTGCAAGATTTATTTTGTACCCGCGGCCATGCAAAAACCTTACAGCAGAAAATTTAACTGGATGGGACTTAAATGTAGGCACTTTATTGCTTGTTACACTTGCACATTGTGGAGAGTCTTAAACACCATACAGAGATGGATGTCAGTGTCTTGCTTACTCCAGACTTTTTAAAATCGTAACCACTAAAAAAGGAATAACAATAACAATACTTCTCAATTACAACTTGCACGTGGCAGTGGCAAATCACTCTGAGGCTTGAGTTTTCTCATTCAGAAATTGGGATAATGAGAACTACCTGACTGCATACACGTAAGAAAAACAAGGTGATGAATCCGGAAGTAATGTGCAAACTATAAAGTGCTATACTAATATTCAGTAGTCCGTTATTGGTAATGTGCTGCACAAATAACACAAGACTAATGACATTATCTTAATTGCTTTTGAAAAGTTCCTGTGTGACAGAAGAGCAGGAATTAAGGATACAATTTTACAGATAAGAAAAATAAGTTGTCAGGGTTGTTTCAGATCTATTTATCCAAGGTCACACTGCTGGTATGTGATGAAGCTAAGTCTCCAACCAGGTGGCCGGGCATCTAACATATTGAAAATATTTTATGCTTTTTCCTTGCTTCTCTGCATTTTATGTGGCATCTCGCAGATAAGGGCTAATATATTTTCTGCAAATTTAAGGACCATAATTGCTCCTCACTCAATCAGAGTTCAGGTCACTCTTCACCATCCTCCACACACTGTATATTTGTTCTCATTTTCATCTAGTCCTCTATACTGTGCCTGACTGACCTAAATCCTGCCCCCAGCTTTAAGAAAATTAAGATTCTGCAATGCTTTCTAAGGCTCATCTCAAACTGCAATGTGGTCCTGATGTTTTCTCCAACAGCTTTCTTGAACCACCCAGCCTTTTAGTGACCTTGCAGAATGGTTGGGTTGACACCACAAAATCTAGTGCTTGATTGGATTATGACTTTCCTAATCCACTTGTGAATGTAATTCTCATCTCTCCAAAGTAGATTATCAAGACAAGCATAGAGAATAAAGCTACCTTTCAGAAATAGCTCCTGTAAAATTTGAACAGTAACTATGGGTTATACTAAGGGATTATTTAAAAAAAATTTTTAGATATAATGATGGTA
>NW_012148197.1:1182611-1183600 GCF_000956105.1 Propithecus coquereli | reverse complement strand
TTTATTTATTTTTTCTTCATAGAGGAAGGTTGCTCATGAAGGCAAAAGTGCCCAGGGCCTGTGAAAGTCATGACGTGACTCTGGTCCACAAAGATTCATTTATTAATTCGGTTCAGAACATGCTGGGAACTTACGGCTACTTGGAGGTAATAAAAATGCTATTTAGGGAATGGTGATTTTGTTTCAGTTCTGGGGTGTTCCTGCCCTCCCCAACATTGCCCCCTCCACCCCCAGCCTGCACTGTTAACCTTGGGTTGTCTTCTCCCTGCTTTAATAGTCAGCAGGTCTGTGCAAGAGCATGCCGACTGGAGATACCCAAATGGAATCTCTAAGACAGCAGAGAATGATGTGCCCCCACCCAGTATCAGGCCTGGAGAAGGGGCACAGTAAGTGATTATAGAATGCCAGAACAACATTGTCATATCATGTAAAGAGGGCAGGACTTGGAGTCACGGGGACCCAAGTGCATAGTTTGGCTCTGCCGTTTACTAGCTGAGTTGTTTTGGTCAAACCACTTAATCGTTCTGACCATCCTATGAGAACCAGTGACAGTAATGCCTACCTTGCAAGTTGCCGTGGGGTTTGAAGATAATTTACATACAAATACGTAGCACAGCTAAATATAAGCACTGTATTTTTAAGCTATAATATAGACAGAAGACGTAAAAGTGTTGTGGAAAACAGAAGAATGGATATTAAAATAAAAGGTGCTCAATAAGCAACTGGCATTATTATTATTAAGCAACTCCCTTCCTCAAATTCTTCAACGGCTCTTTTCTGTTCACAGGACAGAGGATATAGAACTCCTCTGCAGTTTACAAAGCGCTTCAGATCTGACTATGCCCTTCTGTTCCCACTCCCCTTCCCTCTTCCTCATACCTACAGTTTTGCTCCAGCCCTGCAGTTCCTCAGATCTTCCAGGCCTGCTACACCTCTGAGATTTGCAAATGCTGTTCCTCCTCCCACATTGTCTGGCTAGAAAATTCCTA
>NW_012148197.1:1141923-1179506 GCF_000956105.1 Propithecus coquereli | reverse complement strand
AGAATATCAAAGATCTGCTTGAAAATAATCCTGCAGAGAGTCAGGGTGGGGCTAGAGGTGGAAGGAAGTAGTGGGGTAGAGGTGAAACAAGACCAGCCATCGAGAGTGTAAACAATTATCAAAACAGGGTAATAAGAAAATGGGAGTTCATCTATTTTTGTGTATGACTGAACATTTCCATAATAAAAGGTTAACAAAAATAAAAAAGGCTAGCACGAAGGAAAATCGATGGCTCTCATAAATGATGGCACAATATTGAGTACATAGTATTCTTAGCTAAGTCATAAATATATTGTGAAAAACATATGTTAACAATTTGGATCATTTGAAATTAATTTCTTATTTGGAAGAAAATAAAATGTTTTAAAAAATTCTCACTCCAGAAATAAGCTTTGTGATGAGTTATTTCTGCCCTGAGAGCAACAACCAAAGGTCAAAGAGGCTCCTTCTTGGATGACTCTGGTCTCTGTATCTCTGCAGGTAACTCTGTTGTTCATGTTCATGCTGTCCATTAAAGAAAATTAAATATGGGTGGTTTTAGTATTAAATTTAACTTAAATTATCCATAAAATGAACTTTTTCCTGAGCAAATTAAGAATCACAACATGTGGGCCAGGCACGGTGGCTCACACCTATAACCTAGCACTCTGGAAGGCTGAGGCAGGAGAATTCCTTGAGGTCAGGAGTTTGAGACCAGCTTGAGCAAGAGTGAGAGCCCATCTCTACAAAAAACTGAAAAATTAGCTGGGCGTGGTGGCGTGTGCCTGTAGTCCCAGCTACTGGGGAAGCTGAGGCAGGAGGATCACTGGAGCCCAGGAGTTTGAGGTTGCAGTGAGCTATGGTGATGCCACTGTACTCTAACCAGGGTGACAGAGTGAGAGTCTGTCTCAAAAAAAAAAAAAAAATCACAACATGTATATGCTTAATGTCCAGCTATGTAACTAAACATGTAGAAGAAAAAAATAAAGAATAACAGATGTAGTAGAAGAAAATTTTGACCCCAACTCTTAAATTCTTTACTTTCCTTACATCCAAGTTGGTGATTCAAAAGGGAAACTAAAGATGGTTGTCATCTCCTCTCCATTCTCTCCCTTCACTTACTAACAGTACCTTGGATTTCCAGGCAGAGCAGTTTGGTTGGGACTGATTCTTCAAGCTCCCTGACTAGCCCTGACTGGTGTGATCTGGCCAGCGCACTGAAGCCCCAGCCACTGAGTGTGCCATAGGACTGGGCATAGTCCCATTCTGAGACAAAAAGATGAGAGGAGACACTTGCTGAAGGGTGCTGGTAAAGCAGCTGATTGATTCTCAAGAAGCAATTTAACAAGACTCTCTTTGCTTCTGGTGATGAACAAGGGAACAGCTATTCTCAGTTATTGCTGGGAGCAATCTTGCAATCACCAGGGTGGCCAGTCTTGGGGAGAGACTACATCACACAAGGCAAAGCAGAGATGGAGTGACACTGGTTCCAGGTGACATTGCTGAGCCATTGAATCGAGCTTCACTTGAAGTTTACTTTCCCTCTTGATATCTCAGTTTTTTTTTTTTTTTTTTGAAATAGAGTCTCACTGTGTTGCCCAGGCTAGAGTGCCATGGTGTCATCTTAGCTCACAGCAACCTCAAACTCCTGGGCTCAAGAGATCCTCCTGTCTCAGCCTCCCGAGTAGCTGGGACTACAGGCATGCGCCACCATGCCTGGCTAGTTTTTTTCTATATATTTTTAGTTGTCCAATTAATTTCTTTCTATTTTTAGTAGAGACGGGGTCTCGCTCTTGCTCAGGCTGGTTTTGAACTCTTGAGCTCAAACAATCCGCCCACCTCGGCCTCCCAGAGAGTTAGGATTACAGGCGTGAGCCACCGTGCCCGGCCTGGTATCTCAGTTTTTAGAGGCAATGAATTTCCCTCATTATTAAAGCTAATTTGAGTTGGGTTTTCTAACCTGAAGTGGAGAGCATTCCGACTGACACACTAGTCCTGAGCTCGGCTCTGTAGATAGTACTGCTGCTCTCTGATAGGGCCCTAATCTATACGTATCTTCTTGTCTGCTTTATGCCTTCATCACAGTTCATCTCCAGATGGCCATACTAAATGATGAATCTGATGAGCTCTGGTACACAGGTGCTCAGGAAAGTGGATGGCATTTACTGAGAATACCAAACCTTATGAAAAATATATGTCAACCTACCAATAAAATATGTAAATGGTCACAGTACTTTAGAACTGTATGTAATGTACAGCATACAATGAAACTGAAAAAAGCTAACTGTGTCTATTAACAACCATGACATACGCCAGTATACTTCAATTGGTGATTGGAAGCACAAGATCAGAAATAAGCTTAAAGCCAAAGGGACTTTTTAAATGCTCTATGTTTGAGGGAAGAGTAAACAGATGAGAAATGATTCCGTATGCATCTGCTTTATTCGTTAGATTTTTCTCTCTGCTCTTTGAATCATGATTTGAAAAAAGGGAAGTATAAGGACCTTATGCATGGAAGAGTGAGGAAGCTTATAAAATGTATGCTAGAGGTGGGAATGTTAGCATTGAATAAAATGTAATTCACAGAGGCAAACACCTTAAACAAACATCTTAACTGATCACCTGCAGCTATTATAAACCCAGAGAGCATAATCTTCAGGGTACAGCCCTTGGGGGGCACTGGCTTGGTGAAATTCATCAATACTTTCTGGCAGAGAATGAAATATGATTTATCATAGTACTGCTCTCTCTAGAATAGGGAGAACTTCAGTCTGAAAAGTAAAGAATGTCAACTGAGTCATCTGGGAAAAGACCGCTTATTATAATGATTTGTCAAAATAAAACATTTCTAAACCAATGTTCCAAAATTAAAAAAAACTGTGACAATTTAGTTTTGCTTCTAGGTTGGTTATAGTTTTGAATCCCATATATACATGATGCAAATGAAGACAAGAGAAATACGTTTAGTATTTAGAGAACCCAGACCTGGAGTTGCTGTGAAGATCTCCTAAAAAGGGTCATGCATGTTTTCATTAGTGAATCAGTAAGTGTTTATTGAATGTTATCTGTGTTTCTAACACTTTGCCAGGGGTTGTGCTTATCGGGACTGGTTTCGTGGGCATGCAAACCATGCAGTGCTTAGAAGGCCCACACATTATATATCTCGTGGTTGCCATCTTAAAATTCTTAATAATTGTTGAACAAGGGGCTCTGCATTTCCATTTTGAATTGGCTCTCAAATATTATGTAGCTAGCCCTGGTGGCTATATGTGTTTTACATCTTGTCTATCTGTAACTTGTGAACCTTTTGAGAAGATAAGGCCATAAGACACATACACTGCCCTTTATCCACAGAGAATACATTGTAAGACCCCCCAGTGGATGCCTGAAACTGCAGATAGTATCAAATCCTATACACACACTGTTGTTTTTCCTACGCATACATACCCAATAAAGTTTAATTTATAAATTAGGCACGGTAAGAGATTAACAGCAATAACTAATAATAAATTAGAACAATTACAACAATGTACTATAATAAAAGTTATGTGAATGTTCTCTCTTTCTTCTCAGGATATCTTATTGTATGTAATATTTTCAGACCAGGGTTGACAGCAGGTAACTATAACCACAGAAAGCAAAACCATGGATAAGGGGAGACTACTGTATGTAGAAAAATAATTAACGAGATTATTATTTAAATATATACAAACTGTCATAAAGCACCAAAATGGGTAGGACAGTGGATGTGACATAAGACAGCATATGTTGTTAGTGGGATGATGATGTAACACGCATAGCAAGTCTTGGAGAATAAAGACATCGGTATGGTTCAAAAGACATCTCGGAGGACTTAGAACACGTTATTCACCTTTTATTTAATACTAGTAACCATTTATTGAGCATAGGCCTTGTATTAGACATGTAAATATATATTAGCTGAATAATTCTCACACAGTGCTTGTTTGATAAGTGAGGAAACTGAGGCTCAGAAAGAATGAGTGATGTGCCCAAAGCTAGTAAATAGTTGATGTGGAATCCCTACCCAAATCCATCTGACTCCATGACACAGGCTCTGACATTTTGTTACTCTTGGTATCTCTGCCTTGGTGTGTGTCTATCTACATAGACGTCTCCTGAGATATACATTAATGGTGGCGAAAGCGTTAGCACACGCCTACAGTAGGGAGTGAGCAAGGCTTGTGATGCCCAGCTGGGGGATATCAGCGTGGTACAGAGAAGGGTGAAATACTATAGGGGGATGATGGTGAAGATAAGAATGCAAGTCAAAGCCACTGTACAGTAAGACTTGTAATTATCCTTGTTTCACACATGAGTCAATGGAGATGCCCAAGATGGTACTAGCAAATGGATGCACCAAGGTGAGAACCCAGACCTGTCTGACTGCAGGTATGATCCTTACCAACATCTCACCTGCCACCTGTGGGCTGCGGTGTGAGAGGCCAGGTTTTTGAAGGATTATAAGAGCCTGGCCCAGATTAGACTAGTGTAGAAGGTAGACTATAGATTTGGGACTATAGAATTGAGTTGATAAGAGAGGTGCTTTGGAATAATTAGTGTGACCACAGGGCACTGGACAGGGGAAGCTGAGGGGCAAGAAGGAGGTCAGGGAACCTTCTAAGCAGCATCTGTTAATTCAGGGATGAGAAACTGGTGGTAGAAATGGCAAGAAAAGAATGAGACTGAAAGATGTTTCAGAGAAATGTGTATATCCAGAGATAAGTGGAGATTGTCTCCTAGTGAAATTTTAACACTCCTAGAGTCTGTCTTCACTCTCTCTCTCTCATTTTTCTTCCTATTCTCCCCAGGATCTTCTAATTACCTCCTAATTCCTGGCTATTGTTTTCTGTTTCTCTTTTCCCTTGTTACTCATTTTCCTTTGCCTCCTTCTGTCCTTCCCCTCAGTTTGTTGAAAGTTAGGCTAGATTTCACATGCTTATCCTTGGGAATGTTTTTCTAAATTGCTTTTAAATTAGGCATTTCATTTATGAATTGTATTCTCTTTAAAGGAGTTAATGGCATGTGAGCTATCATCTTTTTCTTTGTGAATTAGTCTGTTTTTTAAAAACGTATCATCAAAATATGTACAAGAAAGGGTAATTATTCAACACAAACTATAATTGTGTCTAATTGGCACTCCAGAAATATCCTTTCTAGTAACATCTGAAACAATTTATTAAGATTATTTTGAACATTGATTCACAGCTAGTATCTCATTTGTAGCACAAAAAAGGCTCTTGATAATTTTTTTTATTACAGAATACGTATTCTATGAAGATGTTGTACATCATTTCTTAAACACTATGAGGCAAACTCTTAAGCAAGCCCTCCTACTATCTGGTATGAAATTGGGTTTATTTCCCATTAGCCAACTGGCTTGCTGCCTTAAAGATATTGGCAGAAACCTTGGCATTGCCAGGTTGGTGGGGAATGGCATGCTGGACTTACACTGTGGATACCCTGTGTTCTTGATCTCTGTCCACCCTAGACTCCCCCTTGCCTCCCCTGTCTGTATTCCATGCAACTTCTTTCACATCTCTTTGCTATTTCAACTATCACTGTACTAGTCAAAGCTTGATTAGGTCTCACATGGCCAATGTGATAGCTACTGCCTACTGTCTCCCTGCCTTCTAGACTTCATTTCCCCATACTAAATTTACTGTGCACGTTGCTACCGGGGTGCTCTTCCCACATCGCAGCAATGGCCCTCCATTGCTAGGGATACTTAGCGGAGGCTTTGAAGCTTCCACACAGGGCTTCAACTTGACTTTCCAGCCTTAGTTGCTTCCTGGTTCCTGCTGGCCTCCACTGCCCACCATTGTGAGAACACACCTTGGGCCTTTACTTTTGTTCTCTGCACCTAGAGTCTCTTCCCATAACTGTAACTTTCCACCCCTTCCCCTCCGTCTCTCAAGCCCATCTGGGCTTCTGTCTCCATGGAGTCTTTTCTGATTCAGCTTCTCTTTGGAGGTGTTCTCTTTCTTCTCCAGGTTCCCAAGCAGTAACTAATTTTTACCTTCCTTTGAGCTGGTCTCTCTCATTAGACAATAAATGGCTTGAGGATAGTAATTTATGTAGTCCTTTAAACAGCCCTAGGAAGAATGGACCCATCCCTATTTTACAGAGGAGGATGCTAAGGCCCAGGGAGGTGAAACAGCCTTACCCAAGGCCACACATCTAGAGAGGGGCAGAAGTGAGCTTCACATTCATGAGTTTGGCCCCAGGATCTTTTTGTTTGCTTAACCACTACACTGTTCAGCCTTTCTGACCACCTATATCCATGTCTGCCCTGTAGCTTCTAATACAGTGCTCTGCACATGGTAGGCAATCAGGGTAGGCAGGTTTGTAAAACTGAATTGAATTACCCTGATTGAATTAGGCCTGGAAAGGACCACACTAATCTGAGGATGTGAAATGTTAACACTCTCAGTCTCTTTCCCCAGCACTCTCCTAATTACTTGGACTCATGGCTATCAATACAGCAGTGATAGGCACCAGAACAAATATGTAGTAGCTTATATGAGAACTATGTATATTTTATGTCCATTTGAAAAGCAACACTTTATCACTCCTCTGGGAGCTTCTGGACATGAGTCTGAATATAAATAGGCACATTTATTGTTTTAGTCAAATTACTTGGCATGACACCCAGCCCTGGACTGATTTGTCCTGGAGCAAATATCGTTTGAGCAACCAAACAAAGTGGAAGACTTTACAACAACTGAGAAGATGCCTGAAATTTTGTCATTGACGTGTGCCCATCAACACCATTGCATTCTAGGTCTGGGTGTGGCCGGGTAGGCACCGCAAAACTGCAATTGTTATCACTTGCTCTATAGGTATACCTGTGGGATCATATATTTGGCATTTGAAGTATTTATATCTATATCTATACCTATATCCATTTGCAGATCTATAACTTGTTCTCTGACATTCATGATCTTTCTGAAGGATCTGCTCAAAAAGTATCTTTACATTGTGACTACTGCTCCCCTCATCTGTTCTCTGTTTTTTTGGCAATCTGCAGCAATGCTAGAACTTGCCAGGTTTCTCCCTGTCTTACTTAAGGTTACCCTGTTTCATCTGGCCATAATTGGCATAATATATAGTTTGACTTCACCCATTTTTCTGAAATATGTCCTATGGTAGAAATATGGAAAAGTCAAAGATGTCTTGATGTTCGACCATCTTGAGTTTAGTCCCAATTCTGTCACTGCCCTGGTAGCCCAGGCATCTTTGGCCTTCTTTGCTCATCCTATAAATGCTGATGGTAGCTTCTGTGGGGATCAAATGAGCTAATGCCAAGCATGTTCTCAGTAAATAATAGATCCTTCCCCTGCTTTTCCCTCCACTCCTCTGGTTACTTTATAGGCAATACTCTCTCACAATTGCATGTATGGGTTGGGTGTGGCAGAAGACAAAGCTAGAAAGGGAGGCAGAGGACATATGATGTGTGTTTTAGATCTTATATCTAAACCTCTACCATGTAAATGTGAGGGGAAAAATGAACATGGAAGAGAATCTGCAATTTTAAAAGGTATGTTTTAGTGAGTTACAATATTTTAAAATTGATGTTTCTTACTGGCCTAAAAACAATGCTGTTTAAAATAATCCTGGAGAGCAGATTAGCTATTAAAAAAATCAGAATAAAAAAGTCCTCCCATAGTTAGCTCAACTACAATCTGCATTATGGGATATTTTTTAAATTGGCACCTTCACGTAAATTTATTATCTCATCTGGGATAAATATGATACCTGAACTAAGTCTAGTTTGATTATCTTCAGGTTCCCAAGAGCTTTAGCTATTTGTGTTATTTATATCCAATCAGAGGAAAACATGCTGATATGAATGACTAAGTTAGTATAAATGAGAATAATAATTATTATTTTTATGAAGTCTTAGCTTTGTATAGTACTTTTTCATATAAAAAGTGCTTTCTTCTGTATTAACTCACTTGCACAATTCTGTGAGTTGTATCCAACTTAGAGATGTGGAAACTACCTAGACTTAGTGCCTCTCAGACTTAATGCACGTAAGATCATCTGGGGATCTTGTTAAAATGCTGTTTCTGATTCAGGAATTCTGGGATGGGGTCAAATGTTTGCATTTTCACAAGCTCCCCAGTGATGTGAATTCTGCTGGTCTGGGGGCCACATTTTGATTAGCAAGGACCTAGTCCACATTTAACTCTGGTACTAATACATATTATTCCTCTTTGTGGCCACTGATTTCTAAGAAATAGTATGGCATTTTTTTCTACCACATGGCATTTTTAAGCAGCAGACAACACTCTGGCTTTGGGTTGATTCCACACTCACCAGCTGCCAGCTTGGTGGTCTTGGAAAAGTCACCCTTCTTCATCCTTCTCCATTTTCAGAGTTGCCGCGAGGCAAATACGTCATTTTATGTTAATGTGCTTCATAAAGAGTTGTTATTTATCAGACCTTGTGTTTATATATATACAAGATTCTCTCCAAATTCAAAGATTCATAATTCTCTTATTTTCTAACACTGAGCTTAGCTTTTGTCTTTTAAGTATTTGCTCTTGTTGATAAGAATGATGATCTCTGTCTTACTAAGCTAAATCTATTGAACTATTTCAAAAGTGAGAAGAGAATTGGTGAATGGAATTTGGCTTCCAAGATGAGTTGTGAATGAAATGAAATGAAAAGGAAACGGGGCAATCTGCAGGGGGGTGGGTTGCTCGCGTGGCAATAGCCATTAAGCTCCGCTATGCCTCCCTCATATTTTCCACTGAGAAAATGATTTCTTCTTTCTCTAAACTCTCATTCCACTAATGGTTGTGCAATTTATCTGAAATTACATAGGGTCTTATGAAATCTTTTCTAATGTCAATCATTCAAAACTTTTGTTGCTTTCAAAATTTAGCCCTTTAATTGTTAATGGATTGATATATTATTTTCACAAACCATATAGATTTCAAAAGTCCTGAAAGTGGGGATTACATCTTTCACATGACTTAAAACATAGTAGGTGCTTATAAATTATTGGTTGCCTCGATCTGACTTTCACTGGAGTTAAAAAGCTCCAATTTAAAAATAGTAAGTTATTTGTAGGAGTGTAAATTACCCTTAGGGTGAATTTCTGTTCTTTATTTAATTAGATAATCAGATTGACACTCTACTGAGAGTCAGGGCAGTGAAGGGATGGGAATTTTAATTTTTATAAGGGGAATAAGATCATTTTGAAAAAAAAAGTCAGCTTGAGGATGTAGCAATATGCCTGAAGTGCTAACTATGAAGCAAGCAAGGTGTTGGAAGCTTCATATATTTTATCTCATTTAACTTCATCTCAGCCATGCTCTTCCTATTATATTTTACATATTTACCTTATGTACCCTTGAGGTCAGTGTCATTTTTTTATTATTAAAAATTCAGCTGTAGCGCCATATCTGACATGTACTAAACCGCCAACACTATTTGGTGAATAAATGAATAACTTTTTATTTACAGTTTGGGAGACTGAGAAGCAGCAAATTTAAGTGAATTGCCCAAGATCACTCAAGCAACGATCGACTGGATGGGGTCCAAACTCACATCCATGTGTCTCCAAATCCAATCTTTCTAGTCTTCTATAGTAATCTGAGAACTTCGGACATGCAACTAAAACTAATCGATCCCTGGATAAAGAAGAGAAGGCTGGGAAAGGAATAAACTTGACTGACACTGTAATTCTGCCTAAAGCTCAGGGGTGTTCGAAGTGCTCCAGAAACTCATCAATGCTGCCACCGCTGGGGCTGCAGCTGAGTGCCAATACCTGTGTTATTAGGACTCATCTGGAAGGCTTTTGAGCCTTGGGTCACCCCAATTTCAGAACTCAAAACAAGTCCCTGTCGATTGCTTATCCTCCCCACTGAATGTAGGAAAAGAGAGTCAATAAAAGCAAAAAGGAAAAACGAAAGAAAAAGAGGAAAGGGAGAGTCAGTAGTAAACAGATAATGTCACACAACTGATTCTGTATTTTTCCTTCCACTTTATGTTACTTACTCTGCAGTAAGGATAACAGACATTCTTCTTAGTGTGCATACTCACAATGCATTTACCATTATCGAACTCTATAGCCATTACTTTGTGACTCAGGTTGTCTGGGGATGGCTCTTTAAAGGAAGGCTCTGGAAATGTCATAGAGCTGCTGTGGTCTATTTGTCTACATGTGCAGCATTGGCTGGGATAAAGACATCTCTTTGCCATCACAGGACTCCCAAGGCATCCAACAAATCTCTAGTTTCCATGACTTGCAGTGTTTAGCGGTGCCGTCTCTTTCGTTTTGTCTTTTCAAACACCAAAGAAAACACTGCTAAGCTCAAGCAACCATTTATATTTATTGTGTGGTGAAAGCATTCTGGTTCACCAAGGCCCTTTACACATCAGCTTCTGTAGCGTCCTGCTCATTTACGAGAGAAGCCAAGAGACTCAAGATGCGGAAAACATAACAACAGGATAGCTCTCAATGGGATGTCAAGAGGAACAGATATAAAAGGTCTTAACATTTGGCTATTGTGCAGTTTATAACAGATCTTTTCCAGTTATGATAAAAATGTGGTTTTCACAGAGAATAGCTCATCCAATTCTTTCAGCTTCCTGAGATATATATATTTCTGTTGCCTGCCTTCCTTAAATGTCCTCATTTCTTGATATATTTCATTTTTACAAAGATTTTCTAGGTGCAAAAAAGTGAGCATTAGACCATTCAGTAAGCTCTGATTCCAACCCTGCCTCTATCTCACTTCATGGAAATGCCCCTTAACTTGATGTCTGGCTTCTCTATAACTATGTTCCATCTACAAGGCCAGGCAGCTTTCATTTCCTTATGTTATAAAATGAGCTATAGTAAGAATATATTTCAAAATGCTCGGAGCTTCCTGGAGAGGGAGCAAACTAGGGGAAAAACTTATATTTGGGCATTTTACCTTATGCCTCCAGAACGAGCAGCAACCAACAGAACACTGGGGTCTCGGTGACGTGCATTAGAGGTGCTTCTTGTCAAAATTGTCTTTACTCATTATTTTGTTTGTTTATTCACTCATTCAATAAACTTTTTTTGTATGTATCTACTGATCTCTCTCTATCTGCTTCATTTGATCCTACTAATTCTCTGTTTTTCAACTTAGACATCCCTTCTTGGAGAAAAAAAAAATCCCTAATCCATACTGGTCCCAAAGGCTGTAGTATAAAGAGCAGCAGCTAAATCAGTCTTTTTAGGTAGCAGTGGAGATGTCAAAGAATGCTTCATAGGAGAAAGTGGGGAGGGAGGACAGAAAGAAAGAACAGACAGCAGAGAGGGGAAAATGTTCCAGGTGGAGAGGGTAAAAGGCCCCAAATGGGAAAAGCATATTGTGTTTAAGGAACTAAGAATATCTCAGTATGTCTGGGGAGGGAGGTGGGTTGAGCTGAGAAATGAAGCTGGAAAGGTGAGCAGGAGCCAGAAAAAGAGGGGACTTGTAGAACATACTAAAAAGTTTAGATTTCAAGGAGACCTACAGAGAGTGAGACGGTCAGATTTGCAATAGCAAATGACTCTGGCTGCAAATTGAAGAGTGGGCTTTTGTGGGGGTTGAGGGAGGAAGGAGACCAGGCAGGAGGCTGCTGCAAGGATGAAGGCAAGAAACGATGGTGGTGTGAATCAGGCAAGTGGCACATGGGGTTAAGTGGACCAATTGCAGAGATGTTAAGTGAACATGATCTACTGGAAGTGGCTGGCTGGGTTTGTGGAGTGAGGGAAGAGGGTACCTGAATGTGTCCACCTTTAATATGTGAGCTCCTTGGAGGCTGATGGCACTGTTCTCTGAGATGAGGAGCACCGAGGAGGACTGGGTTGGGAGGACTGGGAAGGGAATATATGATACAGAGTGTCTGGGACTCCCAACTCCATGTGCTTTCTGTGACCCTGACCTCTATCTCTTTGTGAGATTACTGGGCACAGGGCAGCACACTGGGTGATTGGATACTTGGAAAGACAGTGAGGACACCATTCCAGCCTTAGAGATTTCAGCCCAGTGTGGACAGAAACACTTGCAGAAACTCACAGAGGAGGTGGAACATGTGAAGTGCCACAGTCAAAATACAAGGTGTACTGGGAGGGAGCCATCACTTCTGTAGGCTTGGCCAACTGGGACATGTTAACCCTTCTGGTTGTTTCTTCTCTGCGGATCAAAGGAGCTAACCCCTTTTTAGCCTCCAAGTAAACATTTGTCCCTAGGGTTCTGAATAGGAATTGGGGCTCAGACTTATAGGGTTTTGTCCCTTTATTAGGAAACATCATGATGCCAAATATGATGACTTATTCATAACATTCTGACTCTTATTGTGGGTTGTGCTGCACTGGAAGGCCCTCTTCTGCAAATTGTTCTGAGTGGATGTTCAATGCTATAGAAGATTTGGACTGCAGGACTTCATGCTGTCTTACCTATGTTATTCTTTAAAGGCACAATGAGGGTTCATGGGAACATAGTCACACTGAGGGAATGTCCTGGGCCCAAGTCCTGTCTTTATTGCCATTAGTAAGGTTTTTCCTACAGCCAATAGTAACCTTTCTTGTAGCTTTCCTGGGGATGAGCAGACCATTTGTCCTGGCATTCCCAGGTGCCTGCTTTGTAGAGACCATCTCCATTGTGCCTTCTTGGGGGACTTTGAGGCTCCCTTTGTTCATGTGTGTTTTCTTCTGTTCACATATCCAAATGTTTTGAGTATCTACACTGTCTACTTCATGGAGTGAGGGGAACACACAAAGATGTTTAAAACACCATTTCTGCTGCCATCGAAAATTATAATCTATTGTGAGAAATCAGATATGTATAAAATAAACCATGAGAAAGGGAGTGTATTTTGCAAGTTCTAGGATCTGTAAGCCTAGTTCAAGTCCTAGGATTTATAAGACCACACTGAATGATGGTAGAAATGGTGAACTTTCTATTTATGGGATAATTTTTGTGTGTTACTTGTCATGCTAATTTTCACTTATGTGTCATCTCCTTTGACTCTACAATAACCCTGAAATATATTGTCTCCATTTTATAGATGAGGTCATTGAGACTCTAAGAGGTTAAATCCCTACCCTAAGTCTACACAGCCAGGAGTAAACTCAAAACTATCTCATTCAAAGCTTGTTTTCTTAGCCTCTCCTCTACCCTTCCCACTGCATCAAACATCCTCAGTGCTTCTGCTTTAGTTTCTCTCTGCATGGGCAAAGCAAAGCAAGTAACTTTTGAAGAACTGTTGAGTATGGGTCTGTAAATTATAGGGTCGAAATAACACTCAATGGTCACTATGGTTTCAAGTAAATATTCTTACTTAATGTTTACATCCTATGGTGGAAACCTGTTTGTCAGTTAAATCAGGTTGCAGTTGTCTTTGACTTGCAAAATAACATGTAATATTTCTATTGAATCTATTAGCTGAATCAGCTTATTTTATTTCTATAATTCAATGTAACATGTTGCTTCCTATATGCTATCCCCAGGACACCCTTGTAAACAAGATGTTTCTTGTAATACGTTTTTTTCTCGGTAAAAATCACTTAATAAGCAAATATCTCCAATCCAGGGTAATACATGCTGACAGCCTCCCAACCGTATTTGAAATATGAAGGCAGTGTTTCCAAGATGACTCAAGCCTACTGCTTTAATACTTCAATAAAAATAACTGCTATTAGAAGGCTCAATACTGAAGGCACATAGTTTCAATCCTGGCTCATAAAATTTAATTTGGATTTATTTCAGGATAATGATCATTGAGAAAAGTATGTATTGAAATGGTCAGGCACCTGGGTAAGGACCACTAATCTGCTCTGAGAGATTGCTGGGCTCCAGCAGGGGAGCTGGCAATATATATACACAGGCCATTAATTATTTGCAGCAATATTTTCTGTGACATTGGTCTCAAGGTGCTCTGTTCAAATACCCTGTCTCAGCAAAATCTCTGCCACAGAGCACTTGAGTAAAATGACTTTATATCAAATTGGATTCTCGTTGGCTCTGATCACATGACCAGGATTCATGGGTCCACTTTTTTTTTCTATATCTTGGATGAATTTTACAATAAATGGATACGATTCCAGTGATCTAGCAGAATGTTATGAGTAAAAATGTAGAGCATGATATTCATTAAGAACACAAACTTTTGGGTCTGGAAGGGATCTTTGAGGTTATCTTATCTATGCCTCCAAGTTTATAGAAGAGATACCCAAAGTCCTGGAAGAAATGACTTGTTCGAGGTCACAGAGCTAGGACCTCTGGGCAAGTTATTGGACCCTCAGTCCAGTGTTAGTTCACTGTGCCACACTCCTTACACCAAACCAGAAGGTTAGCATTGGCTAACCATGGTAACAACAATGGTTAAACAACACTTACTGTAAGTTTAGTAAGCACAGTCTATGTACCATCTCACTTAACTCTCAAAACAATACTACAACTCCTACTTTATTTATGAGAGAACTGAGGCTTAGAGCATTGAAATAACTTACCCAAACTCACTCAGCTAGTGAGTGGTAGCCCTGAGGTTTGACCCAGGCTATAGAGACTAACATTCTTTAATGATAGATGCTGAACTGAAATTATTAAGGAAGGTGTTGGAAGTACTTGCATATGTGTCTGAAAAAGGTGGTAGCAATGTCTTTCCATGTGAAAGAATTAAGAAAACAAGAATTAAGAATTAAGAAAATAAAGGGAGAGCTCAGCTAGGAAAGACAGAATCAGGAGGAGGCAAAATGAAGGATTTAAGAGGAAAATGGGGGGAAATTATTAATAATTTTTGACCTGCAAATAGTCTTTATAATCACTTCGAATTTTTTAGTTTATTTCAGTCAGGGTCATTTGGCATTGGTTACTTTGTGTTTTAAATTTAGTAGTACCACATTTCTCAATATTCATTTTTAAAGCATACACTGATTTTAAGAAATCCAAGGTAATAACTTGCCTTTCGTGGACATAAAGTGAACATTTGAAGCAGATTTCAAGGACAAATGAAAAATGGTCATCATTCATTTGCAGCATTTTGTTGCTTTTCTGTTAACAGTGGAAATATACACAACTCATTTATTTGGCAAATGAAAACATGAATATACTTTGCCAAAATGTAATGTTAAAATAATATCAACACTTATTTTATCCCCAAATTATCTAAATGCTTTTTGACCTGGTCAATAACATAATTACTATATTAGTATGCAATTGATTTTTGTATCATTTTCAATGTACAACTTGTATGGGACTTGCCATCTGCAAAGTGTTGTATGATCTGTCTTTTTTAATCTTGTGAGGCATATCATGAAGGAGTTGATTTATGATCTTGCTTCAGTAACCTTGGACATGTCTCTATCTTGCACATTATTGATGAAATGATTCAGCTTTTGCAACCTGAGATTTGAAAAATATCTGGAAAAGATAGTTTTTTGAAAGCTATAATTGCTCCAAGGATGAAAAAAGACAGACATTTTTCATAAGTTCAATTTTGCTACAGTCCCAATTTGGTAAAAGGTATTAATAATAATTGTGGAAGGTAAATTATCCTCTCAAGGACTGAGATAAATGTTTGATTGGTGAGACTGTCCTAGATATTAAATTACAACTGTGTCTAGAGGAAATCAGATAGATTATTTTTTTTTCTTTTATTTTCTGTTTTTAATATAGTGGTTGGTGGGTGTAAGTCAATTCAAAACAACATTTATTGCATGTCTACAATGTGTCAGGCACTCTGCTGAGTGTTCCAGATACAAAGGTGGATAATGTTCAGGCTCTATCTTCAAGGGTCTCATGGCATCAAAGATAAAATAGCATGTGGCGTGATTGGTGAGTCACAGTGTGAACTACCACAAAGTAGAGCTAGCAGAAAATATGCATTCTCCCATAAGTTTACATGGTTTTAAATGAATGGTATTGGCTAGTTGCTCATTTAAATTATTCCCTAATCCCTTCATGATTGTTTACTTGGCTATAACTAAAATCTTAGCTCAGACTTCTTTCATTGCAGACACAGAAAAGCCCAACTGATTCTTTTATCACCTGTCAAATTGCAGCTTAAACTGATTTTTCTCTCCATAAACCTGCAGATGGGGTTAGTAGCTTCACTCTTTGTGTTCATTCTGCAATTTTTTTATACTCTACCATAGCATATGTTTCCTCTTTAGAATTATATGTTTACTTATTTATAAGCATGACTCCTTTAATTGATATCTACTAAAAATTAAGGCCCAGTCGTCTTTGAATTCACCCATATTTGGAAAAGTTCACAGATTTATGGAAATGATCCATACGAGTTTGTTGAATTAATGAGTAAGTTACCTAGTGTAGATTCATCAGACTAACTTCTCACATACACAAAGCTTACACTTTTCATGCACCCATATGAAAGAAACTTTAGGCAAATCAATTAATCTCCTTGATCTTTAATTCCCAAACAAATACATCGAAGTAGCTGGGCTGGATGACTGCTGACATTCCTGTTTATTCTAAGATAAAATTATCTGGATGCTTTATCATTGGGCTATTGGAAAAAAGTCTATTGGATAAGGATGTAATCTGACTCTAAATTGACGAACTTCAATAAAGACAAAACATTTTACTAACACAAAAAAATAATGATAGTAAATACAATATTATACATCTACTATGCAGAAGGAACTTTATATAGAGATCGTGTTAGGGAAGCGGCCAAGTTGGGATTTTAATATATTTTATCCATCCATCCGTCCAGTAATTTAATAAATATTTGTTGTTTACTAGGTACCGGGCATCATTGTTCTAGGCAGTAAACAAGAGAAAAAAAAATCTAGAACTCCTAAGGAATAGTCAATATTTCAAACTCTATGTTCTTTCCCACAAACTACAAGGCCTCAAAAGTTTTGTTAATAACTTAAGTCATAGAAATATTTGTTTCCCCTCAGTTTGGTTTGGGCCTATTCCTAGGGACTTTATATTATATAAATTGAAATGTGTAAACTTTTAAATAAAAAGCAGGTATTCTCATACTTATACTCTGCTGCATATTTTGAGAACGATTAAAGTTCTTCAGTCTTATTCCATGCAATGAGAATATTACCTTAAGTTAGGCATTATCTTTCTATCTTCAAAGATCACTCCAAGTGATACTAAATTAAATAGATTTAAGAATAAAAGAGCAAATTGTCTATCTTTGTTTGCATGCCAGGAACAGGTGTTTTAGATAATTCTTTGTAAAAAGAAAATACATCCTTTAGTTAAACTAGCATTTGTACAAAGATACAATACTCTCTCTCTCTCTCTCTCTCTCTCTCTCTCTCACACACACACACACACACACACACACAGGCCCAAAGAATTATCTTTTCCTACAAAAGAATGAAGAATCGAACAGATAAGCTTGGGACTATTAGTCTTGGAAAATGGATGTTCCATTTCTGGGGTGTGTGTGTGCGTGTGTTAAAAGAACCTACGAGGTAAAGAGTAGAGGCTAAGTTGCATGATCAGAAAGCAGATAACATAGACCATTCATGGACGTCAACCCAGACTGCACATATTTTGGGGTCATGGATTTGAACAAAATAATGACTGTTCCTGCTCTGTTGTTGAAAAGAATAGGGCCTATATTACAATCTCTGCCCTGTCTGGTTATAGGTACTTAACCTATTGGGTGATTCTCAATGTCTTTTTCTAACATATTTGTAAATAGGGCAAGAGCTCTATTATGAGAGAGTGGGCAGGAGAGGCTGTATACATTTGTAATGATAATGCAATCATATTTCCTTCAGGAAATGTCTTCTTTTTACCATAAGGATAAAATCAAGCTTTTAACAACTTTGCATTAGTTAAAACAAAATACGTGCCTATAAATTGATGGCGTGTTGAAATCTCATGTGACAATCAGTGATATCCAGATCGAGTGGGCCTCACTTTCAATTGCTATAGCTTTCTACTCTCTTTCCTAGGGATGAAATGGGAAACACATAAATGGCATCTTTCTGCATTTTCTGATTTCATAATAAAAAGTTAATAATCAGGGTATTTGAGAAGCTTGTCATGATTCTGGAGAGTGACAAGAAATTTAATATGAGTTTTGACTATCATATTAAAAATCTAGATTCCAAAAATCAAATACTTTGAAAAGATAACAATGCCTATAGAGAAATACTGCTGTCAAAACCTTCCTATAAGTTTGAATTAAAACTGAAATAAAACCTATGAATGATTCTCCCAGACTAAGACCATTTCTCTCTTTGCTGGTAATACGAAGTCCAGTGAAAAGAAATACAGCAAAACTCCCTACAAAGTACTACCAAAGGGAAACAATCTCATATAATCTTGAAAATGAATAAAATAGGAATTTTATTTAATTATGTTTTGTTGGTTTTATATATATTTTCCCATAATAATTAAAAATAAAATATATTTTTAAAAAGTTATCCATCAATGAAGATAATGTTCTTTTAATATACAAGCAAATAGAACACATTTAGTGCCAAACGCTGACACTATTCGCAACATATGCAAGAAATCCCCTAGATTAGGAATGTCATCTAGGAAAATATTAGGCAAAACAAACAAACAAAAAGCATTTAGGGATAAAAGCATTTATAAGTTTCAGAATAAAGCCTTTAAACATGTTAGGTGAATATTTTCAACTCAGTCACGCTCATTTGAGGGATACAGAGGCTTTTATAAACAGGTGTGAGGTCAGCTTTGGGTGTGATCAAAGAAGGAAGAATTTAGAAAAATAAATTATTTCAAAGGTATGTGCCTATGTTTTGTATTAATAAAAATACCAACGAGAGTCTATAATGCTTGTTTCCTACTAGCATAATTACAATTTTATAATTTTAGACTTTTGCTATTAAGAGACCTATTAGAGAGGTATATTTTTTGTTCATTATTTGAAATGGGTCGCAATGATCAAAAGCGTAATAAGAATATATTTGCTGTTTGGCGATGTAGTAAAGAAGATAACTAATTCAACAAGAATTTACTGAGTCCATGTTACATATTCTGTGTAGGTTATAAGCAAGATACAGTGGTGAACAAGATGTGGTCCTTAGCTTCCAGGCATTATAATACAGAATTGTCCCAGTCATAACTTGATGTCTAGTCACAGAAATTCATGTAATACAGTATTATATAAAGTAGTACATAGTATATGTGTATATGTGTATATTTATATATATATACATATATGATATTTCTGTAAGCTAAGTACAAAAAGAAGAGTAAGACAATGCCTGGTTTCCATGCCTTGAAGAAGGCCATTTGGCTTATTTTTTTTTAATCCATTCATTCATCTTTAACGAGAAATTCCTCTTCCCCATTTAAATATAAGTTGGTTTAGCTGTTTAAAGCAGAATTACTTCAAAAATAAAAAGAAAAATTCTAAATTATTAAGTGGTTTTAACTGAGTTGTGAGATTACAGATTAATTTTTAATTGTATTTTTCTCTATTCTCTGAAAGGCTTGCCAGAACATATACTATTTTTATAGTCATAAAAAGATGTGTATATGTGTATGCTGATAAGCTATCTGATTTCCTAATTAAAATAAAAATGATCCATAAATCATGTCACCTATTTTTATCACTTTAAGACCTTCCTCTGAACTTGTGGATTTCTCTCTTATCGCTATACAATGCCAAGGAAAAATCATAAGTTTTATATATTCTTTTAAAATCCTCAATAGTCAAATACGTATGTGTGCGTGTGTGTTCTTTCAAATATTCTTCACATGGCATATGGACAGACTCTAAATTCCCACTATTGGTGACCATAAAATAACAACAGTAACACTTTCCAGAACATTTTACTTTGAATGATAATGTAGTCAATAGGATATTCAGTAAGATTTCAAAAAGAGGACACAGAATTATACTTACAAAAAAATTGGAAGCTTTCTTCAAAGTGGCAACACCAACAAGGGAGGGAAATAAAGAGTTTCATAAATAGATTCTAATGAAGATTCTCCAACTGCAACTTAAAACCTATATCAAAATGAGCAACACCCTAGGAAGACAGCGTTTGGTTCTTCCCCTTTACTCACTGAATGAGTTTAGGATCCATTCCTTTGATTACTAAGTGCATATGTTTCAGTGACAATTGAATAAATCATTGTTTGAAAAAATCCTGATTCTTTTAACATGTTTGAGATGGATATGTTAACCAGTTTCTGCTTTAATTTTTCACTTATTAACTAGATATGCTTAAACCTATTTATTGACATCATTTGAAAGATTTTTTCATGTTAGTATCTTTGTCATTTGCCCTTTCCCTGCACAATGTCCAGAGGTGGCACTGGCAGCATGAAAATGGCCATGACTTGTGAAAGCAAAATCCAGAGGAATGAGAGTTGCTCCTGGTAACCTCTATCCACTATGCCAAATTGGGGTTCCCCTAAGCCTGTTCTCATCTATGGAGGTTTCCGGTGACCTAGAAGATAGCTATCTAGTTAGAGAAGCCACATTTCTGAACAAAACTGTTAAAAGCAGTGCCTTTGGATCTGAATTTTAAACACTGTTCTGACACATGACTCTTAATTTCTTTGAATTTCAGTTTCCTCATCTGTAAAACAGGAACATTACAGTTCCTAGCTAATTTTTGTGAGGATTAAATGAGCTGCTGTTTGCAAATGCCTAGAACAGTCCCCAATACACAGTAAATGGGAGATAAACATAGCTTCATAATCATTATTCTTGCTAATAAATTACTATTGGTTCCAATTCTAAACATTGCATGTGCGACTTTGGTTATCCCGAGTGCCAAACACAAACTAGTGCACTGTGAGAGAATTCACATTTACTAAGTCAAATTAAAACTCAGTGTGTTCTACCTCATTGTCTGATGCACCTAGGCTTTCCTGGGCTTGAGCTCCCCAAGACAACCCATCCTTCTGCTAGGCCCAGGACAGATGACCCCATTTTGCCTTTTCCCCAGGCTTGATTACTATGCCATCATCAAGTTCCCCTTGACCACTGAGTCTGCCATGAAGAAGATAGAAGAGAACAACACACTTGTGTTCATTGTGGATGTCAAAGCCAATAAGCAACAGATCAAACAGGCTGTGAAGAAGCTCTATGACATTGATGTGGCCAAGGTCAACACCCCGATCAGGCCTGATGGAGAGAAGAAGGCATATATTTGACTGGCTCCCGATTACGATGCTTTGGACGTTGCCAACAAAATTGGGATCATCTAAACCAAGTCCAACTGGCTAATTCTAAATATATATATCTTTTCACCTTAAAAAAAAAAAAAACCTCAATGTGAATGGTAGGTACAGAACGTGCTAATGAGCATAGGGGAACCACCAGTCCCTGTAGTACTGCATCTCGCATCATGTAAATACCATTCAGATGGGTCGGAGTCAAGGGTTTGCATTGCACTTGCTTCTGAACCTGTCTTTTCTTTCCTTAATTCCTTGAAGTAATGTACTATATGGTATCATAGACTATTAAAATTCAAAGAAAATTTGATCAAAGGAAAAGAAAAATATAAACCTGAATGGGATCATTACAAAAAAAAGCAAAAATTTTTCTCATGATGATATACTGAATTAAAATATAAATTCTCTTTTATATTTTTCTGAGAGTTAGCGAAGGAGTTGAATAAGAAACAAACATGTTTATAGAAAAAAATCAGTAGTATTTATTTTTCATCAATGTTAACAACAATCAACAACAATCAGAAAATGACTTTGATAAACAGCTCAGCCCCAGGGAACTCCAGCTGGTGGGATGATCAGACATATCTAAGGAAACAGGCGGAAGCTTTGCTAGTTTATTGAGGCGTTTTTAGCAGAACGTCATCAGAGGAGAAGGCATCATCATATACCAGCATTACCCAACTCTGTCCTGGAGAAAGAGCAGTGGCCACAATACAGGAAACAGCCCTGATGAGGCCCATGTTAAAGTCCGACATTTGAGTGATTGCAGACAGGTGGGCACCATCTCACTGCCGTCCGCCTCGACAGCATCCAGGCCAGCTACCGCAATAAAGGCAAGTCTGAGATAAGTATTTGCACTGGATCCACAAGATACTTGGCAGATGATGGGGAAGCTGGATGACATGAGAAAAAAGGGATCCAAAGAGCCTCAGTCTGAAGATATTTATTATGCTTCATCTGGCTGACAGGTCCCCAGTTCCTGAGGAGGAGGAGCTGCATGTTAACATAGGACAAACGCTGTGGTTATACCCGTATGTCTTTTGTAGTTCCTTTCTGAACTGCTCTGTAGACGGCACATGTTTCATGTCACAATGTGGATTCAGCCTTGTCCAGTCCATCCGTCTTGCTTGTCCTTTATGATCTGATCTCAGGCTTATCTCTCTGTCTTTATCACCCTGTTCAGCAAATGCATCATGCTTTATGCTTTTTAACTTTTGGATGTCCCACTTTTTTTTTTTTTTTTTTAGCCCGGCTAACTCATACCATATCTTCAAACGTCAGCTCCAGTGTCATCTGCTGGAAAGTGTCTGCCTGGATCTTGTCCTTAATTGTGTGGCTCCTCTCCTAGCTGGTCTCTTACCATAAGCACATTCCTTATCCCAGTACATAATGGTTATCTGGTTTCCTGGCTATTGCCCTAGACAGAGACCTATTTAAGAACAAGGAACGTGTCTTTCATCTCTGAAGCCCCTGTTGGGCACCTGTTAGGAGCTTGGTACGGCAGAGCTTCTGAGTCCTTGCCACTGCTGTCACAGACTGGTGTGCCACCCCTGGTGCAAGTTGTCAGCTCTTCCAGATAATGAAGCGATCACTCAAGTATGTTTAAGCTTACAGTAAAACCTCAAAAGTAAGATCAATGGGCAGAAAAATGGCAGCCAGCTTTATTATCTGCACAAGAGCATTGGCTCTGAACTAACTGTGTACAAGGATGATTATGAGCTGTTGTGGCTAAAAAGATGAAAAAAGTGCTTGAAAGTGTCAGAAAGAAAACAAAGCAAACCATTGCATTAAGGTAAAAAATCATACCTTTACTAGAACATGAGAAGAGGTGGGATTTATGAAGCGATGTAAGTATAAAGACCATTGGAATGATTATAGGAATGGAAGCTCTTTGAAATATAGAGATAAAACAATTGGTTAGCAATATGGAAAAAGAAGGGCTGTGAGGTGGTTATTAAAGTCCATACAGGCAGGGAAAGTACAAGTTGAATATCGCTTATCTGAAGTGCCTGGAACCAGAAGTGTTTTGGATTTTGGATTTTGGAATATTTGCATTATACTTACCGGTTGAGCATCCCTATTCTGAAAATCCAAAAACCAAGACATTCCAATGAGCATTTCCTTTGAGTGTTCATGCTCAAAAAGTTTTGGATTTTGGGACAATCCAGATTTCAGATTTTGAGATTTGGGATGCTCAGCCTCTATGTACATATTTAGCAAACATGATACAGTTAGGCCTAAGAACACTTCTTAAGTATGGAAAGAAGGATTTTGTTTGTTTACTGTCTATTTTTAAACAGAAAGTATTTTTCAAAATGTGGTCCAGGAACCAACAGCATCATTAGCACTCAGGAACTTATTAGAAATGCCATTTCTAGCCCACCCTGAATCTACTAAATAAAAAATTTAGTTGTTCCTCCAGCCCACTTCCCTCAATCTGTACTTTAGCAAGTACCCCAGAGCTACTGTTTTGGGGTTTAAAAAAAAGTAAATATTTTCCTTTGTCTCTGCCTGTAAAGTCTTTCTTGCTTGCAGTTGTCTTCTCTGGATCTCACTATTTAAGGCCCAGTTCATATCCCAACTCTTTGAGAGTCTCTCACATCTCTACACTCCCATCGCACTCTGTGTGAATTATAGCAATTGTAGCAATTGTCACAAATCCCCTGTCTATTTTCTGAGTGTCCCAGCTGGATGGGATTTCACCCTGAGCCTTGTTCCCATCAACAATAGCTTCTCTCTTATCCACTCTCTGACTTCAATGATCATCTCTCTACTGACTTTTGAATTTATTTCTCTAGCCAAGATCTTTTTTCCAAATCCCAGAATCATGTCTTCAATTGTTAGTTCTCATCTCCTAGATGTCCTACCGATATCTCAAGTTCTAAAATCAAATTCTTCTGACTCCCTTGACTTTCCTGCGCCTGATCGACTAGAATGAATTGAGGTACTCCCACCTACTAACTCTGTTGTGAAAGCCAGAAATTTATAATCGTTTTCATGATTCACTGCTTTTCGCCTTTTCTCCAAATTCAATCAATCATTGTGTCTTAATTATGTTATCTCCTTATATCTCTCAAATGTCTACACTCGGTATCATGTTTACAGGCCCAATGTGGCCACTATAATTTATCACCTTGAATCTGTTAATCTCCTCCTATTTTCTCCCTATCTACAAAGTTGCCCTTTTCTTATAATAATTTCCCAAACCGTTATCCTGGGGATCATTCTGAAACACAATCTCATGGTGTGTTCCCTTGTAAAATTCCTTCAATCACTCCCCACCACACGTATGATTAAAAAGAACAAATTTCTTAACACAGCATTTAAAGTCTTTTATATCTGGTTCATACCCACTCTTCCAGCCTGGCCACTCTCCTGAACTCTCCTCTCTAGGAAAGCTTGCAGCTCTCTGGAAGACTGCATATTCAAACCCAGAACTTCACAGTAGCAGATCCAGGAATTAGGGGTAGATATGACAAGGATCACCCATGATGTGAAATGGAAAAAAAAAAAAAAATGATGCTTAACTTATTGAGGTTAAAGGATTGTCCTTTATTCTAAGCTGATTCTCTTTCCTATGATTTTGATGTTAAAACACCCCTTTCTTAAAAAAATAGTGACAGCAATTGGTTGTTTTTCAAATTGCCTTATTTAGCAATACAAATTTGGTGACCCTATATCCATATCCTAAATAATTTTGGAAATTTGATTTCTCCATAATATTAAAAAAAAAATAGAAACACCTGTAGGATTAGAGGTGCTGTTCTTCTGCCTAAAAACTGCTTAACTTCTTTTTCCAGCTAACTTGTAGTTTGTCAGGACCTAACTGAGAAATCAGCTGTTTCTGGAAGCCTCAATCTCTCTTCCTGTGCATTTGCAGCATCCCTGGCCAAGGGTGCCTCAGTGCTCACTACCCTGTGTTGGAAATCGGCTGTCTGTCTGGTTTTCCTCCCATTCTGCAAGCAAGGGCTCCTTTTGCCTAACTATCCATGCTTGCTTATTCAGTACTCGATTCAATAAATTTCTATTAGAATGAAAAATAAGCAGTGGTAATCTGTGTTTGGACTGGAGTTATGGATGTAACAACTGATGCATTAGCCATGTGGATTTATTTCCTGCATTATAGACTTAGCCCTGGAGGGTAGGTGGGGTTGTGCCTTTTCAACTTCCCATTCGCCTGCAGATTCTAGCACTGTTCTCTGCATATTTTGTGCTCAATAAATGCTTCTGAATTAAACTGAAGGTAGGGCATAGAGAAAACATGAAATTAAGGTATTGAAAAATTAAGATAACACAAGCAAGCTACATGGGGAAAGTCACTTTAGACAAAAGGCCCTGGACAATTATTTAAAGTAACTAGACTACCTTCAGGGACTCTTTCAAATGCACATATTTAATCATCTAATGTGTAAGTCAAATCTCAGATATAATTAATTCAGTCTGCCTTAACTTTTTTTTTTTATACTAGCTTTCATTAGGTGAGGCTAATCTGTAATACAGCTCCTAGTCACCTGTAAGAAAATGTCCACGTCTGTGAATGCTAAGAAGAAAGAAAGGAAATATTTTAGGTGTCCTCTGACACCCTTGGTTGCACCTAGGTATGTCCTATGTCACTGAATCTCAAAGGAGCTTAGGTCTTTGGCTTCTCGTTTCTGATTTCTGAGGAAAACACTGTTAGATTTTATGGCTGGCAGCTGCTATTTTGAAGGTCACACGTGTTAGTGCCAATGTATCTGTTAGGAGTGGGAGGTAAGGAGAAGAGGCGATTTCAAGCTTTGACACCGAACTTTAATTGCTAACTTTTAGATCTCATGTGATTTAGAAGGAGCAGACCATTTTTCTTCCGAATGTGAAAATAAGAGCACTCCAAGTGGCTTAGACTTTTATAAGAAACCCAGCGAAGAGGACAGACAGTAGGAATGGCCTCAAATAGAAACCCAGGAGTCCTCTTAGAGAAATAGTATAATATTCTGAATATAAATTCCCTACAAATACCTTAGAAGAAACTGTAGTACTTAAGTCTTTGCTAAGATGATGAATACATTTTTTCTCTAAGGGTTATTTAACACATTCCATAATTTTATTATAAATGGTCCAATAAAATGCAACAATAAGTTATGTGCTATATTAGGGGGACAACTCATTTATGAGTAATGTGGTAATTTGTAAAACTAATGGGCATGTTTATGAGCATAAAGGGTTCTAAAGAATAAATAAAATACTTTAATAGGCAAAACTGAGGCATTCAGCATGAAGGGGACACATTCTTCTGGGAGATCTAAATTTCAAGACAGTTGCCAAACTACGGAAATATGGCCTTTTCTTAGGATTGATCTGGGTAGAGAGACAGAATGGCACAGTGTAAAGGAAATGATGTTGAACTTGGAGCAAGGGGCTGTATTCTCTTCCCAAACTGCCATTAATTAGGTTTTCTAGGCCTCAATTCTCCATTCATGGGCAGAAGTGGTCAGAATGCCCAATCTTTAAGATTCTGTCTAATGCTTTAATCAAATTTAGTAATTCAGTATTTGAAGGTGAGAATATGAATTCAACCATTTCTAATTTGCTATTGGTTTTATGAAAATGAAAAAAAATCAGAAATTCATTTCAGAAACATTAGCTTTTAACCTCATTGTAAGGTGTGTTGAACTCTGCAAGCATGTCACTGGTACACATATTTATGTTGATTTTTCTGTTTTCTTCTGGAATGTTGTTTTCAGCTGATGATTAATGTCCTAATAATGGGTTTTTTAGTGTGGCTCCCTGTGGGGGAAAAGAAAAGGCTGCTTTTGTGTATTCATTATGTCTACCTGTCTTTGGCAGGAGGTGGATCAGTTTTGAGGATGAATATCTCACATTCCTTAATGTACACAATGCCTCCATTTATGGCTCAAATCTGTCTATGACAGCGGTACTGTTATCAGTAATCCATGAAATGCTTTTTGTTCTTTTAATCAATTTAACATTCAGCAGAGAGCCCAAAAACAAACTAAAAACAAAAACAAAACCTGCTGTTGTGTTCTTTTTAGATATACTAAATTCACTTTCCCACCCTCTTCCCTTCCAAATTATATTCATGGAAGGGCACACTCTCACAGTGTGGGAAAAAAAAGTCAAGCCCTGGATTGTGAAATCATATCTGGAAAGCTGAATTTATAAAAAGCTCATATTTACCCTATATTTTCTGTTTTAATTTTGTTTTACTAAGGGAAACAGAGGCCTTAGGTTAAAAACTTTCTACTGAGATATCTTGTGGCATATAAAGGACTACATTGTCTGTTTGTTCTGATTTTTCAATTTGGTTTTTATTTTTTAAGTGTGAAGTTTTTTAAGTCATGATATTTTGGCTTTGCTTTTTATAATATGCTGTTTCACACTACACTTTTTAAAAGTTAGAATTTTATTTAGGGCCATGTGTTTCTAAAGCACTTAGATTTTTTTTTTTTTTTTTAGTCACTGGTTAGTATCTGTGTGCTGGGCATGTTTTGATGGTTTACAAATATGGAACTCAAGACAGAGTCATCTGGTTACTGTCTAATTCTTGTTTCCATCTTTTTTCTTAGTTCAGTGCCTGACACACAGCTAATACTCAATAACTATCTTTGGAATAAATGACTGAAAAAAGGCTGCTCTTCAAATCCCACACTAAGAATCAACATTCCATAGGATTAATATTGCAGACTCTAGACATGCTTTCAAGTTGACAGTACATTTTACAATGGCCATTATAGGAACATCAAAATATGATAAAATACTCAAAACACAACATAAACATATCTGGAACTTTGTAATTCTTATTTTGCATTTGTCCTCTAATTTTTACTGTCTACCATGCTTATTGAATTCTAGAACCAACTCTTTGAAATGGTCTATCCTTGGGCTGGGACCTGATGAGGTATTTGGTGGGTACTGATAGTTTATTCTATGTCAGCAGCTGACACAGTGACGATGATCTAATTTGAGAAACTAATCAATACCTAGGAGAGAGATGAAATAGTCTTCATGCCATATAAATGCTGTATGTTTCATATAAGTTTTCTGGATATAACACTCTAGATTTTAATGACTGATTTAGATGAGGGAGGTAGGGGTGACTTTAAGAGACCCAGGTGGCTGGGCAGAGAATGTTGTACTATGATCTGGTCCAGATTTTTAGACAGGCAAGACATCTTGGGGTTTCTTTATTTCCTTCATTTTACAAATAAAGAAAACAAGTCCACAGGTAGAGAACATATTCTCTTCCATGAGATCATAGTGTCCTGGCCACAACACTCAGGGGTCAGTAGAGCCCTAAAATCACAAGGATTTTCAAGACTTGCACATATTCAAAATGGAGAGGCAAAATCTGATGAAAGCATGTACATTCCTTTGGAATTTTGTTTTTAACATTATGTGAGAAATAGTCTCAGGGAAATATCACTACACTGATCCTAAATGAAATACATTTGCAGGAAGCAAACAGGAAACACTCAGCTAGTATCACCCTCAAGAAGTTATGAGTCCCATCAATTTGTAGCAGATTTGCCCCATCGAGTCTTCCATACTGCACATTTTACCATCCCCACTGAAAGCCACCATAGCCTTCCTGTGCTCTAGAATCGCCTGTCTCCATCAGTGTTCTCCAGATGTTCGATGTAAATGGGGGCAGGGAAGGTTCCAAGGTTGAATGAGGTAACAGGAAGAATCTAGTCTCCCTTTACTGAAGTCTCTGAGAAATCTTTCTTTCTCATTGTCTCATGTGCATGTAAATCTAAGATTTCCTAGATTATCTGACTATGAAATCCTTTCTTTTTCTTTTCTTTTTTGCATTAACACTTTTGTTAATCCATGAACAATTTTTAAAACATTTTCACTTATCATAGCTACTCTCACCTTTAGACTCATCTTTTAAAAATTTATTTATTTAATTTAGAGACATGGTGTCACTCTGCTACCCGGGCTGGGGTGCAGTGGCATGATCATAGCTCACTGCAACCTTGAACTCCTGGGCTCTAGCCATCCTTCTACCTCAGCCTCCTGAATAGCTGGGACTACAGGCACATGCCACCACACCTGGCTAATTAAAAAAAAGATTTTTTTTTTTTAAAGACTAAGTTTCACTTTGTTGCCCACGCTGGTGTCGAACTCCTAGACTCAAACAATTCTCCTGCCTTAGCCTTCCAAAGTGCTGGGATTACAGGTGTGAGCCACTGTGCCCAGCCTAGACTCATCTTTTGAACAAGGCAAGTTGCATCTTATTTTACATCTTTGAGAGATGAAGAGACAGAACCATAAATGTTCATAACTTGCCCAGGGCTATGTAATTACTATGGAATAAAGCCATGTTGAATTTTAAGGCTTCTGACTCCAGATTCAGGGATTCTTTCCCCATTTATTGTGTTCTCCCTGTTTTTTGGACTCTGAAGTCAATTTTTTAAAAAAATGACCCATTAAGATTACAGATTTTTCTTAATGATTTCATGTATATAAATATTAAAGACTATTCCTGAGATCATTTCCCATATTAATTGACATTCAAACTTGAATAAAGCTGAATTCGCTATCATTGAGCTGTGTTAACAAAATGTTCCCAGAGTGTGGTTTACTAAATCTGTCATTTTAAGTTATTTGTATTTTCACCAATGAGTTAGTGTTTTCTATGTAAAGTGAAATAACTATCACAGGCACAGAATAAAAATCTTTATTTTATTTTTTGAATTTTTAAAGCCTATTATAAATTGCTGGAGGTGAAGTACACAATAAAGCCGTAAAAATAAAACAGAAAACCTTTAAAGAGGTTTTCTGCATTCCAGAAAATATATACTTATCACAGATCATAAATGCAGTCTCAGATAATTTTAAACATATGGTAAGTTTCTTCTTAAGTACTTAGATTTCAGGAACCTTAATTATGCTCTAAATCTTTTTCTCGTCACAGAATAATTTTGCCTTGAAAATTTGTGTAGGTAAGACTGCTACTTCTTTTCTCATAATATTTATGGGAGTTGGATTGGCTTACAATTTGCAATTCATTAATTCAGAATATAATTCCCCATAACTAAGGAGTTTCTTGTCTAGTTATTCAACTCAGTAGTGCTTCATTACGTTAAACTATGAGCTGCAAAAACAAACAAATTATTTCTCAAGCACTTAACAGTCCATATGTTATAAAAACAGCCTGTGAAGGTGTTATACTTACTCATTCCTATGAAGTAATGCTTAGTATTTACTATGCAACTATCAGAGTAGCTATAAGCTTATTAAAACTTTTCTCCACTCCCACTAGGATTCTTAATAAAGCAGAATGGCTTCATGGTCTTTTTCTCTGAATAAAAAAAAAAAAAAACTGTCAGAGGGCCCTGTATTCTTGAGATCCTTTAGGATGAGCTGACTGGGTGTTACTTGCCTTCATATTTATAGCAACTAAATAGAGTTTTCAAAGACGCTTCCTACTCCAATTTCAAAATTAAAATTTGGGAAACTTGGTCCTGTTCTTCTTCCCCCCTGGCAATCCTGAGGCTGTCTTCTGTTCTCAGAATGCCTATTTAGGATGGGTTTTTGCATTTGCTAAGCACACCAAATACACATTTAGTTCTAACAGTGATATGGCATAACACTTACTCTTGTACTTTTCTTTCAGAATTATGATTTATTTTCCTTTGCATCACTGTAGATACCAAAAAGCATAAAAGATAACAACTGTTCCTTTGGATTCCATCAACTGCCTGCCTACCTAGGAATCTAAGATAAATAAAAAAGCTAGGTAGGAGGACTAGAGGACAGGGTGAGCTTGAAATACAAAAGTTAATTCTGGCGGTCAAATGGTTAGAAGTACCTTCTGCTTAAAAAAACCCTTTAAATCCTTCAAATATTGCATGTAAGTATGTTCATTTTGGTATTATTTATAGTAATAAAAAACTCAACAGATCTTAAATGTTAATCAATGGGAGAGCAGTTAAATATATCATGTTTTATCCATGCAATGAATATGATTCCACCACTAGAAAAACCTTTGATTATTAACGTGGAAAAAAAGGCATAACATATCTTAAATTTTAAAAATTTGCAAAATGGTATGCATATGATAATATTTGTTTAATATGATCTTATGTGTAACATGTGGACTCTCCCTAGTACAGAATACTTTCCATTTGTCCTACAACCTCATCCATTTTAAAAAGAAAAATGTCTATTTGGCTTTTGAATCAGCACAGTCCTTCAAGGAAACTTTCAATTTTGTAGTGGACTGTTCTATTCATCAGGATCTATTCAAGAAACCAGAAACCACTCTAGACTCAGAGTGGTTTTCAAACAGAAAGTATTTCATATACAAAAATAGTTGTACAGGTGACAGAAGAGCTAAGAAACCAAACAGCAGACAGAACAATGACCCAGAAATTAGCAAAGGAAGCCACTAAGTCTGCTAGTGTTTAAGGGACAACGGAAGGAGGAGATACTATCCAAGAATGGAAGCCAGAGTTTCTGGTGGGGGATAGGATAACAGAGGGGTGGGAGGTGGAACCATGAGGGAGGTACAGCTGCTGCTGTTGCTACTGCTGCAGACACGGCAAGGAGGTGGAGTGAGGAGGAAAAATACACGGTGGCTTCTCTCCTCCTCTGGACACCAGTCTTCCATGAGTACCTCTGGTTTGTTGAACTGATCCGGAAGCTAAAGGACAAGGGATCCTGGGAAATGTAGTTCCTTGCTATACAGAGGCACGTAGAGGAAAGACTGGGTCTGAGAGTAGGCAGCAGTTGTCCAGCACAGGTATAGCTTGTTCACTGCAGTTTCCATTGAAGTTGAGGTTCAGGCTAATATTGAGATTTCTCACTATTTCAATGTAGGCTGTGAGCTCTAAACACTGAGTAACTATAGCATCTTTTTAAAGTGTGCTAAACACACATCATAAATACTCACATAATTGAATACTATAAATGTCACAATTTAATAACTCCACAATGTAATCATAAAAATTTAATATAAGAGAGACTGTATTTTGAGCCTTTATTTTCTTGCTGAAACAAACTGAAATCCAAAGAAGCAAAGGGAAACTTCAGAGAAATGCTTAGAGATAACTAATAAAAATATTGGCTTATGTTTTCTTGAGTAACATGGGTGTGGAAAAAAGTAATTAAGAAGGAGCCTTAGAATCTAAAATAAACAATAGTGGTAGTCATTGATGTTGCTTTATACAACTTGTGGTTCTCACTCTTCTGAATAGAAATATGCCCACGTGAGGGATAATGGCAAATTTATACAAATGATTAGGAGAGTCATTAGGGTTTTTGCCAGATCTTTCCAGTTCTTTTCATGTCTGGTCATATGGCAGGATTGCAATTTCTCCCTTGTGGTTAGATATCTAGGGCCAAGTTAATTGTCCTGGCCAGAAATTATAACGGTCTGTCACTTCCAGGCCAGAACATTTAATTGCTCATTCAATACAAGCCAGAACTCTGTCCTTCCCTCAAAGTGACTGGTAAAATCCCAGATAGCAACTGTTATGTCACCTTGGATACAAAGTGAGGACACAAGTTACAGAGTCCCTACCTGACTCTCACTAGGCACATAACCTGAGAAAGAAAAGAATCTTCATTGTTTCAAGCCACTGAGATTTTGGAGTTGTTTATTATCACAGCACAACTAAGCTCATCCTGACAGACACAATGATCTATTGTGCTCTATGTAAGAGGTACACAGCTACAACCAAACCAGCCTGCAAAGGATCATTATTTATTTAGCTATCTGTGGAGTGATGATGAAAATCTTCCTACTTAACAGATCAGTCATCTAACTTACTTAATGACCCACCCAAAAGATGATGAGTAATTATATCACTGATAAGGTGAATCCTTCCTAAATTTTCATCAAAAGTCTAAGGTGTTTCCTTCAAAACAAACACATTGATTTTAAAACCTAACAGAAGACAAATTGTAATACTGGATAATTAAGTGGTGATTAATAAGTGTTGAGAAAGGAGAGATGCTTAGAAAGAATGCATCACCATTTAAAATAGATTTCTATTCCCTGTTGGTGAGCGGAAATAATCATGACTGTGGATTGTGCAAAACTGTCTACAAAGCAACCTTACTCCCTTTGCTTAAGCCTTTGCTTATTGAGCTCTTTCTATTATAATTCCTGATTTGGCCTTCTAGACACCTTGATATGCCCTGGATAACATATAGGAACATTCAGGAGCTAGGAATGAATATCCCCCACCATCTCCATTTAAAGGTGAATTAAAAAATAGCATCAATTTTCTGAACCAGTAACACTAAACTGGTCACCTGTGTGACCTCATCCACATGTGGCCATCTGAATGGCTGTGCACAGGTACTCTTCTTGCCTTTACAAGCAAAGCAACAATAATTTAGCAGAATATTATCTTCCAATTTGTAACTGGGAATGACCAGTGCTGGTCCAGATGCACAAGAATCTAGTCTTCAGAATATTTGCCATGTAGGTTGCTGCAAAGTCCCCTTTTCATGGCTTGAAACCACTTTTAAGAGTGAACGGTATGGGTGGTCCATGCAACAATACACATTAGATTTTCTGGATTTCAGATATTTAGTTCAGTTGTCAGCTCCTACACCCAGATTTGGGTTAGAAAAGGAAAGTTACAATATTGGGAAATGACTAGGAAATACACATTTTTCTTAAAAGATAACATAATTTTAAGATTTTTAAAGATGACCAATGAATAAAATCTTATCGATTTTGACTTTTAATCTTTACAACCAAAAACATTTCTATAAAATACTGTAAGTAGATATTTAGTTCTTAGCTAATGGCTGACTGAAGAAAATTTTTGGAATAACAAAGCTTTTTCTAAAGAAACAGGGATTGAATATTGTGAAGATTTACTTGTACCCCAAGAGAGAAATTAGCTCAGCCAACTTCTTATGTTAGCACCATCTGCACAAAACTCATGAGTAAAAGTCCAAAAACATTATAGAAGAAATGAAGAAAATAGGTAATATTATTTGATGTATTTTTTACCTCTCTTATCACTCCTGTTACCTATCACTCCTCCTATCTTTACCCTTCTGTTAACTAATGAGAAGATAATGTTAAATGCCTAGGATGCATGCAAACAATTTCATAAACCAGACATTAATTGTAGAGGATCATTTGAAAACAAAGCAAAAGTTCAACTTGTTCCTGGAAGAAAGTCACTAAAAATCACTATTATACTTCCTTTCATAGAAAGGCTTATTACTGGTAAGCATAAATTTGAGATCTGCTTGAGGCATAACAGGTGGATATTGCTTTATTTGTATAGTCCTGGACTCACCTTGGCTGTTATCATGACCCCTCCATGTTTTTATTAAATTGTTCAAAGCATTTTATACAAATAAAATATTTTACATATTCCTTTACATGGAGATATATTTATATATAATGCCATTGATATGTGTCACGTAATATATAATATTGCCTATGCATACTATAACATATGTATTATATACATCATATGTAATGAAGGTATATAGAACATTTCCTGCTCCCTGTGAAACCCCATCTGCACCCTGACTCAATTGCATTCCTCTCATTCCCCCCACAAGGGTAACCACCCCTCTGCCTTTGGAACTGTGTATCCTTCTACACGTGGATATGGCCCTAAACAATATGCCAACAAATATATTGTATGTTGTTGGAATATACTCATTCTCTTGTTTATATCTATATTTTTTCCTCATTTTTCAGTAATTGTTTCTGAACCATATTTCTGAAATGACATTCAGGAAATGCTGGAAAAAAATCTCTAAATATCAAAATCTTTTTAAGATGTTGGAGACATTTGGTATTAAAGATGTCTATTATCTGAGGAGACTGAGGTGAAAGGCAGAAGAGAAACTTGAAAAATATACAATTATCTTTAGAACAAAACAGTAAAACTACTAAATGGAAATCTAAGATGGTGTTTCATCAATAGTAGCAAAATTGAGCATAAACCAAGAGATGGCACTGGACTTCGATTACTTAGCTACATAATTAAATAAATACTTTTAAGTAGTTCATTAATTTACCACATATTTATTGAATGGCTACCATATGACTAAAGAAAGTTTAAAAAAAAAAAAGCAAAATGAGTGTCAGGATGCTGTTCAGAGGAACCTGACTCCTGTACATTTCTGACACGAATGTACTGAATGTACTGAATTGAACCCACTGCTCACACACATAACTGTCTATATTACTCGAGGTTTCTGGTATTGTTCACTGATCCCCAACAAAGAGATCATGAACATTCAAATCCCCAAAATCAAAAAGGAAAGAAACCATAAAAGTGTTTCACAGTTTAATTTCTCTTTTCCCTTCTGTGAAGTAATTCTAAGATTATTGAGAAAAAAAGATTTTCATCCACCACAGCTTCTGACAAACTAATTTGAAAGCTAAGCAAGAAACAGAATATCTTTTCTAAGAAATGACCGACCTACATTAATGAAAATTTGGGTGGGGCTTATACATCAGAATTCAGAAGTTTTGGAAAAGTGATGGAGGGAACTGGAAAGGTGTGAATTCAGTAAGGGATTTTTCAGTCTCAGAATAAAAATATCTGCATTTTCAGGGATTTTATTTTTTGCAACTTGCCTAGCCTGGTGGTATTATACAAAAAAAGTACACAAAAATAGTTTTACTACTTGCACAGTTTGTGTGTGTGTGTGTGTGTATGTGTGTGTATATATATATAAAAATATGTACAGACGTGTTATTTTTACGTGTGTGTGTGTGTGTGTGTGTGTGTGTTTTCTCACTTTGATTCAGGGCTCTGCCCTTAATTCATAAATAGGTCACTATGTCAAAATACCAGATTTTTCACTCCATAGTCTGCCACTTCCAATTTCATCTTCATTGCAGCACCACATAACAGAATAATAATGGGATACAACTTTTATTCTTCCAAAGTCTATTATTTCTATATTTCTCTCCAAATGAAATGGCAAGAAGGAAGACTAGAGGTAGAACCAGCTTGTCAGGGGAAATTGCACTTTACCAAGCAATTGTGTACTAAATTGAAAAACAAGTAAGCAAACAAATAAACAAATGAGCAAAAAATTAAAAAACTCAACACAAACCCTTCATGACTTACAAGAGAATCTCTTCTGATGGTACTTTCTGTATTTTTCCACTTACGCTCAAATATGAGAGTTGAGCTAAGAGCCATACATGTATCTCTGATAAGCAAAACTGCTTACTTTTACCAAGATACTTTATCTGTTTTCTTTCCATATGTGCATATCATTTTTTCCCTGTAAGAGACGGTTATGTAAATTTCTATTATGTGAACCAATAATAGCAATATATGAGCAAAACAGGCATATTTTGTGTATACAAAACATATCATTTGTAACTGAAAAATGGGAAACTGCATTAACAGTTAACAGAAATTCCTTCTCTAGAATCTAGGGGCTTTAAGTATTAGAAATAGTTCACCTTGTGATACTATGAAAGGTGCCAGGTGGCTTTTTTTCCCCTCAGACCGAAGTTTCTATCTAGATCATGGTATCTTCAATTCAGTGAGAAGCATTCAATTTATCACCACATACTACTGCTCTTAGGAAAAAAGACTTTTAAAAAAATAGTTATTCACTTAGAACAATTCCCTTTCTGAAAGCTACTAGAAAGCCAAATAACCTTATCTTCAAGATCATCTTCACAGCCCTGGAAATCCTGGGAACAAACCCCCCAGGAGTGAGTAGTGCTGATGTATCACTGAGCCCGATTCTGAATGCTGCCCCAAATTATGTCTCCCAGGTGTTGTCAGATTTCAAAGGCCAATTTCTTGTCTTTTTTTCTTCCATTTTTTTCATATACAAAGGGGTTTAATGAAGGAAAAAAAAAAAAGCATGGAGCAATGTTGCACACCCACCAAACCTTGTAAGTTACATTATAAGCTCTAGACCTTTCTTATACACAATGGGGCTCATTAAATACTTGCTGAAAAAATAAATGCATTTTTAAAAATCAGCAACTTAAAAACCATATCTGTGCATTCTACTTCATTATTCTCAATGTCGAGGTTAATTGTATAGAGACATTTCACCAACAGGTAAAGGAACAGCCGCCCCTGTTCAGATTTTTTGGGTAGTTATCATAAGTCTTGCTTCTGCCACTCTATGTATGCCTTTAATAAAGGAGTAGCTTTTCCACAGTTACCTCAAACTTAGATCTCAAATTGTGTTTCTTTCCCTTGAGAACACTTCCTCTCCTGTCATGACTTGTCTTCATGAATGACACCACCACCTACCTAGTCAGTGGAACCAGAAAACTGGTAGTTTTCCTAGACATTTCCATCTTGATCACAATGCATGTTCAGCTGGTCACCAAGTCCTGTCAATCACATGTCTCTGATACTGCTATCGGTCCCCTTCACACCATCCTCGCTGGTACTTCTCTAGTTAAAGGCCAGCTCCAGGAATGGGACCATTAGAAAAGTCTAAAGAATAACATCTATTGGATGTTGGGCAGGG
>NW_012148197.1:1118997-1139708 GCF_000956105.1 Propithecus coquereli | reverse complement strand
GCCAAAACCCCACAAAGTAAGTACGATTTCTGAAGCGAGCATTAAAATTCAACGTACACTGCTTCACATAATGTTGAAGCTTTATCTGCAAAATGAGGAAGTTGGAGAGATTTTTTGCAGCCATTTAAAATATGGAAATAGCTCTCTTCTGGCTGATTTACGACGTGTGTAGAGTAGTGAATGAAAGAACTTGAATTTAGCCTGGGAATACTTTTTCCACCAAATAACATCTCAGGTTTAATCCTGCAGTGTGGTTTCATCTATTTCTCGTCTTCCTGCTCTCCCATGCCAAAACTGCCCTGTAAAGAGTCCCAGATCAAATAGGAAAGTTGGCCAACAGGCTAGAGTTGTAGGACTGGCCATCCAACCCAATTACAAACTTTGGGCAAAGCCAAACCTAACACACCTCAGGAGACAGTTATTTATAACACACACTTTAAAATATTGAGTAAATGTCAGAAGTTCCAAGAGTTTGAAACACAGATTGCACATGGCTTTAGGTCCCGGCAGAGCAATCTGAATATCTCATTTTTCTGATCTATAAAATGAAGTAAAATGAGACTTCATAGAGGATTAAATGAGAAAAACCTGCAAAGTGCCCAAAAAAACACAGCATATAGTAGTCTCAAAAACATCAGGTGGCTTCTACTTACCATTTTAAATTGTGGCTTTCCTTTTTATCCTTCTTAAAAATAGAAAACTTTCTCATGGACACATTAATCCTGCAAGAAGGACCTTTCAAGTCATTTCTTATCCCTTTAAGGACTATCATATCCAGGTCATTTTGAGAGTGTCCTCTGTGCTAGACCAGTGGTTTCAAAGTTGTTTAATTGCAGCATCAGGACTTTTATTCCTGATGCATTTTTAAATCAGTTTTAAGCTATTTTGGTAAGATATTAGCAAGGATCAATACATTACTCAAAGGCAACGAGAATTCTTCTCCAACTAGAATCTGATGTTGAATCCTAATAGATACAGATACAGATCATATCAGAATGGCTTTGTTGAATTAGGGGAGTGTTTGCTTCGATAGGAGGGGCACAGCTGCCCAAGGACCCCCTGTATTGCTCATAATGTGAAGAATATTGAACGGGACCAATGCTGATTCAACTGGAGTCCACAGACACTGGAGAGGTGTGGTTCACAGCTCTATTTTTGAGAAGATTAAGGGAAAAAATTGACGATAATTTAAAAAATCACCTGGATGAGTAACAAATAACAGGATAGTTATAAATATCTCTGTGCCTATGTTTTGTTGGGTTCACAATCACATTGGCTTCTGGCTCTCATCTAAATTGATAGTGCTTAACAGATAATGTATCATTAAGCATGGCTGTGTATCCTAATTTCAAAGACAATAATCATCCAACGTCCGTTATGTTCATGTTAAATTATTTTCACCAGTTACAAAAATGAAACTTCTCTTTCTAAGGGATAATTACTGCTTGAAAAATATTTTTATTGAATGACTTTCATTCCTCGAGTTATTTAATAAACTGAGATTTGGATGTGATATTATAAAAACTGCAGTGTGACAGGATAATATACAAATGTAATTATCCGTGGCTGGAGAGAAAAGAATAAAGGAAAAATTAATATGTGGTTTTGTGTCAAACGAACGCCAACAGCCTATAGGGCCTACTGCAGGAGCACAGGAATGAAGATACGCAGTGATTACAACGTAGAAAAGTGGCAGAGTGGCGGGTACAGTACCCCAAAGGCACATGGCGGTGTAGGCTCATTGAAGTCAAAGGGACCTGTTCAAATCAAAGGTTCAGGCATTACTTGGCTCTGAAAGACTGAACTAGATCTGTATCCAACACTGACTCTCTATTAACATTTCCTACCTCATTTCCTCTGGGTGCTGCTCTCCCGTTAATCTTTTTAACGGTCCCTTTGTGAGTGTGCCATGTCTCCTGGGTCACTTTTAGACATTTTAACAGAGATCACCCGGAGACAATGTTTCAAGCCCAAAGAAGTGAACTAGAGGGAATGTAATATGTCTTTGCAGGCTATTGGGGAAGGGAGGTAATACTCCTTAAATCACATCCCTAGATGGTTGTCTGTCTTATATAATCAGAGAAGAACTCACTGCCTTCCCTGAACACTTGACTCATTGATTCCTCTGACACCTTTGCCCACACCTCGGGGTTTGTCTCTCCTATGAAAGCATTCTCACTTTCCCCAGGCTTTATTTATAAAGTGTATATTTATATTCCAAGACCTTAATCAGTTTTATTCAATTGTGGGGCACAGACAATACTTCACTACGATCAATTCTGTGGTTCACAAAGCAAAATAAAATCTTTTCTCAGTTGTAAAATGCTATCGGTTGCTAGGCTCACATTGATTTAATACCAGCTTTTTAGGAAAAAAGAAACAATATAATATATTGAATGTACACAATCAATTTTGAGATGCATCTCAATTTAATCCTGCTTTCTGAAACATTAACTAAGAAGAAACCTGGCATCTTAGAACACAGGAATTAAGGTAAGTGACTAAGACCAGGCTCATACTCTGATGCTTTTAAGCCACATGGGAGTGAGACCATGGCCAGAGACAGGGGTTGTCCAAATCTTCTATGCTAAACCCTAAGGGTTTCTGCAATATCTCCTGAGTGGTCTCCCTATTCCTGCCTTTGACCACCTGTTCTCAGGATAGTACGGTGATCCTTTTAAAACCCCAGTCTGATGATATATCTCTACTGCTTATAAACCCTCACTCAGAGAAAAATCAGTGATGTATTAAAGCTGGGTCCTACCATTTCAAGAGAGCTGACAAATATTGAGGAATTTTGCAAGGTGATTAAACATAGACATTCTTAAAAATTAAATGATATAAACTTATAATTACATAAGTTATATTTAAAACAAAGGTAATCAATCCTCAAAACTCATTTTCTAATGATTTTATTACACTTTACTATTACTTATGCCCTTGCAGCTATTTCTGTCTGTTATATCTGCATGCTAGAAATACTGTTTCAGAGTGTCCTGCTGTACCGCTCTTCTTAACCCCACATTCAGCAATGTCATGCTTGGACTCAGGCCTAGTGAGACTGTTGCATTATAGCAACAGACAAATGCTACAAATCGAACCCAAATCTCTTCCTCTCTATCTCCCCAAGAGCTGGTTGTTAAGCATTCACCAGAACACCACTGGAGGAACCAAGGTCCTTACACAGGCCTACAAAGTCCTCTGAGGTCTGCCTTCTTGTCCCCTTACTACCTCTCAGACCTCATCTCCTATCACTCTCCCCTCCTTCTCGCTACTCAAGCCATACTGGTGTCCTTGCAAGGGCTGAGTCATTGCACAACTCCAGGGGGCACTAGTCACATGTTTTCTGTGTCAGTGGTGCTCCTCTGACCCACCGCCCTCTGTCAAACTGTGTGATTCAAGGAAATGACTCCTTCCTGTGTCTGGAAGGAGCCAAGCAAAGCCCTGCCTCAGAGCTTTGCACATGCAGTTTCTTTGGCCTCTAATGCGCTTTCCTCCCTCATCCCCTGCCTTGGTCCTTCACCTCCTGCAGATGTCTAATGTCACTTCCCTGACTATGCCATTTAAAAGAGCAGAATTCCCCTACCGCATCCTTTGGCACTCCTGGGCTCCCTTCTCTGCTTTATTTTTCTTCCTAGCACTTATCGCTGACTGACACAGTAAATCTACTTTTTGCTTCTTTGTTGTCTGTTTTTTCCCGCCAGAATATAAGCTCCAACAGAGCTTTGTTTTTTTGCTTATATACCCAAGATCTAGAATAGTGCCTGGAGTATAGTGTGTTCAATAATATTATTGGATAAATGAGTGAATGTATGAGGATTTTTAACAAGGATTCTGATTTTACATATATATATACACACACATGTGTATACATATTATAATTTTAAATTTATACATATCCACACATATACATAAATATATGTATAGATTTGGGTTTCAGCTGTAATACTAATGGACATTTATTATTGGATCTTCAGTTGAGAAGCCTGGTTATGCCCAGAGACACTCTGTGCAGCAGAAGTGAAGCAGTGGGAAGTGTTTCTCTGGCATATAATAGGTTTCTCTTTCTGCTAGAACAACATATGGGAGCCTGAATCTAATGAACTCCTTGCCTTAGAGACAAGGAATTTGCTCATCACGGCAAGGAACTCAAGGCAGGAACTTAAACTAGTTCGAGAAAGGTGGCTATAGCTAAAGAAGGAAGAATAAATTTTAAAAAGAAATGGAAACCTTGGTTAAATGAGAAAATGTGAGTTTTTCTGAACAGGGACACAAGAGATGAAAATCAAGGCGGGGGAGGGGAAAGAAGGACAAATGGAAAAAAAGGAAGAGAAACACCACATGCCCAGGCGAGGTGATTTGGGAAATGGTAGGAGTGATGATCTGCCAACGTCTAAGGCTCTCCTGATCACCCCCATTCTCTTATTCCCTCCATATTTAATAATATTAATGATCTAATAACAGGCAAGTTTGCTTTAAAATCTTCCTAAGGTATGGGTTTTAGAAATCATTTTGGACATGTCAAAACAGAAACATATCTCAGACATTTCAATCTTCACTTCAAGAAAGTCACAAACAAATTTAACAGTGTTCCCGAATTACAAAAGGTGTCCTCAGGAAATTAATTTTCCAAGTTTGCTCCCCTCCTTTCCCCAATAAACCTCCACATCTACATTCAGGAATCATCTTCACCTGTGAAAATGCAGATGCATTTTTGTTATTTCGTTGCCCCAAAGAGTAATAGTATAAAATGGGAAGCTGGCCTAAAAAGCGACATCCTGTAGGCAGAGCTGAGAGTTGGCCTTGCAGCCCCAGGGCCTGCTGCGGTTTGAGTGTTCCTCCCTTTCTGAGCTGTCTCATTTTCTTCTTGTCGGAAGGGCCCAACACTGTGCCTGGCATAGAGTGAGTGCTTGGTAAGTATATTCTCAGTGAATGAATGAATGACCAACATAAATCGGATGGCTTGATTTGCCTTGACCGCCTGTTTTCTTTTCCCATGATTCTTTATGAACACGTTCGATTTAGGTAATTATACTCTAAGCCCTAAGTTGAAAATAGCAATTAAGACCAATGACAGAACTCAAGTTCCAGGTGTCATTTTTCTCCAGGAATAATAACATCCATCTATAACATCCACCCTTGATATTATTCACTTGCTCAAACAATTGCCTAGGATTTCCATCTCTTAGTGATACGGAATTATCATTCAGGATACACGCCTTTGAAATTATAATTAAGCCCCAGGTTTCTCTGACCAAGCCACACTAAGTACCTGGTGCTAAAAGCAGAGTTGGTGAGGTGGAGTTAGCATAATGAGCCATTTTCCTGCACAATACAAATCATCTGGGGAAAGCAAGCAGTCTTACTAGGCAGAATGCTTGTGCAACCATGTTGGATACCAAGGAAGGCACAACAACTGTTAATTAATAATATACTAATTAATAATATAATATTAATAATAATATACTAATTAATAATATAATAATTAATAAGATACTATTGTAGCTGTTTCCTAGTGCACTGCAAGGGTAACTGAAATACTCTGAAGCAAAGGTAATCTCATGGGCCTTTGGAACATAGTACTCTATTTGAAAAAAAAAAACAAAAAACCAAACTCTGTTAAAGCTCATTTTCATTAAAATAATAATAATAAAAAAGAGATCAACTCATTATGCCAATGCCTTGAAGGTTGACAAAAAAGTTGATGTTAACATGCTCACTCAATCCGGGAAGCAGTATGTTAGAACAACTGCTGTCTGAAAACCATTACTTCCTTTAATTGCTGTCATCTCCCGCACACATCCTTGAAGACAGTGTCTAGGCAACTGCAGCGATTGAATCATTGTCAGGGAAAGTACATAGACAAGACCATGGGTTCATTCTCCACTGTAGAAGGCAAACGTAAGAGCTAGTGAGAATACTTGTTTATTCAAGGTCTACTTGTTTAAATGCTTCAAATGGAAAGATATCTTCTAGGAAATGATCAACTATTGTTAAGAGGCAGGATGATGTGATGGGAAAGAAACCACAGGCTTTGGAGGCAGCCACACCTGGGCCATATTTATTAACTGTAAATGCCGACCCACCTCCTTACGCATACGGACTCCGAGCTGAACTGCACTCAGGGGCTCATACTGACATGTTAATAGGTGGGATCCCTTGTCCCTCCTAACCCTCCGTGCACTTTTACGTGTTACCCTTAGGACTTGTTTAATTTTCTCTGGTTCTTAAGCTTCATGAGTTTGGAGCCCGTATCTGTCCCATTGAGCGCTGTATCCCCAATGTCTGGCACAACTCCTGGCACATAGTAGACATTTCATCAATATGCACCGATATAAAGAATAGAGGTGTTGTGCAGATTAAATGAGTTAAAGTATGTAAAGTGCCCAGCATTCGATAACTGTTAACTATTCAGTTAACTATTTGTCTTCTCTCCCCAGCAAACCTGATTTATTAAAATGTTCAATTTATAACTGTTACTAAAGCATTTAATGCTGATAAATATACTTATATTAATATTGCCCTGAATTTTTATATCAATCTCAGAAAATTAAGCATTTCTAAACCTCAAGTTCTTACAAGCTTTCTGTGAAAATACAGGACTCTTGTTAAGAAGCCTTGATACATAAAATTAAATAATTTAGGGGGTAAAATTAACCACCTTAAGATTTCTACAAATATCAAGCTTTTTTAGTGAATGAAAAAATATTTTTATTTACTAAAATATGATTTATAAATAGGATTATACATATTGTATAAAGTTGACATATATAATTTTCACTGTTCACAAAAGTGGAAATAATATGAATATTCTTTATCAAGCATCCACACAGAAACACTTGTAGATTTGTGTTGGGAACTTAGGAATTCCAGTTAACAGGCCAATAATTTCTCCTCTAGAATACACGGGCTTCTGTGAGCCACCAGTGCACTTGTAAATGGTATCTTTAAATCTCTTCGACCTGGGTTACAGATTACCGAATTTTCCCGGTGCTTAGTTGTCTTGGGACCTGAGAAAGAGTCAATGAGTCAGTTCTTCATTACTACAGAAGGTGAAAGATTGGCTCAGAGGCAGAGAAATGGGGTTGAATGAAAGAAAAGGCAGCCCCCCTATTTGAAGAGATTTATTTCCCTTTGCTTAAAAAATTCAGCAGGGACCATCTCCCTCACAACAGTTGAACCCACATAATACTAAAGCTTTGACCCCCTTGTCTCTGACATACACCTCATTACCAATGCATTTCACATCTTTAAGAAACCTTCAGGTGCAAAAAGGAGATAGCTGAATGGCCCCCCGGAGGCCATTTGCAGCCACATGACTCTATTAAAATGTACGGCCCTATCTGCCTAAGTACTTGGAGAGGATAAAGTACATCCTTCACAGTGATGATTTCATTCTATAAACCTATGGCCTGCTTTCCTTAGAGAGCACTTGTCCACTTTCTATTTTCTCAGTTGAAATCAGATAAAATATTCCCAACACGGCCTTGAGTTTAAACTAGTTGGCTCTCACCACATATTTAACCATTTACTTATTGGAGACAGTAGACTTTACAAGTTGAGAACCAGACACAAATTGATTTTCATGGCCCTTGGCCATTAACTAGCTTTGTGACTCTGAGTTAGTAATCTAACTTTTATATGTCTCCTTTTCTAAATCTGTGAAATTGGGAAATAGTAGTACTATCATTTAGGATTGTTAGGAGAATTGAGACAATACATGGAAAACATCTAGCGTGGCACTTAACAAGACCTCAATTATTATTATTATTTTCTCTTCTGATTATTTTGGTTCTTGGTTTTATCTTTTTCAAGTTGGTGGTGTACAGTTTGACCACAGATAGGGCTATGCCCACTTCAGTGCCAATGTGGCTGGTTAGTCTTTGCATGTCATAGCTTAACTGTGTACACATATATACCTGAGGGAGGAATTTACCCCTAACTCCACCCACTATCCTAACCTATCCTACAAGAAAACATTGTGCATCCTTTCAGACAGAACCAAACGTCTCAGCCTAATAGCTAATGTCTAATGATTTGAATTCAGCCTGTCTTTCCCACTTTCTAACTGCCATCCCTGCAACTCAGCCAAAGAAGGCTGCTTTCTGTCTCTTAAATACATCCCTGCACCCTTGCTTATGATGAGCATTTCTCCTACAAGCCTGTCCAAAGTTGATCTACTCTTCAATGTTTAGGCCATATGCTCCTTCCTCAATGACATCTTCTCCGATCTCTTTAAGACATCTTTTTCTCCTTGGGGTTTACACAGACCTGAATCTTGCCATTTTTCAGGGAAAAGACTGCAGACCTAGATTTAATCCTGGAACCAAAATTTAGCTGTATGCTTTTGGCTGATCATTTTACCTCTATTAGACTCAGCCTTTTCATTTGGAAAGTGGGAATAATAGTGCCACCTTCAGTGTTTTTTGTAAACCTGAGTAAAAACCTTAGTTCGGTGAATGGGTCATGGTCCTTCTTTAATGAAGGCTACCTAGCACAGTCTAAATGTGTCACCAACATGCAGTCACTTCCCAGTTGACTGGATTTCAACATTTTCCATGAAATCTTATGTCTCCGTCATTTACCTCTTTTATGCACTAGCTAAAGCATTACTTTATTCGAGTTATAGTAAACAAAGCTATTGATACTGGAAGGAAGCTATTATCCTTGAAATCATGGAAACTTCACAACACTACATATTGTACAAGGTGCATATATATTTAAGGCCATACGTCAAACTCATTTAAATGAGTGAGGGTGGATGGGTAATGGGAGTACCAGGGAAAAAGAAAAAATAACACAAGTCTTACAGGAATGGACAATAATATGAACTAGGAACTGAGAGTATGATTAATTCAACTTTTTTTTTTGCTCCTGAGAGTTAATTTAAACATAAAAACTTAAGACTCAGCAACTAACAAATGTGAAGGGCGGAGATCCCACTTGTGATTTTTACACATAGAACATAGACAATGGGTCACATTTTATGGCAGAAAGTCCAGTCATATGGAATTTATAAAGATCTTAGAGTAAAACTAGACAAGTGACTTGCTTCTCTGGAATGGTGTTCTTTGAATTTTATTTGAGATTTCCAAATGTATTCCAAGGCCCGAGCAAATGTTCTTAATGAAGTTATGTGAAAAGAGTACCCTTGCCTTCAAAAAGCACTTCATGACAGGCTCAAAGAGTTGCCAAAGAGAATTAAGTATCTAATCAAATCTTGTGCGAGTGTGGGCAACCAATTAACATGCCCAACTCCAATCACCACGGCCAGGATGAGCCAGCAGAGTGTTCAAGTCAATTTTCCATCAATGAAAATTAGGTAGCAGTAGCTTAATTGGAAAAAAAAGTCCATTCTCTCAGTGATCTGCATCTACAGACAAAAAGAAAAAAAAAAAAAGAAAAAGAAAATGGCACTTTTAATAAGAAGACTGTCAGCTCCAAAAGGTATCATCCATGATGCAACAAAGCCACATAAAAGATGTGCCAGTCATACTTAAGATGGCACCAGTACTTAACAGAAAAATAACACCATAAAAATATTCAGCAGAGAAAAGAAAGCTTGGCAGCAAATTCTAAAATAAAAGAATATGCAATCTTCCAGGTTGTCACTACCCTTTAGGTATTGAGATGATGGTATGGAAAAAGAACTTAGACCCAAAGTGTGTAACACAAGCTTTAAGGAGGTCAAAGTGTATAAATCTGGTAGCTGTTATTTGACCATCTGCATCTGGCCAAAGAGTATGTGTGCAAATTCCAAAGATCAACTTCACCACCACATCCTAGAGGAGGCTGCCAATGAATTAGGTCACCCTAACATGTTATGAGGAAGGCTGTGGATTGTTAGGAATTTGAAAAACTTTACTTTAGCGAATGAAATAACTATATTATTTTGTGAATAGGTAGCACTCTAGGCACATATTTGAATCTCAAATACTTTTTGAATAAACACTAAATAAATTACTTCAGAGTTATTTATCAAAGTTCTTTTAATTACCTTCATTTAAAAAAATGGAAATACCAAAGTTCATAATCAACGTTTTAATTCTTTCTGAAAAGTACAGGAAATATCTAGTGAATATGATATTTATCTTTTAATGACAAGGTTTTAAAAATGTTTAAATGAAAAATTATTTTCTCTACAATGCTTATTTTTCTTGGGAAGAGTAATAAAAACAGTGGTTCAAGTGCATTGATTAGCTATAAATAATGGTTATTTATTTATTCAGCACCTCCTACATGAGGCTTGACATTATAGGAAAATATGAGTATGAGTGAGATAGAGTCCATGGCTTCAAAGAGCTGAATGCATGGCTGAATATATCAGAACTAAGTGAAAATGGTACCTTCATTTTTCAAAGGGAATTCACACTGAAAAGCAATTACTGAACACCTATTATATCCCGGACCCTGGACCAGCTTCCGGGAATACAAAGGTGAAGAAAATAAAGGAGTTTATAATCTAGAGATTGTCATGTAAATATCATGTAAATAAACCAATATAATTGATTGTCAGAGGTGGTATAATGGCTCTATATTATCAAGTACAAAGTATATTAAAAAAAAGAAAGGAAAGATACCATTTCACATGGGACATCAGAAAATGACTCACAGAAAGAATGACATATTAGGTGAGCCTTGCAATATAAAATGTCCACGAGTAAATAGAGTTTGGGGCAATATAATCAAATGTGTATTTCTGAAACAGAGGAACATAAGTGAAGCTAAAAGAGACAGACTGAAAAAAGGTATTTGCAAAGAATTAGCATTATATTATATAAAGAATACCTATAAGACAAATAAGAAAAAGAAAACAGAGAAAAAATGAGCAAATAATATGAACAGGACATCCAGAGAATAGCTTCTTTGGATTACTACTAAACATATAAAAAGATGCTATTCTTATCAGTAATTAGGGAAATGCCATCTAGACAGATGGTGTTAGCAAAATGCTTAAAATTCCAATACTAACAAATATTGGGAAAGGAAAACTCCTGTAAAGAGCTGAGGGAAATTTATATTTGTACAACCACTTCAGAGAGCAAGTTAGCAATATCAATTGAATTAAAAATGCTATATTCTATGACCCAGTAATTCCACAATAAAAACAAACAAACAAAAATCCGTACACAGTTTCACAAAGAGAAATATACTGGAGGACAATATATAGCCAAACTCTGATGAGTATTTCTATTTGTTTTTTCTGCTGCCATTTTCAATTCTACATGTCTAAATCTTTTATAACATCAACTACTACTAAACTGATTTACCTTTTAATTTAACTAATTCCATTAATGATTTAAACAGCACCCAAACTGCAAGCGTCAATGTTATCTTTGACATCCAGCCCCTTCTCTGCCCTACCAAGTATTTGTTCATTCACCAAATATAGTTACACATAAGTCCAAAATCCCGCTGTCAGTTTCTCACACCTTTCCCACTCTGTCATAGTAGAGCACTCCCTTGTTAGTTTGTCCAGGCAGATTTCAAATCTTTCTACTACTGTTCTACTTGTCTTAAGATTCCCACCTCCTTTTTTTCTATCTCCCACAGTCCACCCTCTACTCCACTCACTGTAACAGGCAGATCGATCCTTTTAAATGAAGGCATTTGTCCCCTGCTCAGGAATCATCTGTGTTTCCCACAGAGTGATACATGATTCTACATGCCTTATCTGGAAGCCATGGTTTTCTATAGCCTGGTTCTGCTTAAGCTTCCTGATCTTGTCTTCCATGACTCCCTGATAACCATTCCATTCTTACTCAGATGTTTGCCACCCCGAACATTTGAATAATTCTCTACACTCCTACCTCACTGGCTTTAGGATCACAGACAAGAAGCCAACAAAACTGCAGGGCCAACAAGACCTTTGCAAATGCCCTTCTTAAGGTGATCTGTGCCTTTTACCCCAGTTTTCTTTTAGAATACAGCGAAAAGGCATTTGTTTTTGTCTGTGATTCCCAAGATAATTAACTTTTGAAAGCTTTGCAAATCATGTCACAATGGAAGCTTTAAAGAGTTCCCAAGATGTCCATCAAACACAAGATTACTGTAACAAAGACACCAAGTTCTGTTGATGGGGCCACAGTGACTAAAACACTTTATTTTTAATGAGGGAAGGCTTCTGGAGCATGACAATACCCATCAGTAAAGAGATCTGGAAAGCCTTATAATTATTACAAATTCAATTATTTTAGCAAAAGTAAATACAGGCTGTATAAATATGCCAAGCTGACTCCTGGCTTTACAACCCTTCTATTAGAGTTATGTCTGATTTTTATCCATAATACACAAGAGTTATGATTTGTAGATACAGTACTGACCATATTGGAAAGGATTCCTATAATTGAATTGTAGAACCCATTTCCAGAAATAGTAGACTTCTTGCTTACTGAATTAGATGAATACATAAAAATGACATTTTTCTTGTTAATGTCTAGGTGGTGTGATGCTGTCCGTTGTGCCAGATTTTAGAGTAAGTATCAAATGTTCATTGTCCTTGAACTAAACTATAGACTTGAAATATATTTCAGAATTTAAACCTAGTTTCTGTCTTAAGAAGTTAATCGTATAGTGAGGACCACTATAAATTCATTTAAAATCATAAATCAACTTATTATTAGTCACAATGATAATAACAAATGGTAAATTATCAGGAATCTAATAATATTAAAGTATGCTTGGAGAACTGAAGTTTGGGGATTGTTACAAGAGTTCTGTCATCCTTGTAAAATCAGTGACATCATGGCACCCACTCACTGGGCACCTATTCACAACAGGCACGATGGTGGGCACTTTATACACATTATCTCTGGTCATTGCAAAAATCTGCAAGACTGTGCAAGGGGAAACAGAACTTCACGTAGTTAAGCAATTTCCCTGATGGGACGTAAAGCTTTTATATTTGGCATTTAAAGTGAAACATTTCAGTTTAAAGAAAGTCAAAAGATAATAAAGGTGATCTTGTATGAAAAAGAAAACTCAGATGGAATAGCAGGTTCTGCTGGTTGAGAATAACAGGCGGTAAGTCAGTCGGGCAGAATATTGCCCACCAGTGAGGCTGCCTAAAATTTAGAGGAGAATAGACAGAAAGAAATTTTTTCAATAATTAAAAACCTAATGTATTTTATAGTTTTCCATGATTCATCTTCAAAACAGCCTTGGAAGATAGAATTCATTAGTCCCAGATGAAAAAAGTGTGGTGCAATCAATGTGTTGCCTGAATTACTTATCTAACTAGAGTCAAATAGAGATTCCAGATTAGATCTCTATTTGAGTCCCAAAAGAATGGATTGTAGATATGTGAAGAGTGGTGAGTATCAGAAGAAAATGATCAAAGAAGGCCAGCACATTTAGAAATAATTCACAGAATATTTTCCCTTTAAGCTGCCTGAAGGCAGGGACGGTTTCTGAGTCCATCTACAAAACACAGAGACTCTGGGGACAAGGGTGTTGGACAGAACAGACTTCTCTCCAGCAGCCTTCGTTCCTGCTTTGCCATGGAGACTTGTCTGCAGGGAAACGATTCTCCTCATCACTTAAACTTGTTCCCTGAATCACGTTTGCCCTCTCCAAGATCTCCCATTCCTCAGTCTAACCCTTCTCCATTTATCTGCTCCCCTTCCATTCAGGAGAGGATATTCCTTCCCCAGCCCCCAAAACATGGAACACCCTTTTGACTTTGTCCTTTTTAGTTCTCTTCGTGCCCTTGATCTGACAGCAGCAGGTGTACTGCCAACTCCTCACCCTTAGAACAGCTGCAAATCTGTGTTTGCTTTCCTGTTCTTTGGTCTACCATGCATTTCCAGAGGAACTACTTTACATGTGCTGATTGAATCCACTATTTTTGCTTTCCAATGTCAGCTGAATTTTCAACTCTGTTCCATACTACTTTCAGTCATCTCTAGCCTATTCCTTATTCATCATCCTTGAAGACTGGTATAAATCTGTTTTCCAGGTCCCAAACTTCCCTCTTTTAATTTCAGCCATTTATACCTTTCTACTTCACTGAGAAAGGTCATTTTGTGTGAACTTCTTCAGCATCTCATCTCTGCATCTTAAAATTCCATTCATTTACCTGTTGCCTCCTTCTTCATCCTCACCTTCAAAACAACCCTGCCCCTAACTCCTTTTTGTATTCTTAACCTTAACTTTCCTTATTGTTATATGGAAATAATATACATTGCTCTTCTCTTTTTCACATTTTTAATCTCTCCCCCTTCACCCCTCACCCCCCCACCGGCTCCTTTTTTTTTTTCTTTTCTTTTTTAGAGACAGATGGCTTTGCTCTGTCTCCCAGCCTGGAGTACAGTGGCATGATCACAGCTGGCTGCAGCCTCGAACTCTTAGGCTTAAGCGATACTCCTTCCTCAGCCTCCTGAGTAGCTGGGACAACCAGCAGCTCCTTCTTAGTATATAAACAGGTTCAATTTCCCTTGATTCTTGGAGACAAAATAATCACTGCTTCCCTTTCACGTTTCTTTCCAACTCTTCAGAAATCATCATGTCTTATAAACTGTGTCTCACTACCTGTGTTCACCAACCTTATACTCTCACAAATTAAAGAAAGTTTTTAAAAAAGTTACCACTAACTAATTATCAGATAAAGCGAACTTTTCTCAGATTCTCAGAGCATCTAACACCATTGGCCTCCAACTGCTGGATGCCATTAATGCCCACCTAGTTGTGAAAAGAAACGATGTCTCCAGATATTGCCAAATGTCCACTTGGTGAGATAAAATTGCCCTGGTAAAGAACCACTGTTTCAATGGTCTCCTCCCTTGGCTTCCACACGTTGTACTAACCTGCTTTGTTTTCTATTTAACTGATGCATCTTCAAAGTCCAATTAATTGTCTTCTCTTCTTCCAAACAACCCCTAAACTTTTGTGGTCCCAAAGCTCTTTCATCTAATGTCCCCACCTCAAAAACTGTCCTGTATCCTTCATCCTGTCCACTCAAAGATCTTGAAGTTGTATCTCTATGCTGGTAACACAAAAACCTGCATTTTTAGCTCTGACTTCTCTCCTGAGGTCTACTCTTCATTCTTCATCTGCCTGCAAACCGCTGGAGATATTTGTGTATTAAGGATCTACTATGTGAATAGCATTGTGCTAAGCACTGGGGGAGATAAATATAAAATGAACATCAATTCTAGTCTTAAGAAATTAGAAATCTTGTTGGGGAGACACCTCTGATAAAGTTGCATAAGATCACAAAGCAGGTTTGTGGCAGAGCTGAGACGCAAGCCCTCTGACTCTCATTTTAACATTCTTTCCATTTGCGTTTAAAAAGGAAAACACAACACACTTTCTGTCACCGGAAATAATATAGTGTATAGAGGGAATCTCATTGTGCCATTCTAAATTTTCATCTTTTTTCCCTAAGCAGATAACAAAGCATATATAAATATTATAAGAGAAAATTTGTAAGACTACTTCTTATAATGTACATTTATGTTTTACTGAGGATGTGTAATGCATTCATTTATCACTGGCATATTAAGAAGGCTTAGTTTTGGCTAGGTCCAGAATGAAATTTTTTAAAAAATTAGTTCGGAAGGCAGGCCCATGTATTGGTGATAGACCACAGAAAGACCTGGGAAGGGTAGTGTTGCATTGGAAGAGTGGGTTCGGGGAAGGACCTCAAAAGCAGGTGTCTGGAGAGCCACATAAAGTTAGAGTCCTGGGCACCCGGAGAGGATTTTGGGTGTGTGGGACGTACAGGTCGAAAACTGGTTTAATTAACTTGCTTGACACTTTTGTCAGTGTCACACAACACAGCTTTGGGAGAGCCCTGGCTGCCTACCTAGACCACTTACTAAAGATTAATAACCTAAAGTGACTTCAAATGACTGAAAAAGAGGAAGAAGAGGGGAGGTGCCAAGACAAATTTTTACTCCCTGTTGCCAATTCACATAGTGAACGTCGTATGGAAACACTAATGTAATTATATAACTATTTTATAATAGTATAATAGTATACTCATTATGTATAATTTTTCTATATTTTAGGAGCAGTTTTTTAAAAGTATATTTTAAATGCCCTTTACAAAAGCCATTTGGTAATTGTTCATTCTATTGAGTCTCATTTTTTTACAATCAGTTTCTGTATTAATAAGTGAAGAATAAACAACCCACGGCTCAATGTATGATAAAGTTAAACAGCAGTATTTGAGTCTTTCCATAAACTTTCAATTTTACATTCAGAATCTGAGCACATGCCTCATGATAATAAATATTTGCTTGTTCTTTTTGTTCCCAAGTGTGTTAATATTGGCTAGTAAGACGCAGTTAATCAACAAACATTTATGTTTTAGAGATAACTTACAGAGAAGAACCCAGCACCCACCTTTTATTATTGCTTTTTCGCACGCAGATACATTCATCATCAGGCCAAAATTGAGGAAGCAATCTGCATTATCCAAAACACAGTTGCTATTGGTGGACACAATTATCTATTCCTATGAGACCTTTCCTATAAAGAGAATATTTAAAGCATTTGTGAGCTAGTTCCACTTTCATTATTTGTTTAATGTATTAGAGTTCTATGCATGCCAAAATACAGTGCTGAACTGCTCTGTTACTGAGACGAAATCACATACAACACAGATACTCCACTTTAGACGGCTTAAAGATGGGGCTTAAGGTGAGCAGAGTCCATGGACATCAGATCAAGTGGTGATTTTCAGGTGAGTACGACTGAAAGGAGGCTGTTGATAACATGGAACATTCCAGTACTTTTAATGGTGCACACCATTTCTGTTACTCTCAATGTTGGGCTGCACCACCTGAGCTTAGTAGGCTCTCCCACAGGCTTGGGACAGGTCTACAGCCCTTGAACTGATAACAAATAATGTCTAGTGTGAGATGGAAGGCCGGTCAGTAGGCCCTGGGGGACGCTGCAGCACTGTGTGAGCAGACAAAAGGGAAAAGAAAAGGCAGAGAAGGGCTGAGAGAAGGGATAACAAGAGCACTGGGCTAGGAATCAGAGGCTGTAGCTTTGGTCCTGGCTTGACCACAACCAGTTGGCCTAATACAGTGTCCGGTTCTTAGCAGATACTCAATAAATGAATGATCACTTGCAATTCTTTTGACCTATTGCCTGCACCACTCCTTGGTGTACCTTCTTTTACACTCTCACACTGTTAGGGTGAGAGTCAACGTTAATACTCTTTGTAGAAGTCCTTTGAGGACTAAAAGTGGTTCACATGTTTCTATAAGAAATTATTACTATTAGCATTATTGCTATATACAACAAAAGGATAAATAAGGGCAATAAGAAAAAGAATCAAAGAATTCACCCAGGCTATTTTTCTATCACCTACCTATTCAGAGACAGACGGAATCATAGCTTTTAACCAGGACTTGGATGTGACTGGTTGGACAAGATTAAGTGACTCATTTCAATAAGTTCAGATCCCTAGTAAGTACTGAAAATGACCATCCAAACACTGGATTCCAAAGGTGGAACTGTAGGAAGCTCTCAGTGTTCTAAGACAAAGATTTGTGGGCTGAGGCTATTAAAAAGCCAGCCTCTGTTGAAGTGACCCCAACTCTAGCCATGCAGAACTCAATCTCTCCAGTCCTTTGCTTTATTTTCCTGGAGATTATATCAATCCTGGCTTCATTTAGATAAAAGGAAATGGCACTTAGCCCCTTTAGGGTAATGTCTTAAACATACATTTAAAATTTGAAGAAATTCTAAGTATCCAAAAATTTCATACAGTTACTTTGATTTTTCCCCACTCCATTCCCTTAAAATAAATAAGAATAAAAACCCCATTTGCTTAGTTTTACTTCTTCATTTATGTTGAATTATCTGTGTGACTTTGGACAACTTATCCTTTTTGAGTCTGACTGTCTTCATCTGTAAATGTGGAACATTATACCAATGGATACCTACCGTTACATTTAATTCTCACCCATACTAAGAAACTATGAAATCTTAATGTCTAAGAAGATATCAGTGTCAACATTTCTAAATCATGCCATTTTAATTCATACTATATTGAAATTATCTTTCCTTCTTGCCAACACTAAACATAATATACAAGGCACTTACATATGTTCTAAGCCATCAGATAAGATAATTTACATTAAAAACAACAACAAAATAGATCATTGAAATGCTTTCACAAGCACCCTATCCCCAGATCCTCTATTGCATAGTTCTATCTTCCAACAACTTTCCTGTTAAAAAAAAAGACAAAATGCCAAACTTTTATAATGGATTCAAAAACATATCAAAGAATTTATAGAGGTGAGCCTATGCCTTTATCTTTTAATAAAAAAATAGTTTCAAATTGGCACAGCAATGGTAAAGCAGTGGATGAGAAGAAATGGGAAATAACTTTTACTTGAATCAAAAAGTCACACCGGGGGATTAGTTTATTGCCCATTTGTTCATTTGCAAATAGAGTCGCCTTTATTCAGCTTCGGTTTCTCCCCAAGTGAGCCGTAATGTGCAAAAATACCCACAAATGTGCACAAATAATATTTCTTTGATAAATATCAAAAAGGAAACATTTACATCTTATATACAACACTATATCCCTATATTTCTGAAGCAAACATAACAATGCTACTTAATGCTACTTATTATTTTTAATCCCCAAGCTTATTTTGAAAACAAGATTGCCAAATGATTCTTCTTTGGAAATCATAGGAAAATATGTCCATAACACATTTAAGATGAATTATTACAATACGTCTGCTGTAAAAACAGTATATTTTATGGGTCAGAATGACATAGAATATTTATCTTCGTCATAAGAAAGAGTCTCTATGAATTAGTTATGGCTTTAGCTCTCTAGAGTAATCAATTCTCTCCTCACTTGTGGGATAAATATATTTTACTGCAGTCATCATGCATTCATGTAGACTGCTAAGGGCTTCAGACTGCTCTCGGGATCATGGGTATATAAATTTATTTCTATGGGTGTAGCCCCACATCATATGCATACTGACTGTCTTAAGCAGAAATTTGCGGATTTATTCCCAAATGAGTGCAAGATGTCAAGAAATAATATATATATATATATATATATATATATATATTAGTCTTATTGTCCTGTCAAATATTTTGCTTTCTCATTTAGTCAAATAATGTGCATCAGGACACTGTGGCAAGATTAAATACCTGCCTCTTAGGAAATCAGACTAGAGCATGCTGAAGTTGAAACTCCCATCTTTCTTACTCAGAAAATCATTCATAAACTCCTCAGACTCACCTCAAACACTAAAGAAACAATTCAACAAATTAAAAGAGACCAATGTATTGGCCAACTGTGGTATAAATGGACCTATTTAATGGAGAATCAGAAGATTCTAAGCAGACAGAGTCACTTGCTGCTCTTGCCTGCTTTCCATTTTACAGGAGCTCTGGTAGATTGCAAAGGAAAAGCATGATATGGATATCTGACATATATTGTCAAAATTTATTAATGTTAAAGAAACTCTATATCTAACAGCTTCCATTGCTTCCTTCTCTGCACATAGCTTTTTGCAATTCTCTAGCTTGTCAGGCTAAAGAAAGTAATAAATACATTCAGGGTTGGTCTATGTGAGTCAAATATCAATTAATCAATGATTTGTTTCTGAAATGTCCAAATGTTTGACATCCTATAAGCGAAACATCTGACTTTTTTTTGTTGTTTATATTAAAAAGACTTGGCCTTATACAACTATAGCTGTGAAACAAGAATTCAATGAAAGGGATTAAAAGTAGAATTAAATGGCAATGAACAGTTTCCATATTACATTTCTTAATGGACAATGCATTTGATTTTCATTAGCTCCATGTACCTTTTTCTTGGAGCCTGAGAACTTGTGTCAGTGCTTTTAGTTGTTGCTGATATTAGCAGTGTTTCAATGGAGCAATTTCCTGGTGTGGTTTTCTATTTACAGAAAGGTGACTCTATTTTCTTTTTTGCATTTTTAATGGCTACAAATAGAAAGGTTGTAGCAGGCAATAGGTCTGGGAGATCCGATTGTCTCAAAATAAAATGCCTGTGCAGGAAGAAAGCAAGGGAATTCAGTGCTAATGTGATGGCTATTGAGGGAAAGGAAAATATTGATAATATGTCAATGACATGATTTGTGTTTGAATCCCTGACCACTGTTTCCAACTGAGTTGCATTTCTTTTTAGTGTGATACAAAACAAATAACATAAAATTTACCATCTTAATGATTTTAAAATGTACAGTTCAGTAGTGTTTAGTGTATTCACATTATTGTGAAACAGAACTCCAGAACTTTTTTGTCTTGCAAATCTAAAACTCTATACCTGTTAAATGCTAACTTGCCTCATTTTAATAGTACATTAATTTGTACATTGTTTATAGTTTTCAAACTACTTTCACACACTTTACCTTATTTGACATTTCCATTACCCAAAATGTGAATGATACTAGATAAATGTGAGCACTTATTATGTGTTGGGCATTGTGCTAAGTGCAAAAATAGGTATTCAAAATATTTATCAAATGATTCACTGTAGGAACTACATTTTCCTAAGTTTATGGCTTCACACTGTCCCATTCGCATGTAATCTAAAACATTTAATAGAAAACATTTCACTATTGCAAATACAAAATATATTAAACATATGATTATCATTAATAGATAGTTCAATAGATGCTAGCTTTATGGTCTTTATTAGTTTAAAATATTGCTCTCTTTGTATTGACATTGAAATATTGGTCCTATATTTT
>NW_012148197.1:1099228-1100737 GCF_000956105.1 Propithecus coquereli | reverse complement strand
TTAAAACTTAATGTGTTCATGCAAAGTTTATGCATAAATGATAAAGTTATAATTTTTACAGTTATTATAATTGTCCTTTTCTTAAGCATTTACCATATGTCAGGCTCTGACTTATGTACAGTCAATTCTGTTTTTGTGGTAGGTGTGCTGTATAACATCGTAACACTGAAATTAGTGAATACTGAACTATTGCTCCTAAGGGAAACACAGAGTTAGGTTCCTGTAAGTCTCTGGTGTTCAGATTTCTCAATTGTTATGAAATTGACCCTGTCCTAGTACATAAAGGACCTTACAGAGGACTTCATAAACATTTCCTATGCCTCATTCAAGAGTTCTTTCAGTATTAGGAAAACGCTTATTACCATAGGTTTAAAAGGTTCAAAAGCCAGTGAAGAATGAAGATCAATATACTATATACAGTAAGTATATTCAGGAAGCTGGTGTGCATGTCCGCAAAGAAATGATTGCCCCTCAGTGTTTCTCCAAAGGATGCAAATGAACTTAGCAGGCTCTCAAGCCCACAAGAGCCAAGATTCAATGTACTCAAAAGCAATGTAAGCTCAAAGAAGACCATGAGGTTGTTACAAAATTAAATTTGAAAATGTGGAGCACATCTCATTCATTCATTTTTCTCCACTGAAGAGTACCAGGTAGTAAAGAATCATTTGCTCTGAAGTCATACAGATCTGATTTTATGGTTTATTAACTAAGTGACCTTTGTCAGATTACAAAATCTCTCCTGAGCAGTCATTATCTTTATCAATAACATGTTAGAATGGCTATCTACACCTGATAAAATTCTATGGATGAATAACAGTGCCTGGCAGATGTTGAGTTCTTAATAAACATCAGTTTTTATCCCTTTGTTCCAAGTAGTTGATCAAACAATGATCCCTGAATTGGCTCAGTCATGTATCTGTTCTCTACTTTGCATTGGCTAAGAGCTGGATTCTTGGTTTGGATTTGCTTCTGTTTCTGAGGATGGCTTGCATTTTACCCCTCAGAGGTGACTTAACCACCCTGGCCTTGTCTTGCATGTCATGGCTTTGGTCTGTTTCCCAGATCACATAAACTTTGACACTTACAATGGCTTGCAGGCCTCTGCCCCGATTCTTGGCATATCTCCAAACATGAAAGAAGAATTTCTTAGATCTGCACATTCATCTACTTTCCCCAAGAGGGAGCATGTGTGAGTAACTTCGAACATCCCATTTCAATCACAATCCATGTCATAAAGTGAGATTGGAACCTTATTCATAGTATTCCATAAAGTACCACTGAGAGCTTTTCCTTAACCAAATCCTACTTCTTTGTTTAGTTAGTTAATAATTAAAAGTCATAGTTTCTCTAATTTTCCACAGTGCCTCACATGACTTTAATTTTCCTGAGAAAACTAACGTAGCAATTTTTTAAGGCAAGGCAATTACCAGTTTTTACTTTTGAACCACTACTAAGACAGTGTGTCAAAAACAAAAAACAAACACATATCTTTACTTTTTTATTGTACCT
>NW_012148197.1:1095800-1099117 GCF_000956105.1 Propithecus coquereli | reverse complement strand
TAAAATACACACACACACACACACACACACACACACACACACACACACACACACAGAATTTGATCTCTGGTTTTGTGGGTTTTTTCCCTTGCCAGTTACCAAAGTAAGGAAGGGAATTAAAAGGGGTTATGACTCTTCATTTTGGTGACTCAATAATTCAAGTTGAAACTGATGATTCCAGACACCCATATCTGCTGGTCATCATCATCTTTCATATTTTAATGAATAAGGACTGCACCAAATTTTAAAGATTAGATTTAAATAACCACCTAGTGAATACCAATTCACGGATCACTGGCTCCTGAGGTCTAAGTAGCAAAACTAATTGCTTGTCGACTTGGGCTGGCTACATCTGATTATATTGCTGATACAAACTTTTTTATGTGGTTCCCTTGCAGAACACCATAGACCATCTTCCTGTTTTGCTACCCAAAAGTGAATCAAAAGAATATTATCTTTCCTGTAACTTTGAACTACTCTGTTGATTGATTTGCAAAAGTAGAATCAGGCTAGTGGAAGGCATACCTGTTTTCACCAGGTTGCCAAAAGCATTTAAGAAGAGGAATGTCAACAACAACAGAATCCTTCAGGTTTTATTTGTTTGTTTCAGCTAAAGAAAACTAAAATTCCAAGGTACATCATTATATCCTGGCATAGAAATGGTAAGAATCCAAGTGCTGCTGTAGTGGCTTTTCTAGCTTGAGTTTTTGTCTTTCTATATTTACCATTTTCATAAACTGGTAAATAGATGATATTATTACCTTTCTAATCATACCAACCTGACACCCCAAAAAAGATCTTTGATGACGACTTTATACATTTGCTCTTCTTATTCAGTCTTTCATAGCATTGCAAAAAATGGGTTCTAGCTACAGTGCAGTGAAGAGGGACATCTTGATAAAATGACAGAAATGTATTGGCACCCACTGACTGACCTTTTGTCACCGAGTATGAAGCCTCCAAAACTCAAAGAATCTGCAAAAGCAACACAAATTGGCTTCGCTTTCAATTTTAGGATCCTTTAAAGAGCCATAAACCATTCTAACTTTCCAGATCTGATGCCACATGACCTGATAACTTCAAAAATTACATTATACTGGCAGGCGAGGAATGATAGAGCAATTGCTTGGTAAATAGGTTATAGAGTCAGACAGCTGGGTTCTTAATCTTGGTTCTTTCACTTACTATGTGGCCTTGATCAATTTCCTCACCCACTTAAACGTCCATGTACTTATCCATAAAATGGAAATCTAATAATAATTCCATTTTGTGAAGCTGAGATGAATATTAAGTAATGTTTGTTAAAAACAGTTGCTAAAAATAAAATCGGGTCAAATTTAAACGTTGTAGAATGTTATTGTTCATACAAAAGAACAGTTCTCAAAACAGGAGACCGAAAATAAAGTGGTAAGAAGCCCCACTCACAGCAGTTGCAGCACAGTTGATAAAGCAGAAAGGAGAAACTATTTTGACCTTTTTTGTGGTGGGGGATTCTACATTTATATTCTTTTTAAGGCAAGCAGAGCAATTTAAGCTGATTTGCCTATAGCCGATGGGTTTTATTTCACTGACTCATGCTGACTAGAAGGTGAAGCTTATGTTTTGTGTTCCATTGATGATTAGAGCTAGCATTCTGGGGAAATCAGGATGCTCAAGTTTTGGCTATGTGGTTATCGGTGGTTGGCCTTGAGATATATCTAAATCGTGGCTTCCATTTTTTTCTTTAACACAGTCAATCCCCATTTGTAGATTCTGCATTTGCGAGTTTTTCTGCTTGCTAAAATTTACTTGTAACCTCCAAGTCAATACTTGCAGTCATTCGGGGATATGCATATTTGTAGAGTGGAGGAAAAATTTGAATCACCCAATGGAGAGACATTTGTAGCTAAGGCTGATCAGGTGAAGTTCAACCTTCTCTTGTTTCAGCTCTCCTAAGGTAAACAAGGGTCCTTTTTCACAGTTAGTGCCATGTTTCTTACATTTTTGTGCTTTTTCTTCGTGTTTAAAATGGCCCCAAGTCTAGTGTGAGGTGCTTTGTAGTGTTCCTAAGCTCAAGAAGGCTGTGAGGTGCCTTAGGAAGAAAACATGTGTCTTAGGGGGACTTTGTTCAGGTATGTCTGAAGAGCCCCTGTTCTTAAGCCAGAAGCCACAGTGGTGGTAGCACTGCTGCCAGCCTCCTCTTAAAGGATACAGGAACCCTTCCCAGCTGACTTCCTAGGCTGAAAATCACACAGCTGAAGGATTATGTGAAGACTACATGGCCACATTCACAGACACCGCTCTCTTCTGCATTGTCATTGAAAGTCTTTGGCTAGATTTAGGGTTTCCTTGGTAGGAGCGGTGACCAAATCCATCTCTCTCAGGCTTATCAGCTTAGTCACAGTGCACAGTCTGCAGGAGGCTTGGTGATCATTTTCACATCTTTTTACTCATGGGCTTTAAGAGCACAGTCATTAGCATACAGCAGCTCCTGGATTAATATACAAAGGACTTTGAATCATGTTCTAAGTCAATTGAATTGGAAGAGTTTCTCAGAGAATCTTCCTGGTGCCAATTTCCATGTCCCTTATTAAGTGCTGAAACACAGCTGCATAAAACTGATTAAGCCTGAACCTATTACGCTTCCAGTTCTTTACTTCATTGGCAAGACAGAATATGCCAGATGATCTCATCAACTCTGACAAAATCAATTATATGTCAGATAGAAAATTTGGGGATATCAGTGACCCCAAGGCAGTTAAAAATGTTTACTATCTAACCAAGCCGCAGGCCAAAGAGATCATCAAATAATTTTATAAAGTCAATGAATAGAGATATCTGGATTTTTCTCCCCATATTTTACTTTCCAACATTCGGCTGTACTCTGTTAAAGTCTAAAGCAATACTGACATTCCAGCAGCATTGTAATGTCATTCAATAATAAATCCTGATCGAATCAAGCCTGGTTTTTGTTTGGCTACCGCTAATGGGGAGAAGATGCTATAGTAGCCAGTCAAGTTAAAATTTCCACCTTTTCTCCTTAAAGGTTCCTGTGAATTTCTTTAAAACTTAATGTGTTCATGCAAAGTTTATGCATAAATGATAAAGTTATAATTGTCCTTTTCTTAAGCATTTACCATATGTCAGGCTCTGACTTATGTACAGTCAATTCTGTTTTTGTGGTAGGTGTGCTGTATAACATCATAACACTTGAATTAGTGAATACTGAACTATTGCTCCTAGGGGAAACACAGAGTTAGGTTCCTGTAAGTCTCTGGTGTTCAGATTTCTCAATTGTTATGAAATTGACCCTGTCCTAGTACATAAAGGACCTTACA
>NW_012148197.1:1092777-1095175 GCF_000956105.1 Propithecus coquereli | reverse complement strand
AAAATGTTTAAACGATGATAAAATGAAGAAAAAGCTGTCTGCATGAGTGACCTAGATCCCTAATTATCTTACCAATTTTTAGGTTCACAATTTCTTTAAAACAAAGCTAATAATTGAAATACAATCATAAAGCTGAATAAATCAAAAAGGAACACTAAATTTTACTGCAATTTTTCTTTTATAGAGCAGTGTTCATATTTTGACATAAATTTGGACAAAAATAGAAGGGAAACATTCTTGATAACAGATGATGTTGGAAATAGCATCACCAATGAAAAAAACATGTCTGCATCTTCTTCTCATGACTTAGCAGTTTGAAGCAAACCTAAACCATGTTTAGGTTTTATATGTTAATATTTTACCTTTATATTTAAAAGGCTTTGTGGTACTATTGGGCTAATAGGAGAATCAATGGGTGCCAATAATTTCCATAACAGATCTTCCTTCACTACTACCCAGATGTGCACTCACTTTCATTTTGAGCTACTTGATTCAGTTTTCAAAGTCTTAGAGACTTATCATTTGTTTATCTAGCGCTATTGCGTTTCCATTTCCACCCTGCTAAAGCTGTGCAATTACTCTATGAACACTGTATGTAGGAAGACAGACTTCAGCTATTCCATTTTTTAGAAATAACAAAAGTAACATCCTCAAGCTCTGTGGCTGAATCTAGTGTCATTGTAAAGTTGACTGATGCCCTGATATAAACTTGGCACCAGGCTAAATAAATACAATGTAAGGAAGGGATGGTCCTGTTGCTGCATTTATTGCTGTTAGGTATTTTTCAGTAGCAATAGGACTGTCTTTCAAATTTAATTGAAATAGGGCATTCTAAATACATTTAGATTGCAGGGCCAATTTTCTTGTACTTTTGTCTGCTTTGGCATCATCTTAAACTGCATAGAAACTCTGCATGTGCACTGAATACTCTGTGAGTTTCCCTAGGATTAAATGTGCTGATCACATCCAGATGGTCTCATTTTATAACTTCTGAGATCAGGTCATTAAATAATAAAGTCACATAACTTCTGAATCCTATAAGCAAGTGTTCATTCTTTAGAACCGCTTAGAATTAAAAATACATGATAAAGTGTCTATACTACCCAAAGCAACCTACAGATTCAATTTAATCTCTGTAAAACTAGAAAAAAATCTTCTCGATATTAGTATTGGCATGATTTCTGGAATATGACACCAAAAGGAGAGGAAACAAAAGCAAAAATAGATAATTGGGAGTACATCACACTACTTCTGCACAGTAAAGAGTGAAAAGACAACCTGCAGAATGGGAAAAATATTTGCAAACTATTTATCTGATAAGGAGTTAATATCCAAAATATATAAGGAACTCAAACAACTTAATAGCAAGAAGCCAAATCATCCAGTTTAAAAATGCACAAAGGACCTGACTAGACATTTCTCAAAAGAAGACCGATGATCAAAAGATATATGAAAAAAATGCTCAACATCACTAATCATCAGAGAAATGCAAATCAAAACCATGAGCTATCACCTGACACCTCTTAGAATGGCTATTACCAAAAAGACAAAAGATGAGCTTGGCGAGGATATGGAGAAAAGAGAACCCTTGTACACTGTTGGTGGGAATGTGAAATGTTGCAGCCACAGTGGAAAACAGGATGGAGGTACTTCAAAACTTAAAAATAGAACTATCATTATGGTCCAGCAATTCCAATGGTAGGTATATATCCCCCACAAAATAAAATCAGTACCTTGAATAGACATCTGCACTCCCCATGTTATTGCACTATTCACAATAGCTAAGAGGTAGAATCAGTCCAAGTGTCCATCAATAGATGAATGGATAAAGAAAATGTGGTGTATATACACAATAGGATACTATTCAGTTTTAAAAACAAATGAAATAATGAAATCTTGTCATTTTCAACAACATAGATCAACCTTAACATTATGTTAAGTGAAATAAGCCAAGTACAGAAACACAAATACTGCACCATCTCACTTATATGTGGAATCTTAAAAAGTCAAACTAATAAAAGCAGAGAGAATGGTGGTTGTCAGGGGCTGCGTGGTGGGGAAAATAAAGAGATGTTGGTCAAAGGGTAAAAAGTTTTAGTCATGCAGGATGAATAATTTCTGGAGATCTAATATAGAGCAAGGTAACAATAGTTAATAATAATATCCATTATATATATGAAATTTGCTAAGACAGTATATCTTAAATGTTCTCACCACACACATACACGCACACACACATACACATCTATGTGAGGTTATGGATTTGTCGAGTGGCTTAACTATGAAATCATTTCACATTACATACGTATATCAAACCATTACTTGTGTAAATATATGTTTTTCATCAATTATACCTCAGTAAAGCTAGAAAATAAATAAGTAAAATATGCTCAAGCTG
>NW_012148197.1:1075018-1081052 GCF_000956105.1 Propithecus coquereli | reverse complement strand
TGTATGGCAAGAGATAAGGGTCATGTTTTATTCTTCTACATGTGGCTATCCAGTTTTCCCAGCACCATTTATTGAATAAGGCTCCCTTTCCCCAGCGTATGTTGTTGTCTGCTTTGTCAAAGATCAGTTGGTCATAGGTAGATAGTTTTATTTCTGGGTTCTCTATTCTGTTCCAGTGGTCTATGTCTCTACTTTTATACCAGTACTATGCTGTCTTGGTTTCTATAGACTTGTAGTAAAATTTAAAGTTAGGTAATTTGATGCCCTCAGATTTGTTCTTTTTGCTTAAGATTGCTTTGGTTATTTAGGCTTTTTTTGGCTCCAAATGAAGCTTAGGATTATTTTTTCTACATCTGTAAAATAAGATGCTGGGATTTTGATCGGGATGGTGTTGAATCTGTAAATCATTTTAGGCAGTATTGACATTTTAATCATGTTGACTCTACCAATCCATGAGCATGGGATCATTTTCAATTTGTTTGTGTCCTCTGCAATTTCTTTCATCAGCGTTTTATACTTCTCATTGTAGAGGTCTTTCGCCTCCTTTTTTGATGGGCCTTTCACTTACTTTTTAAAGTATATTCCTAGGTATTAATATCTTATTTTCTTTGTAGCTATTGTGAATGGTATTAAGTCCCTGATTTGACTCTCTGCTTGACTCTTTTTAGTATATAGAAATGCTACTGATTTGTGTACATTGATTTTGTAACCTAAGACTTTGCTGAATTTACTTATCAATTCCAGGAGTCTCTTGGTGGAGTCTTTGGGATTTTTCTAGATATAAGATCATAGTTTCAATGAAAAACGATAGTTTGACCTCCTTTTTCCCTATTTGGATATACTTTATCTCTTTCTCTTGCCTGACTGCTCTGGCTAGGATGTCTCCTACTATGTTGAATTGAAGTGTTGACAGTGGGTACCATTGTCTTGCTCCAGTTCTTAGGGAGAATGTTTCCAACTTTTTCCATTCAGTATGATGTTGGCTGTGGTTTGTCACAAATGGCTTTTATAATTTTAAGATATGTTCCTTCTATGCCTCTTTTGTTAAGGGTTTTTATCATGAAAGGGTGCTGGATTTTATCAAATGCTTTTTCTGTATCTATTGGGATGATCGTATGGTCTTTGTTTTTGTTTATTTTTATGTAGTGAATCATATTTATTGATTTGCATACGCTGAAGCATTCTTGCTTCCCTGGGATGAAACCGACTTGTTCATGGTGGATTATCTTTTTGATATGCTATTGAATTTTGTTTGCTTGTATTTTGTTGAGGATTTTTGCATCTATGTTCATAAGGGGTAGTGGTCTATAGTTTTCTTTTTTTTGTTATATCCATTCCTGGCATTGGTATCAGGGAGATACTCATTTCATAGAATAAGTTAGGGAGGATTCTCTCCTCCTTGATATTATGGAATAGTTTCTGTAGGATAGGTACCAGTTCTTCTTTGTAGGTCTGGTAGAATTTGGCTATGAATCCATCTGGTCCAGGGCTTTTTTGTTGTTGTTGGGAGATTTTTATTATGGCTTCAATCTCACTGCTTATCATTGGTCTGTTCAGGATTTCTATTTCTTCCTGATTCAGGCTTGAGAGATTGTGTGCCTCCAAGAATTTATCCATTTCCTCTAGGTTTTCTAGTTTATTTGTGTAGAGGTTTTTGTAGTATTTAAGGATGATATTTTGTATTTCTGCAGTATCAGTTGTAATGTCTCCTTTTGCATTTCTGATTGAGATTATTTGAGTCCTTTCCCTTCTATTCTGGGTTAATCTAGCTAGTGGTCTATTGATTTTGTTTATCTTTTCAAAGAACCAACTTTTGGTTTCATCAGTCCTTTTCATTTTTTTGTTTGTTTGTTTGTTTCCATTTTGTTCAGTTCTGCTCTGAGCTTTTCTGTGCTTTGTTATTTCTTTTCTTCTGCTGGCTTTGGGTTTGGTTTGTTCTTCTTTTTCTATTCCTTGGAATGTGGCATTAGGTTGTTAATTTATGATCTTTCTGTCTTTTTGATGTAGGCATTTAAGGCTATGAACTTTCTCCTTAGGGCTGCTTTTACTGTATCCCATGGGTTTTGAAAGCTTGTGTCCCCTTTGTCATTCAGTTTGAGGAATCTTTTGATTTTCATCTTAATTTCATCATTGACCCAAGGACTACTCAGCAGTAGGTTGTTTAATTTCCATGACTTTGTATAGGTTTGAGTGTTTCTCTTAAAATTGATTTCTAGCTTTGTTCCACTGTGGTCTGAGAAGATACATAGTATGATTTTGATTTATTTGAATTTGCTGAGACTTGGGTTTTGGCCTAAGATATGATCAATCTTGGAAAATGTCCAAGGTGCTGATGAGAAAAATGTACATTCAGTAGTTTACAGGTAGAATATTCTGTAAATGTCTGTTAGGTCCATTTGTTCTAAAGTCATGTTTAATTCTAGCATTTTAAAATTCATTTTCTGCTTTGATGATCTATCCAGTTCAGTTGAGTGTTGAAGTTCCTGACAACTAAGATGCTGCTGTTTATTTCTTTACTTATACCTATAAGAATCTGCTTTATGAAACTGAGACCTCCTGTGTTATTAACATCTATTTTATCTGACATGAGAATGGCTACCCCTGCTTCCTTTTGGTTTTCATTAGCATGGAATATTTTTTCCATCCCATTACCTTAATTAAGACCAACTTTTTCTTTTCTTTTTTTTTTTTTTACCATTGTTGATTTAACATCTATTTTATCTGACATGAGAATGGCTACCCCTGCTTCCTTTTGGTTTTCATTAGCATGGAATATTTTTTCCATCCCATTACCTTAATTCTGTGTGAGTCTATGTGGTTTAGATGTGTTTCTTGAAGGCAGAAGATACTTGGGTTGTTTTTTTTCATCCATTCAGCCAGTCTATGTCTTTTAAGTAGGGCATTCAGACCATTCATGTTGAGTGTTAGTATTGATACGTGGGATGCTGTTCTGTGCAACATGTTGTAGGATACTTTATTATTTTGTTTTCCTTCTTGTGCTATTGTTTTATAAGGGCTGTGAGCTATAACTTTGGGGTGTTTTTACATTGGTGGGTATCTACTGTGTTGCTGCATGTATAATGCACTTCTGAGCATTTCCTGTAGGGCAGGTCTAGTAATGACAAATTCCGTTAGTGTTCACTTGTAGGGAAGGAATTTATTTCTCCTTCATTTATGAAACTTAGTTTAGCAGGATACAAAATTCTTGGCTGGAAGTTATTCTGTTTAAGGAGACTAAAGATAGAACCTTAATCCTTTCTGGCTTGTGAGGTTTCTCTTAAGAAGTCTTATGTTAGTCTGATTGGTTTTCCTTTGTAAGTTACTTGATGTTTTCACCTCATGGCTCATTGGAATTCCTCCTTCATGTTGACTTGGCAAGTCTGATGACTATCTTGGTGATACCCTTTTTGCAATTAATCTCCCAGGTGTTTGTTGAGTGCTTTGTACCTAGATGTCTATATCTCTAGCATTACCAGGGAATTTTCCTCAATTATTCCCTCAAATAGGTTTTCCAGGCCTTTTGGTTTTCTTCTTCACCCTCAGGTATGCTTATGATTCTTACATTTGGCTGTTTTACATAATCCCATATTTCTCATAGACTTTCTTTCTCTTGATTCTTTGTTCTTTATTTTTGACTGATTGGGTTAATTCAAAAGAGTTGTCTTCAAGCTCTGAAATTCTTTCTTCTGCCTGGTCTAGTCTATTCTTAAAACTTTCCACTGTGTTTTGTATTTCCCTAAATGAATTTTTCATTTCCAGAAGTTCTATTTGTTTTCCTTTTATAAATATATCTATCTCTTTAGTAAAATTTTCATTCATTTCCTGAATTGTTTTTCTGGTTTCTTTGAGTTGCTTTTCCATTCTCTCTTGGATCTCATTGAGCTTACTTACAATCCATATTTGGAATTCTTTTTCTGCCAGTTTAGTATTTTCATTTCATTTTGGATCCATTGCTAGAGAGCTAGTGTGCTCCCTTGGTGGTGGTGGTGGGGTCTTCTCATTCTTATTATTCATACTTTCGGAGTTCATGTGCTGATTCTTTCTCATATGGAGCAGCTGTTCCTTCTTGTTTTTGGATTTTCTTTTGTTTAGGTAGAGTTTCCCTCACACAATTTTAAGGGTGTGTCTGTAACTTATGCTGAATAGAGACTTTTGGCTTTGCTTGTTGGTACTTTGATGGGGGTCTAGCTTCTGTATGGATACCCTGGTTATAGATATCCTTACTGTGATGGTTTTCTCAGTTGCTAGTTATTCATAGGCTCTAGCGGTGGTGTGCTATGTGTGTGGGCACATTCCCTGTCTCTCATTGACAAGGGAAGATGGAGGTCTTTGAAATCCTTTCCCTTTCCCCAGCCCTATGGTCTTCTTAACAGTGTGAATTATATTGGGACAGCCAGTTTAACCTCTGATACAGTAGGTGGTCTTGTAGGTATCAGATAAGCCCTGTATGATTAAATCAGTAAATGCTGTAAGGGGCTGTACAACTTGTCCTCCCTGCCAGTAGGTGGTGCTTGCAGGAAAAATCCAGCTGTAGTGGTGTTTTGGGGACCTGTGACTGGCTCTAGCCCTTTAGGAGAAGCACTTGAATGCCCTGGGTGGTGGGTAGGGCCCTGGAGCTCCCAGGAGACTACTTATTCTCCAACATAGCAGAGGTGGTTGGAGGAGCAAGGGGCTCTGTGGGGCTGGGTGGGGTGAGCCTGCCTTCAAGTTCTGCAGAGGTGGGCACAAGAGCTGTCTCAGCAGAGGTTGAGCGTCAGTTCTCAGGTCACTGGGGAAAGCCACCAGGGAGGGACTTCCGTGGCTCTCCCAAGACAAAAGTCAGTCTGAGATGATCTGGTGACTGATGTATCTAGTCAGCCATTTTATGCCATCCACATGTCCTTACTTTTATTCAGAATGCTTCACTAGAAAAATTGCTTTTTATTAAAAATAGTTCCTAGATGAACTCCTTCTCCTCTTATCCTGAGAAAACTTTTTTTAAAAGATTATTAAAATCAAGGCTTTTTCATTTTCTAGTGATTTTGTTGCATTTTGTACAATCAGTGTTAAAATACAGAGTTATCTGATTTATAATCAATCATGTTGCTTAAGATCGCTTGAAGATCGTGCCACATTCAAAGGAACAGACATCCCCATCATTAAGGCTATGCAGGATGTGGTAAAGGAACTAGGACAATACTTCTGCTTTTGGTCTCTGGTACTCCATTCACTAAGTCACACTCTCCCATCTGTAATTTTTAATACCCATGTTTACCTAGGAAGCCAATGCCATTTTTACAGATTTTTTTTTAATAATGTAGAAAATTAATTTGAATGAGACCCATCTTCCATGAACACTTGTGGCGGTATGGCTGGGGTGTGCAATACCAGAAGGCCCAGACCAGTATTTCATTCCACTTCCATGATCTCATTCGAGCCATATGCTCTTTCAATCTGTCCCTGGGTAAGGTGAACCCATTTCTCTTGTATACCAGCCATTTTGTCACCTACTCTAGCACTCAAGACAGCTCTGGAAAAGAAGTGCTTCACAAATGCTGTTGGTTGTATGCAGTGTGAAAATCTTTATTTAATCCTCTTTCCTAAACTTTGAAAATCAAAAATGTGGGTAAGTAGCTATGTCAAAATGTATAAAGCCATTTTAAAAATTCACAGAAGTAGAGAAAGTTCTATTTGGATCTCTAACCTAGAAACAAAAAAGAACAACATCAGAAAGGAAAAGAGAAAAAAGGAAAAGAAAATGAATATTCAGAGTCTTTATAGAACAGAGGGAACATATCTTCTTCAATAATCCATTAGGAAAATTCACTCTTTGAGAGTTAAGGAGTAAGTTGACTATATGTTATTTAAATTAAAATCTAACAGATGGGTAACCAATGAAAACTCAGCATATATTTTTTTTAAATAAGTATTTCCATTATGTATTATTTTAAGAGAATAGAAGCAAGATATAGGGTGGGGAGGGCACTGGATTTTCAGACATATGTTAAAGATGCCACTCTCAGTTCAACTACTCCATATAAGCAACCAGAACAAG
>NW_012148197.1:1073813-1074968 GCF_000956105.1 Propithecus coquereli | reverse complement strand
GTTCAGGATTTCTATTTCTTCCTGATTCAGGCTTGAGAGATTGTGTGCCTCCAAGAATTTATCCATTTCCTCTAGGTTTTCTAGTTTATTTGTGTAGAGGTTTTTGTAGTATTTAAGGATGATATTTTGTATTTCTGCAGTATCAGTTGTAATGTCTCCTTTTGCATTTCTGATTGAGATTATTTGAGTCCTTTCCCTTCTATTCTGGGTTAATCTAGCTAGTGGTCTATTGATTTTGTTTATCTTTTCAAAGAACCAACTTTTGGTTTCATCAGTCCTTTTCATTTTTTTGTTTGTTTGTTTGTTTCCATTTTGTTCAGTTCTGCTCTGAGCTTTTCTGTGCTTTGTTATTTCTTTTCTTCTGCTGGCTTTGGGTTTGGTTTGTTCTTCTTTTTCTATTCCTTGGAATGTGGCATTAGGTTGTTAATTTATGATCTTTCTGTCTTTTTGATGTAGGCATTTAAGGCTATGAACTTTCTCCTTAGGGCTGCTTTTACTGTATCCCATGGGTTTTGAAAGCTTGTGTCCCCTTTGTCATTCAGTTTGAGGAATCTTTTGATTTTCATCTTAATTTCATCATTGACCCAAGGACTACTCAGCAGTAGGTTGTTTAATTTCCATGACTTTGTATAGGTTTGAGTGTTTCTCTTAAAATTGATTTCTAGCTTTGTTCCACTGTGGTCTGAGAAGATACATAGTATGATTTTGATTTATTTGAATTTGCTGAGACTTGGGTTTTGGCCTAAGATATGATCAATCTTGGAAAATGTCCAAGGTGCTGATGAGAAAAATGTACATTCAGTAGTTTACAGGTAGAATATTCTGTAAATGTCTGTTAGGTCCATTTGTTCTAAAGTCATGTTTAATTCTAGCATTTTAAAATTCATTTTCTGCTTTGATGATCTATCCAGTTCAGTTGAGTGTTGAAGTTCCTGACAACTAAGATGCTGCTGTTTATTTCTTTACTTATACCTATAAGAATCTGCTTTATGAAACTGAGACCTCCTGTGTTAGTGCATATATATTTAGTATTGTTATGTCTTCTTGTTGACTTGCTCCCTTTTACCATCTTTACCATTATATAAAGACCAACTTTTTCTTTCTTTTTTTTTTTTTTTACCATTGTTGATTTAACATCTATTTTATCTGACATGA
>NW_012148197.1:1063266-1066944 GCF_000956105.1 Propithecus coquereli | reverse complement strand
ATATATAAAAGAAAATACTTTACTATGCAAGGAACTGAAATGCTCTGTGTAGTAAGGAAGAAGCACATAGAGAAAGAATTTGGATTCAGCAGGTTTTCTAACTATGACTCTGTTTTTGGCCTTGGATGTAACTCTCTAAAGGAAGACGTGGCCATAACAGATCATGGCTTCTCTGAATTCATATGCAGTTAATAAAAATGTCCACAGAACATTTCACAAAGTAATGCAAGTATTTTCATTAATAATGATAACTAAACATTGACATAAAATAATTTTGTTAAGAAGCACACTCTATAAACCTGAGCTTGTTGGGTAATGGAAGGATTATAGCCATTTCATAGTAATATCATGTTTGAGTCATTGGTAATGAATGAGAAAGCCATTTTCATCTGTACAACATGTTTTAGGTCATTCCTTATTCCTCTTCTGTTTGTTAAATTCTCATTTTAGGTAACTGACAAGCATTATACAATCCTGTGCCCTGTTCATTTTTAAGTCAGTGAAAAGAGATTAGTAGAAAGATATTCATATCTTGGTCCTGTGTTTTATCAGAAAAGTAAGAGGACAAGACTCACTCATTAATACCTCCCTTCTAATGGGGGATTTCCTATCCTCTTATTAAAGTTGTCACACCAAGTGTTTATTAATTCTAATCCTTTATTAGTTTTAATGATATATAAAATCTACACCTGTTTGCTTCAAATAGCACTTGAGTTAAAATCACAGCTGTTTATTGTCAATCAGAAAAGTAGGTCCTGAACAGATTCACTCATTCTTTCAACAATTATTCAATGTCTATCAAGTACCAGGCAATCTTCTGGTCTCCAGGGCTATAGTAGTGATAAAAACAAAGGTCCTGACCTCATGAAACTGGCATTTTATGGGAATGGCACAGACAAAAAATAAATTGATAAATAATTAACATACTGCAAAGTAGGGGCAAGTGCTATAAAGAGAATTTTGAGCAGGGCAAGGGTACATAGTGGTAGAAGAGCTGTTTTAGATGAAGTGGTCAGAGAAGCCCCTCTGAGCAGGTGACATTCCAGCAGAGACATAAATGAAAATCCTCGCCAGATCATGAGTCAATCCATGAATCAGATACGCCATGGCCAACTCCTAAGCATTCTACACTGTGCTGGGTTCTAGAAGAAACACAGGATCCTGCATTCGGAGTACCTGCAGTCTGGCTGGAGACTCTGGCCTAGCATGCATGGAATTACTAGGGAATAACTGATGATTAAACTGCATGTTTGTGACTCTGTTTACAGAATGGGTCTATAGATGAAAGGTTTCAGAATTTGCTGAGTATCTGGGGGAACATCTTCTACTTCTAAAGATGAAATAATTCACAAGCAACACGGACAGAGAATAGAAGTGTGAGCCAAGGCATGCTGGAGGGCAAAGAGGAGAGGAATGTTGACTGAATAGCACCTGCATGGCAGGCCCTGTGGAAGGTGGTTGACAGACATCATTCCTTGCATCTTCTAACAACACCTGTCACTCTCTGAATTGAACAGTTGGCTAATAAAATTATTTAAAAGTTTGAGCTATTTCTTTAATCTCTTAATAAAGTAATTTTTTGGAGTTAGTCAGCATTGGTAGCCAGGCTGTGTGATGATCCTGTTCCTCTGCAGTAATGCACCCAGTGCCTTCCCATGTTTGCACTCTTTCCTGGTGCCACGGCCACAGTCACCGCTGTCTCTTCTTCCATGAGAACTTGCTGCCATTTTAAACATTCAGTTAAACTCTTAGCTCCTGTCAATGAGGCTTATCAGCAGACTCTGGGAGAACATCCTCAGCATTGATGAGTTAAGACAAAAACAATAAAATGTTTCCCTTGCTATGACCTGATTTGTATTCTCCCCCCAAATTCATATGTCAAACCCCTAACCTCTACTGTGTTGGTATTAATATTTGGAGATGAGGTTTGGAGGAAATAATTAGAATTAGATGAGGTCATGACAGGGGCCGTCATGGTGGGGTTAATGGCTTTGTAAGAAGAGAAAGAGAGAGAAATTGCCTCTCTCTACAATGTCAGGCCACAGAAAGAAGGTAGCCATTGGCAAGCCAGGAAGAGATCCCTCACCAGGAATTAAATCAGTCAGCACCTTGATCTTGAACTTTCCAGCTCCAGAACGTAAGAAATAAATGTCTGTTGTTTAAGCTACCAGTCTATGATATTTTGGTACAGCAACCCAAGTAGATGAAGCTATCTTTAAAATAGAAAAAAATTATTAAACAGATTATCATTCTCACTATTATCACTGCAGTTTATCCATTTGTTTATTTAAGGTAATAATTAATAATCCTAATATCTTTGAAAAATTTTTCCACCCATTAATAGATTAGAGTAGATCTCTCTCTGTTGTTTACTCTTATATCACAATTTTTTCCCAAATATAATTGAAATTGCTTATTAGCCTTTTCTTCAAATTCTCAGCTTTTAAATCTCATTGACTAGAGGAAGTCACAAAGGAAATAGATGACTCAGTCAGTTCAGGAGCTCAGAGTCACAGATCCTAAATTTCCAGACACTAAGTCAGCCTGTCTTTTCTTAAGAAGTTTTGCCTGAGAGTTGGGATGAATTTTGGGATGATAAACTTCAAATGACTGGTCTCTGATTTTCTGTTCTATGAGAAATGAAATCTCATTGGGATTCTTGTAAATCTGCATTATATTGTCCAAGAAGAAGAAAAAGTGGTAGAACAAATGGTATCAGTTATGGTGTTTCTTGTGATTCATTAAAATAACAAAAAAAATCAGGATATTGTGCTTCCTTCAATAGTCTGGATAACAAATGCGTTAACCATGTAATTTATTTAATTAGCAAACATTTGCTGCAGGATTCCTAGAGGCTAGACAGTGTGATATGAGTTGAGGAAGGAAAGATAAATAATACTGGACCCCTTTACCCAGGGAGCTAAAAAGTCTAGTGTAGGAAACAGACATAAATAAATAATTGTACAACAATGTGAGGAGCAGTAATGGAGACAAATTTTACACTGGTTGTGGAACCCTGTGGAAGTAGTGTCTATGTTGTTTAAAAATTTTGAAATGTATATTGTCAGGTGGAATACAGGTCCACACATACGTACAACTGTAGCATATACACTTGAAATGTCCTATTAGTTAGAAATATTAAAGTGTAAAGCATCTCACAGAAACATTTTTGCATTAAGTTCACCATGGGTGAAATAACTGTCTTCAATAAACTCAAATACATCATCTGCAGAGATCCCAATGACTCTGCAAACATTCACAGGCATAAAAAATACCTCCAGTGTGGATCTATTACTACTGCTAAATAACAGCATGTCCCTGTCTTTGCATTTATCTCACACTTCTAAACTGTCTTGTTAGAAATCTCTGAAATATTACTGTGTTTACATCTGAAATAGAAAGAAAGGATCACAAAATTTAACTGGCAGTTTTACCCCACGCAGCCTTATAACAAAATGTTCCTAGGAAAATTTTATACATACAGTAATCCCTCAGCATCCTCCAGGGACTGATTCCAGGACCCTCGAGATACCAAAATCTGCTCAAGTCCCTTATATATATTTGCATATAACTTATGCACATCTGGCCGGGCGCGGTGGCTCACGCCTGTAATCCTAGCTCTCTGGGAGGCTGAGGCGGGCGGATTGTTTGAGCTCAGGAGTTTGAAACCAGCCTGAG
>NW_012148197.1:1061873-1063216 GCF_000956105.1 Propithecus coquereli | reverse complement strand
AAAGAAAATGAATATTCAGAGTCTTTATAGAACAGAGGGAACATATCTTCTTCAATAATCCATTAGGAAAAGTTACTCTTTGAGAGTTAAGGAGTAAGTTGACTATATGTTATTTAAATTAAAATCTAACAGATGGGTAACCAATGAAAACTCAGCGTATATTTTTTTTAAATAAGTATTTCCATTATGTAATTATTTAAGAGAATAGAGAGCAAGATATAGGGTGGGGAGGGCACTGGATTTTCAGACATATGTTAAAGATGCCACTCTCAGTTCAACTACTCCATATAAGCAACCAGAACAAGTTACCTACTGTTTCTAGGTTGCTATTTTCTGTATCTTATACAGGGGGGATGATTACTCCTGCCCTCTTCCCAGGCTTATGAGGATTAAATGTGACTGTATTTATGAAAACTGAAATTGTTTGAAAAAATAAGGTCATAAAAATGCAACATAGTATTATTTGTATATAGGCCCTTATTATGTCACAACTAGACCATTGCAAGTAGCCTTCTAACCCATCTCCTGGCTTCCTATTATACCATGTCCTATTCAACAAAAGCTGACAATGTTAGTTGTTCATCCAAAACATTGCTTTGCTCATGACATTCCCTGCTCACAAACAAAAATGAAACAAACACAAACTTTCTTTTTATCCTCACTGTACATTGCTTACTAGTTAAGTAAGAGAGATCTATGATATAGTTGTTATCGCTTTCCAATTTTATTTTTGACATACCTCACCTGTGCCAAGCCATCCTCTTCACTGCCTCTAATCAGTACCTAATATCTCCAGCTTTTGCGCCTCTTTGCTGGGATACCTGTCCTCCAAGACTGAGTTCCAACACAGCATCTTCAAGTGACTCGGTATTGTATAATATGTACCTTACTTGAATTCTGGCATTTCCTCTGCTACCAAAGAATCTCTGTGATCTGGGGCAAGTGAATTAAACTTTTTGGACTTCAACTTTGTGAACTTAAGATGGGATGGTAATACTCCCAAGGTCTAGGAAAGAGGATTCTTAATTTCCTTTCAACTCAGGGCATGCCAAACAAACAAAACCTCCACGTGTTGCTGAAAGAAGTTCTAATAGTATTTACTTTCTTCATCACAAATAGTGCTTAGTCTAATATGAAGTATTTAACTGACATTTGAATTCATTTGCATATAATCAACTTTCATAATTGTTAACCTGGGGATATGAATTCATATTCTTGCAGATAATAGACCATGTGAATTTCAGTTGATTTGTATCATAAATCATGGCTAAGCAAAACTTTTCATATCTATTTCTTCCTTTTTCAAACAAAATGTGTGTGTATATATAAAAGTGTGTGTGTAT
>NW_012148197.1:1025748-1057857 GCF_000956105.1 Propithecus coquereli | reverse complement strand
TAGATTACTTATAATACCCACCATAATGTAAATGCTATGTAAATCGTGATTATACTGTATTTTTTGTATTTGTATTATTTTTAATTGTATTGTCATTTTTAATTTTTTTCAAATATTTCCAAACCCACAGATAGGGCTGACTATACTGTATAAAAATATACTTACCTATAATTTTTTTTCTTGTAGTGTCTTTGTCTGGCTTTTGTATTAGTGTAATGCTGGCCTCATAAAGTGAGTTTGGAAGGCTTCCCTCCTCTTCAGTGTCTTGGAATAGTTTGAGAAGGACTGGCATTGATTCTTCCTTAAATGTTTGATAGAATGCACAAGTGAGGCTACCTTGTCCTGGGCTTTACTTCGCTGAGAAGTTTTCGATTACTGATTCAATATCCTTACCTGTTTTTGGTCTGTTCAGATTTTTTATTTCTTCAGGATTCAATCTTTGTAGGTTGTATGTGTCTAGGAATTTATCCATTTCTTTTAGGATATTCAATTGTTGGTGTGTGATTGTCCATAGTAGTCTCATGATCCTTAATATTTCTGCAGCATCAGTTGTAATGTCTCCTCTTTCATTTCTTATTTGAGTCTTCTCTCTTTTTTTCTTAGTGTAGTTTTTCTTAGTTTGTCAATTTTATCTTTTCAAAAAACCAATTCTTAGTTTTGTTGATCTTTGCTATTGTTTTCTTAGTCTGTATTCTTTTATTTCTACTCTAATCTTTATTTTTGTTTCCTTCGGCTAATGTTGGGCTTAGTTTGTTCTTCTTTATCTAGTTCCTTAAGGTATAAAATTAAGTTGTTTGAGATCTTTCTTATTTCTTAATATAGGTATGTATCACTATAAACTTCCCTCTTAGTAATGATTTTGGTGCATCTGTATGCTTTACTATGTTGTGCTCTTATTTTCCTTGGTCTCAAAATATTTTTGGATTTCTCTTTTGATTTCTTCTTTGAGTCATTGGTTGTTCAGGAATGTATTATTCAATTTGACATATATGTGAATTTTCCAATTTACCTCATGTTATTGCTTTCTAATTTCAAAACCTTTGTATTATGAAAGATACTTGACATAATTTCCAATTTGTTAAGATTTGTTTTGTAGTCTAAGATGTGATCCATACTGAAAAATGTTCCACGTGCACTCAAATGTGTATTATGCTGCTATTGGGTAAAATGCTCTGTATATGTCTGGTAGATCCCTGATGGACACAGACGCAAAAATCCTCTATGCAATACTAGCAAATCAATTCAATAGCACATTAAAAAGATTATACAACGTGATCAGGTAAGATTTACCCCTGGAATACACGGGTGGTTCAACATACACAAATCAATAAATGCAATACACCACATTAAGAGAATGAAGGATAAAAAGCATATGATCATCTCAATAGAAGAAGAAAAACAGTTCACAAAATTTAACATCCTTTCATAATAAAAAATGCTCAGTAAATTAGGTATAGAAGAAATGTACCTCAATGTAATAAAGGCATGTATGGCCAGCCTACAGCTAACATCATACTCAAAGGTAAAAATCTGAAAGCTTTTCCTCTAAGATTAGGAAAAAGGCAGAAATACTCACATTTATCACTTATCTTCAACATAGCACTGGAAATCCTAGGCTGAGCAATTAGGCAAAGAAAAGAAATAAAAGGCTTCCAATTCAGAAAGGACGAGTGAAATTGTTCATATTTGCAAATGACATGATTTTATAGAGAGAAAATCCCAAGACTTCACCAAAAATCTCTTAGAACTAATAAACACATTCAGTAAAGTTGCAGGATAAAAAAAATCAACATACAGAATCAGCTGCGTTTCTACACACTAACAGTGAACTATCTGAAAAGAAAATTAAGAAATAATCCCATTTACGATAGCATTGAAAGAATAAAATACTCAGGAACACACTTAACCGAGGATGTAAAAGACTTATACACTGAAAGCTGCAAAACATTGATGAATGAAATTAAAGAAGACACAAATAAATGGAAAGATAAACCATGTCCATAGATCAGCAAACTTAACATTGTTAAAACGTCCATACCATAAAACCTGATCTACAGATTCAATGCTATCTCCATCAAAATCCCAATGGTATCTTTTACAGAAATAGAAGAAACAATTCTAAAATTCACATGGAACCACGAGAGACCCAGAATAGTGAAAATGATCTTGAGGAAAAAGAATAAAGATGGAGGCATCCCACTTTCTGATTTCAAAATATATTAGAAAGCTACATTAATTAAGACAGTATGATATTGGCATAAGGACAGTCATATAGATGAATGGAGCAGAATAGAGAGCCCAGAAGTGAACCCACACACATATAGTTATCTGACCTTTGACAAAGGTGCCAAGAATACATAATGGACAAAGGGTAGTCTCTTCAACATATGGTTTTGGAAGAACTGGATATTCACATGAAAAAAAATGAAATTGGACTATACCATACATAAAAATCAACTCAAAATGGATTAAAGACTTAAATGGAAGACTTGTAACTCTAAAACAACTAGAAGAAAACACAGGAGAAAAGCTCTTGACATTGGTATTAGCAATGATTTCTTGGATATCAAACCTGAAGCATAGGCAACACAAGCAAAAATAGACACTTGAGACTACATCAAACTAAAAAGCTCCTGCACAGCATAGGAAACAGTCAACAATGAAGAGACAACCTATTGAATGAGAGAAAATATCTGCAAACCTTTTATCTGATATATAATATATAATATATATATAATATATAATAAATCCATAGATAGTATCCAATATTTAATACCTACATTTCAATAGCAAGAAGACAAATAATGATTTAAAAATGGGCAAAGAATTTAAATAGACATTTCTCCAAAGAAGACACATAAATGGCCAACAGAGATGTGAAATGGTGCTCAACATCATTAATTATCAGGGAAATGCAAAGAAAACCACAATGGGATATCAACTCATGGCTAAGATGGCCATCATTAACAACAATAACAACAAAAGATAATAGGTATTGGAGAGGATGTGGAGAAATTGGAACTCCTGCATTCTGTTAGTGGAAATGTAAAATGGTGCCACCACTACAGAAAGCAGTATGGAGGTGTCTCAAAAAATTAAAATGGAACTACCACATAATTCAGAAACATCAATTATGGGTATATATCCAAAGAACTGAAATCAGGATTGCAAAGAGATATCTACACTTTCATATTCACTGCAGCAGCATTCATAATAACCAAGATATGGGAACAACCCAAATGTCCATGGACAGACGAATGGATAAAGAACTGTGGCATATAAGTCAATGGAATATTATTCAGCATTAAAAAGAAGGAAATCCTGTCATGGGCTACAATCTGGATAAAGCTTGAGGACATTATGCTGAGTGAAATAAGCCAGGCATAGAAGGACAAATACTGCATCATTCCACGCATAAGAGGCATTCTAAAATAGTCAAACTCATAGAAGCAGAGAATAGAATGAATGGACGTTGCCAGGGGCTATGGGAAAAAGAAAGTGGGGACTTGTTCTTTGATGGGTGATATAGTTTGGATATTTGCCTCCTCCAGATCTCATGTTGAAATTTTAATGTTAGAGGTGGGGCCTAGTGGGCAGCGGTTAGGTCATGTGGGCAAAACCTTCATGAAAGGCTTGGTGCCCTCCTTGCGGTAATGAATGAGTTCTCATTCTGTTAGTCCTGCAAGAACTGATTGTTGAAAACAGCCTGGCACCTCCTCCCCCTGTCTCTCCTCCCTCTCTCTCCATGTGATTTGCCGGTTCCCCTTCGCTTTCCACCATGAGTGGGAGCACCCTGAAGTCCTCACCAGAAGCAGGTGCTGGCACCATGCTTCTTGTACAGTCTGCAGAACCATGAGCCAAATAAATCTCCTTCTTTTATAAAATACTCAGACTTGGGTATTCCTTAGAGCAAGGAATGGACTAAGACAAGAAGTATAAAGTTTCAGTTTTGCAAGATGAATGAGTTCTTGAGATCTGTTGTGCAACATATTGCCTGTAATTAACAAACAGTATGGTATTGTGCACTTAAAAATTTGTTAAATGGGTAGATAGGTCTCGTGTTAAGTATCCTTAGCACACACACACAAACTAAAAAAAAAATAAAATAAAAATAAAACATAAAGCCACACAGGAAAATTTCTGGAGGTGATGAATATGTTTACTACTTTGATTGGGTTATGTTTTTACTGGTGTAGGCATATGTTCAAAACTCATCAAATTGTATACATTAAACGTGCAATATTTTGTATAACAGTTATACCTCAGTAAAGCTGATATATATCACATATACACATACACATACACACATACTTATCATGCTAGAGTTTGAAGACTCTAATTATGTTTTAAAGCTTACTGTATTATTATATTCATAAATTGGTTATGACTTCATACACCATTAATACAGATGATTCTGTATAACTACTAATACAAGATAAATGCAAAGATATTTTTCCCATGTGTTATAATTTAGGAGTTTATACAAATTTATAATCATATGACTATAAGAAGAATTTTAAGATCTAGATGGAAAAATTCTTGATAGGCCAGCCACTTTATTTGTTGCTCAGTTTTTAAATTTTAAATAACCACCTCAATTCTGGAAAGAGGCTAAAAAATTTTCATTTACCCTCAAGTTAATTCACTGTAGCATATTCACATGTTACGCTGGATTCATTGTGATATAATCAACTTTTAACCAAGGAAAGAATATACGAATTGTGGTGAGATAAATATTTTTGTTTCATTTATGGTTATGTAGATCATCTTCCTAGACAAGGCAGAAATGCAATCATTTTGCTGACTAAACTCCAATGAGAACCCTACCTAATTACTTCTAAAACATTAGGGAGGCATCTGGTGTTGATGTGCTGAAAACCTGGAGAAGTTTGGGTAATTTTCTGCTATGCTTTCATCTTCAATATTGTGCATCAAAGAACAATCACTGGCCGTCTTTCTATCTGAGGTCATGGGTGTGCAAAACATATTTGCTAGTGCAGTGGTATAAAATTCAATGGACATAATGTCAAGTAGAGGCATCCTGAAGGGTAGGAATTTAGGTTGTAAGTTAGCAAAAGAGGTTCAAGTATTAATAGTTTAATTCCCTTGTGATTTTTGAAATCTGTGGAAAATCATCTTTAAACCTTCACTGCTATGTTTAAAACATAACCTTGTTTATATTGCATTTAATATCTTCTGAAAGATATTAACATATGCTCTTGAACAGGAGAATAAGTCATAATTATTTGTTCCTATTTTAAAAATAATATGGTTGCAGAGCTATTGAATATGAGTTATTTTTTTTTTTTTTGAGACAGAGTCTCACTGTGTTGCCTGGGCTAGAGTGCCGTGGCGTCAGCCTAGCTCACAGCAACCTCAAACTCCTGGGCTCAAGCGATCCTTCTGCCTCAGCCTCCCGAGTAGCTGGGACTACAGGCATGCGCCACCATGCCCGGCTAATTTTTTCTATATATTTTTTAGTTGTTCGATTAATTTCTTTCTATTTTAGTAGAGACGGTGTCTCGCTCTTGCTCAGGCTGGTTTCGAACTCCTGAACTCAAACAATCCGCCCGCCTCGGCCTTCCAGAGTGCTAGGATTACAGGCGTGAGCCACCGCGCCTGGCCGAATATGAGTTATTAATCTGTACTTTCGCATGGTGATTGCTACCCTGAAAAAATGCATGCAGGCTACTGAAGATCTTTGTCAAGCAAGTATGATGTTTTTATGCTTAGTATTTACCATTGGATTGAAGAGATTTGTACTGCTGGGAAAATATACACAGCTAACGCATGGTTCTCTAATGCACATTGTTTCCTAAAGCAACAAAAGCCGTACCAAATCCACAGATTCTGCTTAAATTCTAACTCATAGCTTTGCCTTCACTTTAAAATAACAACTTTATTATATTATTTATTCTTGCAAATCATACCATTTCCCAGGTGGCCAAGACATGAGAACTGGTGCAGTTTGGATGGTTGACTGTGACCTCCTATTTTCATATATCATTTATTTATAAGTCATAAATTTCCCCTTGAAGGTTGAACAAACCTGCAGTTAAATATTTAAGATTATTTAAAGGCCTATCCCAGAGGGTCCTTTGGCCTCTTCGTGGTTCAGGAGACAAGGACCACAGCATGGATGCATAGAACCATCTGATATTTGGACCTGTGTGATAAGTCTCATTGGCAGAGTTTCCATGTAATCTGACACATTTATCCCCAGTGACTATTTTCTATAATGCAAGATCCATGCTGGGAAAGATCTCGTCCTGCTGCCAAGACAGCCATGAGGAGGGGAATGCAGACTGAGCATGTTACAACGGCAAATAATTTATGCCTAGGCCCAGGACTACTTCTAGAGCTAAGTACTGACAAATGGAAATATATTCAGTGGCTCCTAAAAAAAGTTTTATATTCTTGCTGGCATTATGGTAGCTTGGTTTTTGTGCTGAGCTCTGTCACAGTAAAATCTTGAAAGTATTTTATTTTAAGTAGATTGTGAGATGGGATCAAAGGGATGATTTTTTTTTTTTCAAAAGAAGCTTAATGTAAAGAACCTTGCACATTTCACGAGTGTACTCTTTCATCTGCGAATACTTAGGTGAGGCTAATAACCTTGGTATTCCTGGATCAGAACCAAAATCAAACCACTGCTTTGGTTCAGAGACATTCCTAAACTACTTATTGTAATGCAGGCTGGCATGCTTGATTTTGACCATTCAATTCAGAAGTGAAAGAGGAAGAGGGCTCTCTAGAGAGTTCATGTGTGAGTTGGAAGATAATAAGGCATAGACAGGACTGTCTTCCTCCTTCCGACATGGAGATAATCTTTTTCTTAAATCTGCAATTTCTTGAATGGGGCCCAGCATTCTTTTAACCCAGGACTTTTGCATATGCTGCTTCTTTCTCTTGCATTTCTTCCATTCTCCTGACTCTACTCACCCTTCATCTTGCTCACACATACTGTCCTTCTGGTTTTACCCGAGTTCCATCCTCCCTGAAACCCTGGGCATCACCCCTCTGCTCTGGGTTGGACAACATCCTGCAGACTCCAGTGCACATCAGGCACACATCACATTGCTCTGCAAGTGCTGTTTCACTCATCTGTCTCCTTCCCAGAGACTGCAAACATCTTGAGAACAGGAACTGGTGCCTTTGCGATAGTCACTGTTGCTTCTCTAGGGCTTGGCAGAGTAAAAGTCAATATATGAAGGGCTTTATTATGCCATCCACGTGAAGGCAGGAATAATTTTCAGCAAGACATCCCATGTTTTGAAACATTCATTCTATGCTTTTCAATTTTCATTAAATATTTTAGGATAACTATGTACAGGTTACATAGAAAATGTTAAAAAGACACATATAAACTATCAGTTGCATAATTAGACGGTAACTTTTACTACAATTCAAATCAATGACTTCTCTTCAGATTTTTAGGTTCTGTTAAATTTATTACTTTATCTGTACAAGGTCTCCAGAGAAAAATAATTCACTAAAGAGCATGGTCAAAAATAAATTTATTTACAAGGGGAAATAGATGGTAGAAAAAGATATTAATCATGTTTGATGCTGAATTAAATGCTTAACTGTGTATGAGTATCTGCAAAAATCACTTAGGAAAGTTCATCTATATGAAAATTCAAATCCTAAGATTTTCTCAAGGAGATCTGATTAGGAAAAAAAACCCTATAAGTATTGCTGTTTTTTTGAACCAGAAACACTCAGAAATTTTGTCTTGTCTGAAGTTTTACACTAAGGAAAGGCACTGTTACTGTTCTGTAGATGCATGAATTTATATTCCAGGTCATGGAACAACAGAGGGGTCTGTTGAAGTTCCAGATGAAACCACAGATAATAGCCTCCTGATTGTCAAAGCACTTTTGTAATTGAGCTCTGTATTGAATAATTTCCTTCAAGATAGGCAAACTTTAAAAAAGAACAAAGGGCGCGTGGAAGTCAGATACAAAGCTTCCCAAAACACGAAGACAGATAGATTTTCAATAATTTAAGTGACCAATTTGGATTAGTTAAATCCTCTGATTGTTCCTCATAATCTTTAATCAAATCATGCCATCCTAAAAGTGACTGTAATATACACCACATGCTTTATTCTAAGTTATAAATGTGTAATTTTCAGTTAATTTAAAAAACCCTCTACATGGAAGACTATTCATCATTGAAATTTCAAAACCGAGTTAACCAGAAAGAACAAAAGAATATAATGAATAATCACATGATAGAAAATGGAGAAAAGACTTTTGTCTTTTAAGGTCAAGATGGCACATGCCAGGCATGTGTCTCAGAATGAAATGGTTCTTTCCTGTCTTTCCCAGTGTAGCACGATTAATCAATTATAGTGCTCAATCATCCTGAGCCCAGAGGTAACCTCAGGATCCTTCTAAACACTGCACTCTGGGGAGCCACAATCATTCTATTGGATCAAAAAAACCAAACATCATCTCTGTTTTAGATTTCCTTTGGTACTCCTGTTGGCATAATTGCTCAATGATGGCTCTGCAGAGATACAGACTCATTGTTGAAAAGCACCAGAGGCCTTCTGGTTTAACGATTGCTGGAGAATCACCCAGAAAAGTTGTAACCTCTGTTTCAAGCTTTTAAAAGCAGAGAGCCTGGCCTCATTCACATCCATATCACTTCCAGATAATTCTTAGAAAGGTTAGATTATTCCTTCTGTTGATTCAAAATATGTCTTTCTGTAATGTTCTCACAGAGTAATTATAATTCCTCTAAAAAGGACAGACCTTAAATATTCAACACTGAGTTATCTCATCATTTCTCCTTCTAGACTGTTTGTGAAAAATATATTTAAATGCTTCCATTGTACCTCACGTGGCATAATTCAGACCCTTTACCATCTAAAAAGAAGGACAATTATTAATACTCTTTTTAATTAATAGTTATAATTAATGTTTTAATTATTATATTCTCCATCTGATAGAATTCTCCAAATGACATATTCTCCAAATGATAGAATCCATTTTTAAGTAGCAAAAAAAAAATGACAAAGGATAAGATCATGTATCATCTTGAGTTCCTTGTATTTAGAGGTATCCAGAGCTTTTAAAACTAATGCCATCTTATTTAATTTTGTTTATCCATGCAGATCTTTTAACAATGATTTATGAAGTATGACCACTGGGGAGTACACAAATATGTATCTTTCCTACCTAAGTTGAACCAATGGTGATTCTGAGGTACACTTAGATCATCTTTGTTCTCTGCATTTAAGCATATCCATGAGTATCCCTATCATTTGCTAAGGCTAAGGATTGTATGTGTTCTGCTTCCACTCCATCCTTTTGACCACAAAGGTGGTATTGATTCACATCTATTGTCGCTAACACAGAGCCTTTACACTCATTGTTTTAGTTGTAAATAGATTATCTGCTTCATATTTAAATGATTGTCAGAATACATAGATATTAGATATGGACACAAATAAATGTCTCTCTGTATATGTAGATATAGTACATATATATTTTATATATATTATATACACACACAGAGATATATCTGTGTTTCATGACCATTGTTAACAATTTTTGAAGCAGAATAAAGCATAATAAAAGCAGTATCAGATGTGGAGTGGGAGATGTGGATTCTAGTTTCAGTTCTTTCATGTATCTTGGGGAAATATTTTTGCTTCTATAAATCTCCTTTTCCTCAACAGTAAAATAAGGTAGATAAACTTCTAATCTAAAATTTTATGAATTATGAATAAGTTATTCAAGCTCTAATTTGATACATAATAAGTTACTATATATTTCATATTCACCCTAATATTGAGTTCAAGTCCTTGATAATTTAGGAATTTGAGTGGGAGACGTTTTACAATTAAGAGCAATCTGTCAATTATGTAGCATATTCCTCATTAGTCACAAAGAAAGTCTAGTGGCCTCACTTTCTTATCACCTGAAAGTGATTATGCTATAATTTACATTAGGGTTCAAAATATTTTGCAAATGAAAACCAGTGGATTTAATGTGTTGGTGACCATAAACATTGCACCAACACATACTCACTGAAAATATTAGAACTCTCTAGTTAATTCCATGCAAGGATGCCAGCTGGAACCGAGTTAAAAATATCAAGCATATGTCTCAGGTAGTTTTTCCAGAAAGGGAATTAATATTTATATTCAGATACTTAGTTTTATACCCACATTATAAAATGAAAGTGGTCAGCAGTTAAATAAAGCTGTGAGTTTGCTGCAGAAAGGAATGTGTCATGTTCACCTGTGGGGGCTTAGCGTCTACAGTGCCAGGCACTGGGTAGACACTCAAAACCTTGCATGAGTGAATACTGACTTGCTCGTATTCACGTCAGGCTTCTCTGCGTCTCACAATCTCCTTAGAGCCCAGAGAAGTGGTCCAGTAAGGACAAAATTGTGTTTAGATGGAGTTACACTTAAAAATATTCCTTTTATAAAGCAGTTGAACATAAAAGTACTTTAGCCCCAAATGATGGCTTCCCAGCACCTAAACTTATGCACCAGAAAAAGAACCAATATATGTCATATTGCTCTATTAATTTTTTTCTCTAAAGAAATAACAACATTGAAAAAATATACACAAGTTATACATTTACAATGGAGAAAGTAGAACAATCATAGAAATTGCCTCTGACATTATTCTTTCTAGTAAGTACAATGAACCAACATTAAGGAACATAGCTATAAACATTTATGTACCTATGAACAGCATGGGGTGAATAACTGCATAATAAGGCTGTACAAATCCAATTTAAAAAATATAATTAAAAGATTAGACCATGAATATCTACAATGGGTACAATAATATATCTTGATTTTACTGAAGTATTTGATGTAGTGTCTCATAAAATTTTATTCACAAAATTAATTTATACTGTCTATTCTAATTCACTGAGCACCACTGAGAAACCAGACTCGATCATGTGTAGGAAATAAGATTAAGAGCAAATAAAAAGGTTAAGAAATAAAAAGGAACTATGCTTCAAAAAAACCAAATGAACTATTTCAAGTATTCAGCTTTGTTTAACCCTTTGCTGATTCATGGAGATGTAAATGTTATTTGAGTGAGTAATTCAGGGTATCTAGAAATATCAAAGGATGCTCAGCGTAGCTCATTCCCATTGCTAACAGTGCCTGTCTTATGGTAGGCATTCAGTAGATACTGAATAAATAAATTAATAGGATCTCAAAGTGCTAAACATCACTGCTTCAACTGTATAGAGAAGAAGATGGTGGAATACAATAAAGTTAGGTCATTTGCCCAAGGCCATGAGCCTGGCAGGCTTTAGAACCAGGACCATAATTTAGATTTCTTGAGTCATGAGAAGCACTAACCTTTGCTAGGTGGTCAAAATTCAGAGGTTCTGCCCACAATATTCTGTATATGAATGTTAAGGAATTTGTAGAGTAGTGTTAGAAAGTTAAGAGAACAGCAAAATCGCAGAACTATTTTAATGTTGTCAGTTGCAGAAAAGGCATTTAATTGTGCATTATTTCTGTCATGTGTAATAATGACATTTGAGCTATTCTTCAAAACTAATACAAGAACACGATGCAAGACTTCTCATTGAGCAACCACATTTCCTAAGTGTTTGCTTTGGTCAGTTAGCCCTGACTATGGATTTTACAGCACGCTCTTATCATATAGGTAGAGAACTGAGCACCTAGCATTCACTTTTAACTCCACTTCTCTCTGACCTAATTGCCTGGGAATGAACACACTGCCTTGGTTTCTTACTGTAAAACTTAGCTAATGCTTATTCCTTTCCCGTTGCAAATTGGCGGAAGAAAGATTAATGGGCAAACCACATACCATGCATTTTGTTAGTATATCATCATCTTCAAAGCCATGTGAGGATTTACTATTGAGGTGACACATCACAAAAAATGGGCACAAAGATCAAAACTTGTCATCTTTCTAAAAATTGGTGTCACTTAATCCACATTTATTTAAGTGTTTGTGAAAAGTCTAAGATTCCCTGATCCTTCTGTGAAGTCTCAGAACCATGTTTAAATATCACAGGGCAAATGAGAAGCAAACAACACTTACTTGCAAAGATTAATTGAAAAGAACATACTTAGCAGAATGAGAACATTTGAAAGGATGCCGAGAGTACTCGGGAGGTTTAAAGGATGATTAATAAATTATGACATTGCCTATTTCGATGAGATCCACCACTTGGTTTGTGGCAGGGATTCAGGTGGGAATAGGATAAATCTTGCAAGGCATATACTAAATAGGGGTGATTTTAATCCCCCAGATTTGAATGTTTTAATCCAGTGCTAAGTGTGGATTCTGAAAAACATAAGTAGAGAATGGCTGCATCAGAAGGTTCTGGTGAGGTAGACAGACTTTGGAGCTTTGGTTTAATGGCTTTGATATGAACTTGAGTGAGACCACCTTGGAAATTGCAAGGGCCGTCTTGGAGGCTGGCTACCACAGGGCCTTTGCTCACACCCACAGAGCTCACCTAGTCCCATTTCTTCACGCTTCCTTCAACACTCAGATCGCTCTTCCTCCCTGAAGCTTTCTGATCCGGCCAAGAGCAAAGCCAGTGGCTGCTCACCTGAACCTGTTAGCGCACAGTGTCTAGACCAGCATGAGTCCTGAGCATCTGCACAGGGACAGGTTTCCCTGTTAAGACACATGGACAACGCAGTTCAGGGAGCGGAATCAACCAGGGGACTCATTCAATACAAGTTTCCTTCCTCAATCCAAAATTCGGACACTTCCCTAGGCCAGTCCCCATGCTGCACCCCTTGTCAACCTAGGGAGTTGGTGTCCCTGATGGGAGGGTATTTCCTTTCTCAAGGGTGATAGAACAGGAATGGGAGGGAGAACTGCTGATGGAGGGAAATGGGGATTAAATGAGAAGACAAAGCTCTTAATTTTTATTGCTTTCCTCTAAAAGGTCAATTAATCAAGGTAAGTGTGTTTTAGATAGATGAACTGAAATGTGCATATAATAGCCAGCTTGAGCTTAGAAAACATTTTGGAGATAATTTGGTACCACCCCCTCATTTACATATGAGATGAATGAGGTCCAGAGCAGCGTCATTATTTGGCTGAGGTAATACAGAAGGTGCCACAGCTGAGACGAAGATCCAGGTGTGATTCTCACCTGCATGCTAACCAGACAACTCACATTCCTCTGAGCAGAACAACGGTGGAGGTGCATGATTTACAACACAGGTTATTCAACTACGTACGTAGCTCTCCCTTGCACATGTTGTTAGATCTAACTTAAAGAAAATACTTCTAACCAAGAGAATCCCAAGGAAATTGGTGGAAGCAGATTTTCTTTTTTTTTTTGAAAGAATTAGAAGCACACTAGTAATGATATAAGCAAACTGTGAACACGAATGCTGAAATGCAAAGCTTTCTTCATCCATATTTGCATTACTCTGGTTAACAACTCCAGAGAAAACAATTTCAGAAACGTCCCTCTTTGCTTAGAGTAATGAATCATGTATTTTCCAGATGAGAGTAACCGTTCTTCCGGCATGAAAGATGAACTATGAAAGCTCAGGCTTTCAGAGAGGACAAACTGAGGCTGTTGTGTCTGCTTTTGACGTTGGTACTTCCTGGTCCTTTCCAATGTTTAATAGGACACTGTCAGAAAATTCAATGTAGACAAAAAGAAAAACAAGTACAGAGCAAAGCACAAACAAGGTGATGTATCCTGAGAATAATATTTCACAATCAGATTTTCTAAAATTCCTTCTGTAGTAGTCTCAGGCAATAGAATCTGTCGTGTTCACTCTCTAGCATTCTCTACCACAGCTAGGCATAACTGCATAGAAAAACAGAACAGCCATCCCTTGCAACAACATCCAAATATTTTGTTGAAGAATTCTCCACTTGTGTCACAAAGGGATTCCCAAACAAAGCCTGATGCTACAAAATCTACTTCTTCAGGCAGCGTCAAGCATGTTTTATATTTGCTGAACATGCGAGTGTCTCATGGTAGCTGCCTGCGGGGGATGATTTCATTCTTGAAGAAAATCTCTTGTTCACGAATGTTCTTGGAAACTGGAAGAGTCAGTTAAAGCTTTCTAAGTATTCATCACTGGAGTCATCAATTACATCATTTAAAACAAACAGGCCTGACACCAAGGGGCCAGACCTCACACAGCAACCAAGTACCTGGGAGAAATGACACCTGATCACATGCATAACATCTGGAATTCAATGAGAGCCAGAAGAAAACATCCTAATACATTATTTCTATCGTAAAATTGGTAGTATTTCACCCCAGTAAATTATTTAGATATTAGTCAATAACTATAAGAGATTTATCAGGTTAAAGATTTCACAAATGGTTTGTGTCTATCTCTATATATCCATATAGGTATGAATTATGTTAGAATATCGATAATTCTGTCCAACATACGAAGATTAAACATCTTCTGCATAATAAGGCAAACTTCCTCAATTTTAGCCACTTTTGTATACCATTCGCCATTTTGTTGGTCAATGTATGTGTGTGTATTAGAGAATGTGTACCTTCCATAAATGATTCAGCCTTATTTAAAAATATATAAAAAACAAAGTAAGATTTAAAAAAAAAAGACTAACTAAAAAATGGTAGGATATTTAGATGAAAACAAAGAGGAAACAGTACACTGAAATTTAGACGGTAAGAGTAAGATCTCACAGTTATTAATACTAAACCTGGGACACAAATTTTGCTATTCCAAGTTTCCTAGTGGCCAAAACAAATGAAAAAAGGAAATATAATTAGTTTAGAAGATTCACCAGTTGTTCAGTATATCTGATGGAGATTTCTTGCATGAGTGACACTAAATTTTATAGTAGACAAGATCCCTGCATTAAATACAGAAATGAATTACAGTCTTCTACAATGTAAAATGAGGGGATACTTATAACGAGAGTAAAAGAATCAAGATCTGGCCACACCAAACATTGTTCAGAGACTCTACACAACACCTTTCTTTTATCTTCACTGAGTATAACTCACCAAAGACTGATTCCTTATAAAACTTGGCAGGTTTCTTTTTTTTATTTCAAAATACTAAGGGGGTACAAATGTTTTGGGTTACACAGACATCATTTTTGTAATGCTTAAGTCCTGGCTATAGGTGTGCCTGTCGCCCAAATAGTGTTCATAGTACCCATTAGGTTGGTTTATTCCACTCTCCTCCTCCCACCTCCCCCCTGGTTACTTTCCACTGAGTTTTATTTCCCTCTGTGCACTTGTGTGCTCATCAGTTAGTTCCAATTTAATAGTGAGTACATGTGGTGTTTGTTTTTCCATTCTTGCGATACTTCATTTAGTCTCCAGTTCCATCTAGATTGTTGCAAAAGGTATTAATTCATCTTTTTTTATTATAACTGAATACTCCATGGTACACATATATCATATTTTATTAATTTACTCATGAATGGATGGGCACCTGGGTTGATTCCATATCTTTGCAATTGTGAATTGTGCTGCAATAAACATTCTTTTTGATAAAAATGACTTCTTTTCCTTTGGGCAAATACCCAGTAGTGGAATTGCTGGATTGAATGGTAGGTCGACTTTTAGTCCTTGGGCAGGTTTCTTGCAGAAGGCCTTGGGGTCCTGAAATACATCAGAAAAACTTTTTTTCTCTCTCTCTCTCTCTCCCAGAGCTGACTCTCCTCTATGGGATGTCATATACTGACAACACACTTTCCCAAGCAGGTTTATTTTAAGGTTAGAGAGGAGAGATAATGGCATCAGCAGGGCATATCTGAAAGATTTCACCTCCTATGAGTCAAGGATGCTACAAAATCACCCAGAAACACACTGCTCCTTCCCAATGAGGGATTTCAGCATTGCACTGCCCAGGGCTTCTGTGCCTGTGTGCGCTGGCTGGTCTAATCCTGATTCAGCCTCTGCTAACCATGCGCTGCAAATGCAGACTCCCTCCCTTTGCTCCTTGGGCAGGAGCAGTTATGAATATTTATTGCAGCCACAATTCTGGCTTCTATGTCTGTCACTGTTGTTCATCTGCTGAAAGCCAGAGTGCAAATCACTGCAAATCTGGCCTTCAATATGGCAGACAACTGCTTTCTTGTCTTGTTTAATAAATTGTATTTCTTTCATATGAAAATGAACAGAGTTAAAATGCTCCCTGTTTTATGGGGCAGTGATTTTGTAGTACTAAGATGGGATATAAACAGTGTAACAAGGGCTGTTTGAAGGCATGTTTAGAATACTTCCTGCCGTGGATTTCAAAATGAATGTGTTAATCCATGCTAATCTGGTGCAATCTTTGAAAACAATTACATTTATTTTACAACCCACCTGGCACTCTGACTAGTATTATAAATATGCTCCATTGCTTACATATTTTCACTTTATTGTACCTGCAGGCAGAGTAAACGCAAATAAAAAGATAATAATGCTGAATTTGATTAAAGTCACTCAACAGTATATGTGACAGTGTTAGATAGATCTAGTTCAATGTCTGATTTTTAATCAAGTTTAGCAAATTATCCTTCCACAAGATGAAAAAAATACTCTGTAAGTATTGCATGTACAATTACTTTCAACAGCACCTTGCAAAAAGGAACTACTTATTCACTTTAATCAGACAGTTTTGCAAATTAAAAAAGTTAGTATGATATTAATACACTTCCAGGAAGACACTTGACTATATTGTTACTCCTAAATATTAGGCTTTAATATTAGTGTAGGGTTATACTTGGCTGAGCAATGACCTCTAAACCCTTAACTATGAAAGACGGTTTGCAGGTGCAATTTGGGATTTAGTTTTACATCCTTCCTTCTTGGTGGATTTTGTGCTCTACTGGAATCTCAAACACAATGAGATATTTGTAGTGAAACTAACTACTATTAAAGCACATGTTTTACCATCATCCTTTTAAGGTATGGTGGTTATTTAGAGATCACTGCAATTTCTCAGGCCTTAGATGGCCTACAGTAGCAAATGAAATGAACAGTAAAGAGAGCCTTTGAAACTAATTTAGGAATTCAATTCAATTCGGCATATATTGCCTGAACATCTACTATGTGCCAGGCACTGTTTTAGGCACTTGAGATACATTGAGAACAAAACAAAGATCCTTCCACTCATAGAGCTTATATTTTAGCAGGGGTTGGAGATAACGAAGACTCAAAAGAAGGAATAAGTAAATGATACAGACTGTTGGAAGGTGACATGTGCTATGAAAATAAGAAGCAGTGGAGTAGGGTATAGGGCACTGGAGGGAGGGCAGGCTGCAATTTTAAATAGGTGCATTTTAGTGTTATCTGTTAGGTTAAAATCAAAGTATTGGCCCCTCTTTATGGGAGACATGAGTATTCTACCTTCCACCTTGAAATTTTTAAAATTATCAATAGAAGGCCCAAATTGTTCTTTTCTATATAATAAGATAGAAATCCAAAAAGAGGAGATAGTATTTGTAAAGTAAAGAAGGGATGCATGAATGGATATTGTGTTCGGCCTGAATGATGCCAGATCCTCTTTAGCAGCTGGGAGTAGGGAAGGAGGTTGCCATAGGCTGGATAGTTCTGGTGCCCCCCAAATTCAGATATTGCAACCTGATCCCCAGTGTGGTGGTATTAGGAGGTGAGGCCTTTGGGAGGAATAGGTCATGAGGGTGGAGCCCTCACAGATGGGATTAGTGCCCTTTTATAAAAGAGAGCCCAGATGTCTCTTGCTCCCCCCTTCTGCCATGTGAGGACACAGCAAAAAGATGGCCATCTGTGAACCAGTAAGCAGGCCCTCACAAGACGCCAGATCTGCCAGCACCTTGAGCTTGGATTTAGCCTCCGGAACCGTGAGAGATACATTTCTGTTGTTTATAATGCACCCAGAGACGGCAGCCTGAATGGACTAAGAAATTAAAGTGAAACCAGACCACACAGAGGTTCATGGGTTTTAGACATATTCCAGCCTTCTACCCTCTTTCTCCTGCTCAGTGTACGCACCTACAGGCCTGCCGTGGGTATTACAGAAAACACTTCTGAGGCTCAGCCAAGATGACAGGGATGTGGAGCTGGAGGAGGGGAAGTGTTGGGGAAAGTGGGAGAAGCAGAAAGGACAAGTGAGGAGAAAACACATTTCCTTCCATGTTCCTCCTTCAAGGGAGGTACAAGCTTGGAAACAATACATGTTAATCCACACCCAGCAATTGTTATTTTTGCCTAAACGACAGTATCGGATTACTGAAAAAAACAATGCTTTCCTGGCTGCATTTGTTTAGGTGAACAACATGTTAATGCCTAATCCTGAGCGTAGCCTTCAAAGTTAAACTGAGAGATTTTGCCTTTTTAAAAAAAATCTCTGTAAACAAAATGTAGAATTTTTGGGGGGGGGGTTCACTTTTTAGCCTTTAATCAAGAGAACACTAGGGTTCAGGCAAGAATGTTGGCTAAATTTGGTGCTTCAAATTCTAAAGACACTTCGAACATTATTTTTGGATAATATCATGATTGAAAGAATCCTAAAGAAATCGTTGAGTAGCAAGCATTTAGGACTTGTGTGCATTTGTTCTAATTTATCTGAACCCGCAATTCCCAGATGTGTGGTTTCACCTACCAACCTCCTGCCCCGAACATCTAAAATAAAAGGACACACATAAGAAGAAACTCATCACCCAGTGAAAGCTAGTCTGCTTTCCCCAATTCCTGCTCTGTATGCCTGGAATGAGGCACGCATCCAAGAAGCCACTGAAATCTCCTGATGACAGAGAGAAACTGTCCCAGCCTTGTAAGAACAGGCTGCATAACGTTTTTATTCCTATTTTCTAATATAGTTTGTCTGGGCCTGGCTTTGATTGTAACCACCTAGAGGCTATGGTATAGGAAAGATCTTATGAACACCGAAAACATTTAGCCCCTGGGAGCTACCAAAAGACCCTGACAACTGCTTAACAGCCAAATTAGCTTAGGTAAGTTCAAGAACACCAAGGTATGTTTGTTGAACGAGAATGGATGGATGAATGAATAACACTTCACTTACAGGGTTTTAGAGTAATAACTAGAATCTCTGGGGGTAAGTTTCAGATACTGAGTGCAGTTATGAAATTAATTTATTCTCAGGATGAATCTATAGTGGGTTTGAGTATAGCATGTTTCCTTTTTAAAATCTATGTATCTAAATGATCTTCTGTCTTTTATCAGCTGTCCTGTTTAAATTCTGCTCATCTTTTCTTGATTAGGACCATGTGTTCTCTTAGAAACATTTGGTTTCTGTCAACTCTCTTTCATCCAATAAGTTTGCTTCTTTTGAAGGTCACACATTCAAGCACTTATTAAAAACCTCCCGGTAAACTACACATGTGTAAAACAGTGTAATTGTGACACATATTTCACCATGGCAGTTTCTAGTGCTTATGTGTCCTTTCGTGAAGAAACTACCTCTCTTTTATTTCTCAGTAAGGGAGAATAATATAGTTAAAGAAAACCCAGAGGTTATCATTCTCTTCATTTTATTCCATTCTCTCATCTTATGCTAGTTACCATTTTAAACAAACTAATGAAATGGAAAAACATAATCCTAGTTACTATTGCAACAGCAAACATGGAGATTTTCAAATGCTTAGAGACTGTAATAATAGTCTCCATGGACATTGGACAATTATCGTCATATGAAATTAAAATTTTCAATATTCTGAGTGTTTTCATCCCTGAATAGAACTAATTGGGAAGAATGGTTTTAAAAATCTGCATGCCGTCATATTAATATTATTCCTATAAGCAAAAGTAGGCTGATATTTCACCCATATTTCCCAAATAGGAAATACCTTCCTTTAATTCTTTTACAAACAATAGAACTAACAATTTGAACATAACCAACTCCTAAGTTCCATTCAATATATAACACAGAGTTTATTTTTCAAATGGCAAACAAAAATTCTGACTATGTTAAGTGCAAAAGGCAAAAGGGACTAGATTTTTTTAAAAAACTCTTACATGCCAATCTAGGATTACAGGCGTGAGCCACAGCACCGGGCCCTTACATGCCAATCTAATAACTTCGTTTCAATAAACCACGTCATGGATGTAAACGTGAGTGGACACGACAGAAAAATGCAGCATAATCAGTTGATGAGATAAATATAAACACCTTTTTCCCATTACTGAAATTTCAGGTAATGTTAATGACATGCAGAACAGGCTGATGGCTTGTCCCTTTTTTGATTATTCTGTCCTATCAAGGATAATGGCTTTGGATAGAAGTGCAAAGAATTGCTGACTTAGAGGCCATTTTTTATCTTTTAACTATATGATCACTCAGATTGAATTTAAATGTTATGGCAGAAGTTATCATTGAACTAATGGTTTTTCCAATATTGATCATTAGTACCTCCACTGAATTTTTCAGTAATTAAATATACATCTACTCATGAGAATAATTATAATAATTATAGGAGATTTGTTTATCTTAAGATTATACTGTTAAAATTTGATACTCATCTTCCAGATTCTCAGACACTGACTTCATCCTCTAGCTCCGAGTCCTACAGGGATCCACAAAGATTTACTCAAGAGGGACAAACTATCACTTTTCAAGGCCTAGTCTGTAAGGGAGCATGATTATTCATTAACGTGTTTTCAAAGTGACATTCTCCATGTGTACTGAATTTGCTTGCATAATTTCTTAATTATATATTCATTTTTATTAATTTTTTAGTAAATCACTAATATGTTTTATATGATTGTATGCTCATTCAAATGTATTTAAATTTGTATCTTTACTATTCATGTAGTTCATAAAAGCATACTATATGCCAGGCGCATGTTTCAGGCTTTTGTGATCTGTTAACGAGTACAGAAGACACAAGGTCATTGTAGAAAAGTTTATTGAGCTATTTCTCTCTTTCTTTTATTACTCACCAGCAACAATTATAGGACTATTACCGTAATATTACTAGTAATATTTACAGAGCACCTCGTAGGTACCCACCCTTGGAATTAAGAGTGCACAGGAGTACTTGCAGGAATTCACACTTGCTTGTTAGAGGCAGGGGGAAAAACTAATATTTTCAAACAATGTATTAAGATTTATGGTAGAAGTATCAACAAAGCACAGGAGCACAGCAAAGGGAGAAAGTAACAGGGGCTTTCAGATCACTACTAAAGATGGTTAGGATAAGGTATCTCTCCCCTCAGCATGTCTCCAGAGAGTTCCTCCTCTGCCACTCTTCTGCTACGGTTTTACCTTTTCTTTTGTAAATTTCGCTTTTTGCTACAGAGACCTTGTAGGCATTTTGGGTTCTTAAGATGCAGCATTAAAATATTTTTTTTTAAATCTTAGTGTAAGGGAAAAACTGCATAGAATATAAGTATTGTGAGTTTCAAGAATCTTCAGCTAACATGATAGCCAAACTTCCGCTGAGTGCAGCCAGCTTCCTGCCCACCTTGTCCTGATCATATCTGAGGCAGGGACGTACAATCAACCCGACTGACAGCTCCAGCGCAAACTCCGTGGGGAGATTTTTCCTCTCCCTTTTAAATGCCCGATATCAGAAGTTAGGCCTCAGAGAAAGAGAAGATGATGGTGAAGGGGGGTGGGTTTGATAGGGGAGAGATTTTCCCTAAATTAGTCAAATAAAGGGGTTAGGGAAGACCATAATGGAGGTGGGTCCAAAACTCTAGAAATAGCTGTGGAAAAGAAGAAACAAATGATGGGAAAAGGACCAGCCTTTCGACAAATCACACACTTGGAGAAACAGAAGGGACCAAACCAGTGCTCTGGTCTAGCTCCTCCTTTCAGCCAGTGCGGAAGCCAAGAGGTGCTGCTGTGCCTTGGCTAAGCCAGAGGCTTGGGTGGTGCTGGTGCTGTGATCAGAAAGAAGCCGGGACACTTGCCTTCAAGTTCAGCCTCCCCTCCTTGCAGTTCTGAACAGGATCGTTAGCTGGAAGCTCATCAGTGGGTTTCAGAGCACCCAAGGACACTTCAACATACCTTCAAAACTCTGTGTCTGTGTAGTTTATCTTCCTAGGGAAAGGATGCCTGGCTTTCAAAGCCTTCGCAAAGGGATCCATGATTCAAAAATATGTAAATCTACTGGGTTGGGCTTACTGGAGAATCAGTAAAATTCCAGGTTTTTAAAAATATTTTTGAATACATCCAACAATTATTGCTAAGAATCCAAGTGACAATTGTGTTTTGCTAAGTGAACACACTCATTTGGTTTAGTTATGGTATATTCGGTTATGACAAATTTCTCTTCTCTTGAAAACTATTATTTTTCAAGTGGTTTAAAAAGTTTTAGTTCAGAATTAGGTGAGAAGACCTAAAACACAGGTAAAACATCACATTGCTTTTTACCGGAATGAAATATTTAAATTTAAAATTTCTTGACATTCTTATGGTGATTTGCTCTAAGCTTTTGGTGAATGGGATTTTTGGCCAGTCCTATCCTAGATGATGGCATTTTTTTCCCTTATTTCTGTGTGCTAAAATAAAATCTTAAGCCCTGAACCCAGCCAACTAACTGAATGGATCCCCTCTTGGCCAAGGAGACCTCTCGACCCCCCAAAACCTTAAAGCTGAGTTGCCGGGCCATGAGGAGAAGTGAGGTCAGACACAGTTATGCCCTGCCACTTTTGGAGTTATTTTTTGTAACAATAAGATACAAAATCATTAAGCCTCAGGCCATGTAAGACAAAGGTTAAACCACACCTGCAGGTCATCAATTTACTTTACAGATCACTTGAGTCTGGGTATACATCCGTTTTATATATAGAGTGGCTCGTTTCTGATTAACAGACTTGCTTATCTTAACTTAAAACATTCCAAGCCTTTAGACAAAGCTTCATTTCTTTAACAAACTATAAATCAAAGAATCTTTAAACCCACCTATAACCTGTAATCCCCTACTTTGAGAGGTCCTGCCTTTTGGGGCCAAACCAATGTATGCCTTCTGTGTATTGATTTATGACTTTACGTGTAATTCTTCCTGTCTCCCTGAAATGTATAAAATCAAACTATAACCCAACGATGGCGAGACCACTTGCTCAAGGCTTCTTGGGCATGGCTGCCTGGGCCATGGTTGCATATATTCAGCTCAGAATAAACCTCTAAATTATTTTGCAGAGTTTGAGTTCTTTCCCATTGACACTTCTTTGCTAATGACTGGAGTTTGCAATATTATTCTTGTCACTCTACAACTGTAGAATTGTAACTAATAAATTTAAAGTACTGAACTGCTTCACCCAATTTCGAATAGAAAGATCCTGTATATGAGTTAACCTGACCCCTTCTGAAACAGATTCTCATGATCTCACTAGGGCTGACTCTCAGCTCCCGCAGGGTCTTCATGGAGCTGCTGCTTTTCTGGCCCCTAGGTGGGAGGTGAACAATTGCTCTTAAAGTTGGCGGATAACCAGAGTCATACAGACCTTTTGAGATGCATGGTGATTACCATTTCTAATCATTTTTTAAATTTGTTTTGTGCATTTGGAATGTGAATGTTGTAAAGTGTATATGTGTGAGTGTGTATGTGTGTGTGCAGCTGTGCAAAGAATCACAGAATAATCTGGGCTGAGATTTAGATCACTCCACAGCTCTCAAAGAGCATACAATAAGTACTTACTTTAAAGTCAAAATCACTCCTCCATGATTTACACTGACAGATTAATATAAGAAATTCAGTGAATCTCCCACAGGTCTAACCCACATGGTAAATGTATTCTTATAAAGTACAAACAAATGATGGCATAATTGGCTTTGTGAGCCGTGTGAATTAGATGAACTCTTCTGAACTCACTTTTCTAAAAGGCAGGTTTGAACATGGGTGAGATGATTGTTGAGGTTTCAAACAGAAGGAAAGGCTGACCTTGAGGCTCTGAGGAGGCTCTGGCTGCCAAGAGGTGTCAAAAGGTGGGATTGTTTGGATCAGTGGTTACCAAAGTGTGGCCCAGTATCAGCAGCATCCGTGGTGCTTGGGGAGTTGTTAGAAATGGATGTTGCTCCCACCAAAGTTACTAAAGAGAACTGGGAGTGGTGCCCATCGTGCTGTGGTTTCACAAGGCCTCCAGGTGATTCCACTGACTTAAATAAATTTACCACTGGTTCAGGTTCACATCCCAGCTTTGCTGGCACAGAGGCCGGGCTTTATGAGTGGCAATAGGCCATCCTCCATGAGACTGGTCCTAACTGCAACCACATGGGCCGACGCATTAACCAAAAAGGCAATTTTTAAATCAAGAGTGGCGGTGTGGGTATTCCTCTTCAGAACTCGTCAGGTTTACTTCCTCTGCTCACAGTCCCCTCTTCTCAGATCATAGGACCTGGACAACTCTTAGCAGGACTCAGAATGCCACCTGGCATACAAAGAGTTAGAAGAAGCTAAGAAAGATGACTTGGGAATTTTCATTATTAGCAGAATGTTCATGGTCCACTAATTTAGCATATTCTTCACCAAGACATGTCCTGCTGAAATTTGCTTTTATGAAGCCTCCCCCCCTTTTTTTCAGCTTAACCATCCATTTGGCTAATATATTTTTTAAATAGATGTATTAAAATATTTGATTTAACTAGGTGGTTTTTCTCAATATAAGAAGTATCTAAATCCCCGAAATAAGAAAATTATCTGTGCTGATTTATTAGTTTAACACTTAGAAAGCTACTTTGTTTCTCTTTCCTCCTATTCTTCATGGAAAAAAGTGTCTCAATGTTTTCCCCAAGTATTAATTACAGAGAAAATGGGCTCTTACGGACCCGGAGTCATATACAGACGGGGTGATCTTATCATTTTTTGCTCAAACAGCAACACTTTTGAAAGTGAAAGGAAGGGCTGTTTATAATTATGTTGTGACAAGAGGGGTTATTCTTGGGTAACTGGACATGGGGTCAGATTTAAAGAATGATTCTGGCTCACTGCCGATTCTATTTCTTCCTCAGACTCTGGCGAGTTTATTGCGTAACACCTAAAAGAATGAGGTAGAAATTTTAAAACATAATTTTAGCAATTATTACCTTTGGGTTTTCAACCCCAAAAAACTCACAATTTTATGTGGAATGTGGCAATGATAGTCCCTGTTACATTTCAAAAGTAGTGCTAACTCTCTAATCCAGAGCTTTCGGCTCCGGTTGCTTATCAAAATTGCCCACAGAGCTTTGAAAAAATACCAGTGACCTTCCAGAATTCCAACTCCGTAGCCAGGGTTAAACAACACTACATTCATCGCACATCCCTTCAAAGTAGTTCCAGAGTTTAACTATACTGAGTGGCAAAAACATTTAGCTTCTGCACGATTTCCAGTGCTTCTGTGGTTAAGATGCAGTAATTCCTTCAATTATCCATGACAGTCATTCTCTGCAAAAATGAAGTCACTGATTTCAAGTTCCCCTAAGACCTTTTCTGACATGCTTATCGGGTAGAAGCTGAGCGTTGAGAAAATGGGAGATGACGTGACAGCTGCCTAAGGTGGATGTATTTGTCAGACACCGCTTGAAAGAGAATGGAGCCTTCGGAGTAGTGGCCCGAAGGTGGGGAGGGTGAGGAATGGCGCAGAAAGGACAGCTCTTGCTGCAGCTCTGCCAGGGGATCCCCTGAGAGCCCAGGGAGCCTGAGCCCTGAGGGCCGAGGACAAGAGGCTTCAGACCTTAGCACGTTGAGATTAAGACCCACGTAATTAATTGTCTTGGTCAGAGAGGCTCCTAAGAAGCTTAAAATTAGGTTTGGAAGAGGACAATAACGGGAAAAATGAAACCAATGAAACAGAAACACCCCGTACAAATCAGTACAGAATTAATTGTTAAACCGTGTGAAGCAGACATTGAGGGATACAGCACTGAGAGGAGTTTCGGAGAGTTGAAATCTAAGTTTTAAAGGAGATGCATCGGTTTGATACATTTCAAGTACAATAAATGGTTTCCCAGTCTTACAGCATACACGAATCTCCACAGGATAAACACGTCAACTTCACAGCATGGCCTATGAGGTAGTTCATAACCTGGCCCCAGCCAAGCTTTCAATAATTATACCTTTAGGCATTTTCTCCTTTTTGCTTCACCTGCCAACCCACCTTTGCACTCTGTGGTTTAGGTGAACCATTTTTTTAATACAAGTAAGCACCTTCATTGAACCATTTCTTTGCTCTTGCTCTACTCTCTGCCTATAATGTAAGGCCTGGCCTGAATCCCTGGTCAATTTCCTTTCATATTTTAAGACCCAGTTCAAATATCACCTCCTAAGAAAAGTCTTCTTTACCTTCATCTAGGTAATGTTAATCATGTTCATCTGTTTTGCTATAGCATTTTTAACATGTATAGCTAGATTATAGCATGATTAGCATGATGCTCTCGTTAACTATTTATGTGTCTTTTTTCCCTACTGGACTGGAGCTCTATGTACAGAGGCCATGTCTTAGTCAAGGTTTTAATCCTACCTCCTTATGTGGTAGAATATCTAGTGGACAATAGGTATTTACTGAATATTGGTTTTATTTTATTTTGTAAAATTTTTTTTATTTAACATCTTTAAAAAGAAATAAAAACTTTTAAAAATTTTCTAAAATTCACTAGAAATTTATTTTACAGCTTTTTATCACTATAGCACCTAAAATTCTATGCAGTGAATGGTTAGGCAAAAAATCTCTTTGAACCTATGTTGAATGTGGCATGAAATCTGTGCAAGATTGATATCCTTTCTTATGTACTCTCCTAACAAGAGCCCTTTAATTTCATACAATTATTATGAACTCTTTTAAGAATAACTTCTTATATATTCCTTTAAGTATGCTATTATATTTAATACACATGTTCTGAACATACCTGGCAATATAGAATTTAGAAACAAATATTAATACGTACTTTTGTAAAGTGCTTTGAGTCTTGGGGAATACAAACCAAGCTGAGTGACTGCCAAAGAGAAAATCCATCGCCCCCCCAAAATAAACAATAACAGTGTATGCCTTAGATACATGTGGATACTTGTGGATAAATGAAATTTGAAATCATATGTACCACATACTACAAAACAACCTACCAAGCTGTTAAAGCACCTTAATTTTTTAAAATTGGGTCTGCAAGATAGGCTGTTTAAAGTAAGATGTGATTGTGGTGGATTTTAAGGGCAGATGATGGATAGGTTTAAAGAACCATGTTGTGCTAAGATTACAATGTGTTTGAAAACTTGACACCTCAACCTTATTAGCTCACAAGAAGCATGGAGGTTTCAACAGTCCTATTTATCAAAGGTAAGCAGCTTATTAAGACCTTCTAATTATTAAGGCAGAGAAATCAATCTAGTAATATTCCATTACAGAGCTCTAAGTCCTTGAGAAAACTTTGAGAAATTAGGGCTAAATCTAGAGAGTCTATATGCCACCTGTTTGGGTTCGAATTTATATGTGATAGAATTAATACTTCTTGTCCTCTGTCAATGAAGACTGTTACTTGTGTGCCTGAGGCGGATTATCTAGCGGGGACATTAGATTTTCCTGGTTCACCTTGTGACCAACGAGATGCATTTATGACACCACTAGCTGGATTAAGAATAGCATTTGTGGTGCTGGTTGCAAATCTACTCTCACTGGCTGGCATCTAAGAAGCGACCTCACTGCCACAGGGACCGGGGACCCAAGGCTGAACTGTAGTAATGTATTAAGAGCTGTTAGGAAGTCCATTTTCCCCTCTCAGGAAAAGAAGTGGTAGTGTTCCTATACTTCTCCTAGCCTGTCTCCCCCAGAAGATGAGAGGAGAAAAATGATGTTGCTCTCTGAAGTCCATGCTAGGACATTGGCATTGGTACCAGGTCACCCTGCAGTCTGGCTTTAGCAATCACTGCTGACTGGTGCAGATTATCTTCTCAGCAGTCTAGCTTTTGTTACTGACAATACGGTAATGTGCTTGTGGTATCTTCCAGAACAGCACACTATGCCAATCAAACACCTAGAAACCTTTTAGGCTGTCAATGAGATGAGAAAATTGTAATGGCATTGAATGATGTATAATGATGCTGATAATACTGCTACTATCAATAATATCATGGAAAGCTCTATAGAGACTGATTTTTGCAACAATTTGTGAGGTAGGCAGGGCAAGTGGGATTAAATCCACAATATACAGAAGACAGCAGAAGCTAACCACACTCCATTATTCATTAATTTATTTAGCGAGTATTTATTCAGCATCTACTATGTACCAGGAATTGTTGCTGAGAATAGGGCAAAACAAAACAGATCGAACGCCCTAGCTGGTGAGAGGGACCAAAAATACATAAAAACAGATAAGTAAGATACACTGTGATAAATTAAGGAGAGGAGTAGAATATGAATGGTAGGGGAAGATGGTTCAAATTTTAAATCAAATGACAAGGAAAAGCATCACTCTATGCTGAGTGAAAACCTCCCTCATGAAGCTACTGTGTGGATAACTGTGGGAAGAGCAGGGTTGGGACAGGGAACGGCAAGTGTGAGGCCCTGAGGTGGGATTATGCCTGGAGGGTTTCAGGAACAGTGAGGAGGCTTGAGTATTGAAGGAGGACTGGAAGTAGATCTCACAGCTTCTGATTTCACAGCCTTGTTTGCTCAACCAGATCTCTGGTGTCCTGGGCAGACTGTGTTCCTACCGCAGTGCATCATCAATGTTCTCACTCCATAGAAGCCACTCTTCAATCAGTAAATTATTGCTCATAATTACGAATCGATCACCCCATGATGTGATGAGCACCCTCTTAGGGTCAGTGCGGTTTTGTAGGAAGAGATAGTGACCTCAGGGACAATGCCTTCCTTAGAGACATATTGGCCAGAAGGGAGCAGAGAACCCAAAGACACAGGAGGAGATGGCACCCAGAAGTCAGTTTAGACAAACACGGAACGAGAAGCTGTACTGCACGATGTAAGGGCCATGGATCCAGGGTTGGAAGGGGATAGCATGAAAGCAGCGAGGGTCAAGTCAGAAGTCAAGTGTCCCAACTATCATCTGCCCACCCCTGCAGCTTGCTGTAGCTTAGACATTCCCTCCTGGGATCTTACCAAACTGGCATTGTCTACCTAGTCCCCTACTAAGCTCTAAGGTCCCTGATGGTAGGATTTCTGTCTCTTCATTTTTTTCTTAACCCCACAGTATCTATCCCAGTGCCAGGCATAGAGCAAATGGCTAATGAAGCTTTAATAAATTAATAAATTAGTTTTGAAGATGACAGGTAAATATTCCATGAAGAGGAAGCAAACGGCACTCACTGCACATCTCAAACTTATTTCCTTTCTTTCTTCCCCTGACCCCTCACTTGCAAGTCAGGCTTTTCTTATGTCATCCAACCCTAACTTCATTTATCCTGTTCTCTAATTTCTATGCTTCTAGTATGATGGAAAAATCAATGCCATTTCTTAATCAGCTGCTGCTATTTCTGACATCACCATTTCATCCTTAGTGGTCTGCCAAAGACTGCAAAAAATGTATGTATCACCCTTCATCCTTGCACTCAATACTGTCCGTTTTTTTCGTCAGGGGCCCTTCATGTATTCTTATGCCCAAAGGTATGAAAAGACTCTGCATCTTTTCCTTTTCCCACTCATTAATAGTCCTCATGTTTTCCCCATGGCTCTGGGATCTTTTTTCTCCTTCTACAGATGACTCTAACCAAACACATTTTGCCATTTCTTCCTCTGAATATTTTTTACCCTGAGTTAATTTTTTTTTTTTGTGATTGTCAACTTTTTCCAGAGAAAAAATTTAAAATATTTCTCCAAAGTGTTACTTCCCTTTGCATTTGAAATAAATCTGCGAAATAAACGTTTCTTTCAAAAATGCTTTAACTAAATTTGAGGATTACCTATCAACTGTGAATTTGGAGTCAGATACTGTGTGGTTTGGACAAACACTTAAATTCAGAGGCTCAGTTGGTTCCTAGATTTCGTTGGGAATTCAATGAAGGAATGTCAGTAAACAAAATGTTATATAAATGTGCAGGGCTGATATTTTACTGGCATCTGGTATGATAATTTAAAGAGCCTTTCAAGTAAGACTGATTAAATCTGTTTGGCAAAGACCATTTATACCTTGAAAAATGTTTTTCTTTATCAAAATGAGTATTTATAGTTATGACATTGGCATGTGCCCAGGAACAATTGCAAATTAAAGTGGAAATATCTCAACCTACATTATTCCTAAAACCATTGCATATTATTTGCTGTAGCTGGACCATTAAGATCCTTGATATTTATTGTATAATTCCTTGCTTCCATATTTCTTGGCTTTTGTAGGTGAAAGAAGATCCAGGAATATAGCCTTAACTGATTTTTTGTCTTTTCTGGGAATTAAAACAGAAGGATACTGAAAGAAGGAAAAAAGGGTATCACTGATGATTTTGAGATTGGGAATTTATTCTCAGTGTATTCAACAAACTGGCTTTGATGAAAGCCTTGAGATTCCACTTTATCCCATTCATCCATATCTCAGAGCACTGGGAAGAGCATTGTATTCAAGTATCTTAGTGATATTTACTTGCTTGTTTGCCATTTGGAAACTTGTGGTTTTTAGCAATTATTAGTGCTGTTTTCTCATATTACCGTCCTTTAACATTATGCACGAATAACAATACATTCAAAAAAATATTCAGTGACATACTAAAGTGGACTTGTCAGGTGCTCCAAAATAGAGAAACTAGTATTTGGCTTCCTAATTAGACTTTTATAATCATTAATACTATTCAAATAGATAAATGATAATATAATTCAGAATTCCTAAAAACCACTACAGATTTTAAGTTCTTTATCACCCTCAACTTATTTTTAAAGAGTCCAGTCCTCAAATTTCTCAGTGGTGGTTAGTTGTAGTCACTATTTACTACAAACTTGTATGCTATTATACATTTTATACATACTACTTCTAATCCAGACAACTAAGAAAGGCAGGTACCTTATAATTAATGAGACAAGATTGAGAAATCTTAAGCAACTAGCCCAAGGGCATGTGGAGCAGGTTTGTTTAAATTTAACCTCATTGAAAACTAAACTTGAATGATATATAGAAACACAAACATGGGAAAAGAATATAAATAAAAGAGAAATCCAGCAAAGTGAAAAATGATATAACTCCAAGGTCAAGGTCTAACAATAAAAATTCCACGTTATAAGATATAAAAGTGGGCTGCCCCAACAGTCACATGGGTCGAAGCAAGGAGGGAAAAGTGACTGTTTATGATAATTATGTTTTCTGTTAGATTAATTCAAAGTAGTTGCTTACGAACTAGCTTTTCCTGACTCTGTTCTGAGTCCGTTCAGGGTGATCCTGTGTGGTATAGGGGAGCACTTTCTCCAGGGCATGTGTACACAGTAAGTTTAGCAGAGAGTTCAACCCAGAAGGTTCTTATGAGACCCCTTAGTGCACACAGCTGGTAACACTCCAGAGTATATTTTGCAAAAGCAGCACTACAAACGTTCCAAACGATGTGGCCCAGGCTTCAGTGCTATAATTCAGAAAAACATCTTTGAGCCAAGTTGAAGGAATTAGTGGCCTGTGTGCAACATTTTATAAATATTGTTTTTTAATCAAGAACCAACAAAGAGCAAGTTCATGGTTATCTCTGTTTCACAGCAGATCTATTTTCTTTGGCAGTCCCTGGGTTCAGGGTAGAGCTGTGCAGGAGTGTAGCCTACAGATTAAAACTTGAACTTCGTGTCAGACATACCTGGCATTGTGTCCTGCCTCTGCCACTTACTGGTGGTGAGACCATAAACTCTCTGAGGCTCACTTTCCTCCTCTATAAAGTGGGGACAATAATTGCACCTGCCTTTTAGGACTGTTTTGCTGATTAAATAAAATAATGTATAAAAATCTCATTGTTATTAATATCACTAGTTAGTGTTATTGACTTGTCTTCTCAAACCTACAGGCCTCCAGAATGTTTTGCTTGAGTAGATGTGAGCACGATGGTGGCAAAGAGCATACCCCAGGGCAGGGCTATTTTCTTGAAAAACCTGTGAATGCTGGAAGCCCCAGATTTTTGCACAACTAACAAGTGGCTGAGTTAGGGCCCCTTAGGTTTGTCTACAACCAAAGTTTGTGTCCTTTCCCTTTATCTCATTCCTTACCTGCTTTAAATATTTTCACAAAGGTTCATTCCCTAATGGGTTCTACCTTTTTATAAATTTAGGAATAATTCTTCAGGTTATTTTGCT
>NW_012148197.1:1006498-1025103 GCF_000956105.1 Propithecus coquereli | reverse complement strand
CTGTTAATTTATTCAGTTAAACAATACCACAATGACTGAGAGGAAAAAATTAAATTGAAAAAATAACTGATACCATTTCTCATCTAATGGAATGAAAAAATTCTTAAAATCTGACAACAACCTTCTGTTGTAAAATTGTGGAAAAATAGGCATTCTCCCATGTGGTTGGTGGGAATGCAAATTGGTACAAAATTCTGGGGGAAAATTTGGTGATACTTAGCAAAACCACATATATACTTGTCTTTTGGCTCAATAATAACAATTCTAGGAATCTTTCCTGAAAACACACCCCCAACAATAAAGAAAACATATACACTAAGTTAATCATTGTAGCATTATTTGTAATAGCAAAATATTGGAAACAAGTGATAAACCATGGCACACCCAGCATTGGAGTACTATGCAGCTATAAAAACGGATGAGGATGATCTCTATGAACTGATCTGGAATAGTCTCCACAATTAAGTGAAAACAGAAAACTGTAAAATTAGAGTATCTATGGTATGCTGCCCTTCTTGTAAGAAAAAAAGGGGTATGATATACATGTATCTGCTCATTTGTGCAAAAGAAGTACAGGAAAGATAAACCAGAACTAAAAAGACTGATCAACCTACAGGAGGTGGGTGAGAAAATATGGAAAGAGGGAAGAATGGTCATGGTTAATAAAGATGAAGGAGTGACAGTTTTAAAACTATAATTTTTGTATAGTTTTGACACTTAGAACTATAGTAATGTTTTACATACTACTCTAAAATACAGAAATAATTAAAATCAACCAGGATGTAGAAGAACCTAAAATGAAACACAAACAGTAACCAATAAACCTAATTCTATCACCAATGAATATAACCACATTAAAGAAGATGGGGAAGAAAAATAACTAACCTAAATGACTTTGAAAACTGTATTTTGACTGGATACTACAAGTCTAAAGGCAAAACAAACCAAACACAAGTACTGTGCTCTAGCCAGAAAATATGTTTCTCAAAAGAGTATGAGTTAATAGCTCTGAGTTATGTATATACTGGGCTTGAACAAACATGTCAATATATTGTAGACCATAAGAGCTAGGTTTCTCACTGTTGGAAAATGATGTTACAAGTAAGGAAAGAGAAAAGGCTAGAATGAACTTCGTGATGTTGAACTTGCGCCAGAATGAACCCAGTATATATATGATAAATAAATATAAATTGTACGTGTGGAATCGTATACATGCATATACTTCCTAGTTAGAGGATTTAATAGCAATGACACTCCAGCAGCAGTGAGTATATTTAGTGCCCAGACCTTGGTTCCTTGGTTTCTCATACCATTTTCCAATAAAAGGAACCAGTGCTTCTTGGAGAACAGGTTGATTCCAGGACTGAAGCAAGAAAAATACAAAAAGATTCTGGAATATCTTGCAATGTCAAAAATGAGGACTTGCTTCAAAAAAGATGGGGACTATGTTGAAAGGACATCGAATCCAACGCAGGGAGCTCCCAATGCAGATGTGCAACAATTTGAACAGCAAAATAAATAATGCTATTGAATTATACCCATAGAATAGAATAAATACCCATGAGTCCATACTGATATAAATAAATGATTAAACAGATAAGTAGTTGGGAGAGAAAACAGATGCATTTTTTTTGGAAGTGTTCCAACTGATACACACAGAGGGAAAGAGGGAAATATAAAATCACCATTATGCAAATCCTACAGATATAGCTGCCATAGGTAAAAAATACTTTTATGGATGCTAACAGTAGAGGTGAAAGATTGAGAAGGAACAGGATATTAGTGTAGAGATCAGGTATTTTCCCTAAAAAATGTATTGCCAATAATGGGGAAAAATAGTAATGTTACAGTGAAGAATCCCAGCAGACACTAAAGAACATCAGACAAATCCAAATTGAGAGACATTCTAAAAAAATAATTGACTAATACTCATCAAAAGTGTCAAGGTTATAAAGGATAAGGAAAGTCGAGAAATTGTCACAGACTGGATAAGACTAAGGAGACATTCATGTGTCTGGGATGTGATCCTGAAACAAAAAAAGACATTAAGGGATAAGTTAGTGATGTTAAAATGAAGTAAGCAGTTAATAGTACTGCATCAATGTTAATTTCCTAGTTTGGACTACTGTGTTATGGCTACGTACGTAAGTTGTTAACATTAGGAAAAGGTGAGTGATAGGTATGCGTGAACTCTGTTCTATTTTGGCAACTGTTTTGTTAAGTTGAAAATTATTTCAAAATAAATATTAAAAAGTAATTTGACCATAAGCAGATCAAGATTGGAGAATAACCATTTGTAAAGCTATTTCTTTGCCAAAGTCCCTGGGATATAAAGCCTATATGTCAAGCTTAATGCATATATATTAAACCGCTGGTAAGTAAGAATCCTCTAATTTGGAATTTTATTCATTCAGATAAGGGCTTGGCTAAAAGTGTCTTTTTAAGTGATCATCAAAAAAGATTGTGTATGTTCAGGAGAATGTTAAGATTTCTAAATGAAATAGAGAAACACTCTAAGCAAAAATGGCATACTAATTAAGACTCATTCTTATTTCTGAAAGCATAGAAAGATCACATGTGGTATTATCTGAGATAGAAGGTAGCCAATAAAAAGTCAAGCTTAAATCTAAAAATAAGTCCCCTAATGCCTTCTAGAAGGCAATAAATTGATGTCTATGTCCTTGTCCTCTCAATTAGTAGAGATTACAATGATTTCTCTGTATAAATGGATACAGATTTATCAGGAAGGATCACGGACACTTTCCTAAACTGCCGATGTAGCTCTCAAGTGGCTGTTCCTCTGCTGAATTAAGAAGTTTCAGATGAAAGAATTTGACTTTCATCTTATAATCGATTTGTAGAATGTCATTTTGCATTTCCAAACTATCAATTTCTGCATCTTAAAAATGCCCCAGTTTAACTCTAAATTCAACTTTCCTCATCTTACATTTTAAAGGTTGATCTACAAGTTTGTGATGTTCATACTTTCAGAGGTTATGTCATAAGCAATCTCATGCCCAGTGATCACAGACCAAAATGGATTGGAATCGAAGTATGGCACAGTAGAATTAAAACGATTTTTTAAAACATCCCAAGGCACTCAGGAGAAATGGATTTTAATATCTACCAATTCTACATGGAAATTAAATATATCCGAAAACTAACTTCTCAAATCAAACTGGAAGGAAACATAAGGAAACATAGTAACTATTCAACCCAATTTACTGTCAGATTTTTTTAATGTTGGGTAGCCACTATTAAACTATTTGAAATCTTGATCTCAAAACCTAAGACTCCCATGTGAGTTAAGAAAAATTAATGTAAATCCTCATGAAGAAACTGCAAGACCGAATGCAGCCCATGGGCTCAGCCTTTGATCTGAGCCACATGCTGCAACCTCAAATTATTGTTCTCGGGCTCGACCTTTCCTCTCACTTTGTTCTGGCAGCTTTCCAACGAGGGACAAGTGGTTTTAGGGCATTTTCTTGGGTTACAAATCAAATAATATTTCATGGTTTTCACCTTTAATGGGCTAAGCAGAAGGCATTTGACAAACGTCACTACAGAGGTTTGTGGAATAATTTATACTCTAGGGCATTCTTAAATCAGTAACTTGGCAATACGAGATTCAAAAAAAAAAAAAAAAGGAAAAGAAAAAACCTCATTGCTCCTCCAAATGTTGCATTGCAAAAGCTGCATCATGTATATTTGTGTTGTTTCTTGGGGGACTCCACATTCAGAAACCATTGAGAAATTACACTGGTCCCTAACATGTTGCATTTCACAGTGACAATTGTGCCATAGTGCACACAGTGAAGGAAGGAGCTGCTTTCTGACCCACAGCATTCTTGTCAATGAAGGAAAGGAATGAATGCCATTGGGGGAAGTTTTATTGTAAAGTTAACAAATTCTGTGCCTCAGCTAAAAATCCAGAACTTGGAAATGGCCAGAAATGAACAAAGTAATCCTAGATTACATGCACTGAGGATTGCAAAAGCCAAAACCAATAGAAAATAAATTTCCTCTTGGATTGATTTCAATTATAAAATGTCAATGTGTATGATAAATATGATCATCAAGGGGTTCCTGAGTTTGAGAAAGTATGTTTGGGGGAGCAATCGAGGCATGACTCTGCTGAGTCATCATGTTAAACACTCTCATATTCGCATAGTAGACATCTAGCTGCACCTAATGACAGAGGCTGGAGAGTACAGATAGAGGCTCATTCTCAGCATACATATTGATGAGCAGGCTGTTAAATGATTAACACTTAGGGGTAAAGACAGTATAATTTCACAGAAAAGGAATATGCAGGCACCTCTGTGGAGCCCAGGAGAGGGAATTCTGGGCACAATCTGTCAGAATTGGTAAGGGAAGTTGGCCACAGAGCCATTTGGGCCATGAAAACCCTATAGTAATTCTTGGCATCCTGGCTCCTGTTCCAGGAACACGGAACACTACTCTGTTCAACATCCAATCAGACATTTCCATTTTGGGTCCCACTATTTCTCAGATCCAACAAACCCTGAACAGATAGAAAACAATCCACATTTGCCATTCCCCAAACTAGCTTCCTATTTGCTGACTGCACCGTCTTTCTCTCAGGTGCTTATCTCAGTCATATCTGATGTATTTCTTTCTTTGCCCTCTACATTTAGTCACTTATATTTAGACATGAAGTCCCATAAATTTTTACTTCCAACTCTGCCATCATTGCTGTCTTTCTTTCTCCTTTCGTGCCATGCTTAGATGACATATCTAGTCTCACTACCACTAGCCTCATACATCCGTTCCATCCTTTACCTAGCTGCCAGATTACTACTTAGATCCTGCCACTCCCTGCATTAAAAAAGTCCTGTGCCTTGTATTGCCTACAAGGAAAAAGAAAGTCATATATTTTGCCTGACTGTGAAAGCTTCCACAGTCCAATGCTGATTCCAAACCAATCTTACCTCCCACTATACGCCAGCAAATAAGTCTATCACAGCTTGGCTGGTCTTCTCACAATTTCCCAAGCACACCATGCTTATTCTTACCTTCCCACCACTGTTTTCCCATCCTGGGTCACCAAGTGCTTATTCACCTGAGCAGGGGCAAGGCCATCTCTGCTGGGATGGTCCTCCCTTTCAGGAACTGAGGCAAATCCAGAAACAGGTATAAGAAGAAATTTGCTTGATGAAGTGCACTTCTACTAATCTTGTCCCTTCAACTCTTACTGATTAACTGTCGTCTGACCATTTTCCTTTGGTTTTCAGTTTGCCCTTGTTATCTCTTTGGCTTGCATGTTTCTGGTGTCCTGATGTTTTTTTATTAATATCTGCTGGCCTACTCTCTTGCTTCCTACCTTCACATTTCTACTTCCTGTTCATACCTTCACAGGTTATTCACCTGAACAGGGACTCACATTGCTTTTGCTCTCCGTGCTACCTCCATGGCCATGCCTTGTCCCATGGAGGTGTATATGAATTATCTAGCTTCATCCTCACAATGCTCGGAGGTGGGTACTATTATCTCCAGTTCATTGATGAGAAAACTGAGATTTATGAAAGTTAAATAAAGTTCCCCAAGTCACACAGATTATAAATACTGGAGTGAGGATTTAAACTCATGCAGTGACTCAAGGATTGGTGCTCTTAACCAAAGTCTACTTTGAAAGCACACAACTTATCTCTTTGGAAAATTACAATTTTTCAGGTCTCAGGACCAGGTTGTATGGTTTTTATTTTTTATCTGTCTACTATGCATGTGTCTAGTCTAGATCTAAGCACAAAAATATCTAATAAATATTCTTTGAAGGGAATCGGATATATTTAGATGTTGAGCCATGTTATGCAAATTGTAGGTGTTTTAATTGTCTAAGTCTTTATTGTCCAAGAGAGTAGCCACTGGCTCCATATGGTGATTGAAATTTAAATTTGTTAAAAATAGCTTGATTGTGGTAATCACTTCACAATATGTATATCAAATCATCACACTGTACACCTTCAATACATACAAATTTTATTTGCCCATTACACTTTAGTAAAGCTGGAAAAAGATAAAAAATAAATAAAATGAAAAAATTTATTTCCTCAGACATACTAGGCACATTTTAAGTGCTTAACAGCCACGTGTGACTATGTATACTAATTAAAATTAAGTAAAATCCACTTGATCAATCTCACTGGATATATGTCAAGTGTTAGTGGCAAGCATACCGGACAGCACAGACATAGAACATCTCCATCATCACAGAAAGTTCTATCAGTGCTGGCAGTATCAAATTCTCAATTTCCCCCAGTATATCCTATCAGCCCCAGTAGCCAGACACTAAGTTACTTCCTAAACACTTAGTAGAAGATAATTAGTGCAGATCCAGGGTCTGAAGCCAAATTTCGGCATTGCAACTTACAAGTTGTATGACCTTGGAAAGGTCACTTAACTTCTCTGGTCTCAGTTTTCCCATTTGTAAAGTACAGGTCATCATATTAACTACTTAATAGGGTGGTTGTAAGGTTTAAAAGTGTAAAGTCATGACAAAATTGTGTGGTATAAAGTCAGCTTCTAGTAAATATTAGCTGTTATTGCTATTTGCATAACATTCTCCTAATGAGATCTAGAACCACAGAAATGGAGGAATAAGGTTTCTTATAGTTTTAGAATTTGGATATTGTGGTTGCAATTCAGTAGCAATACACATTTAAACCTTCTCTCAGGGACAAACTCGGCAAGAACACATCTAGATCTTCAATCAATAAAGTGTAGTATTAGGCACGTGATAAATGGGGTCACCAAGAACTTGCCAAATATTTTAAATTCAGCCACAGGGATATAATTGAAAATGCTACAAAACTGGCTATGAAGGGACATACACATTTCGCTTAGTGGAGGCACTTTTTTTAAATCAGTTCCTATGCATGATCCACATCCTTCAAGCGCACTGTGTGTTGGTATTTGTAGAATTATTACTGGGTAACTCTCCTAGGGACTGTTGATGATTTGAAGTTTCTCATCTGGTTGGGTCATACCCTAGGTTTTAGACTATGGACTATATCTCTATAACTATGTTCAATTCAGAAAGGATTGAAACACTAAACTATTTTTGGAGACAGGGAACTGATCTGACAACAATCAAAGGCATTGAATTTAGAGAACCAGGAGACACATGCACCAGTGATAATACGGAGGGCTCCAAACGGCCTTTGCCAGGCCATTGTGATAGATTCTGAGAATACTTTTCCTTCTGAAGTCAATGAACTCTCTTAGAGAAGTTTCTGCTTCTTCTGGAAGAACTGGCCTCTGCAAGCCTGTGTGAAACTACTGGAGAGACAGATGCAGGGCTCAGGTAGGAGAGGGGTCACAGACTGATTTAGTCAGTCTGAAAAATCACAACTCTGGCAATCAAGTAAGTGGCCATTGTTACTTCTAAAACACTCACATCAACTGACTTACCCATTCTACCCAAATATAATTCTTAGGCCCTTCCTTAAATTAGTTAATTTCCTGAGCATTGAGATTTTAGTGGTGAATATTGAGAGAATGAGTTGGCATTTAATTATTAGTGTTATCTTTCTAGAAGATCCCTGCCCCTTAAAGAATAAAATTGTGATGCATACAGATATATATCCCTGCTTGGGGTAATGCCATATATTCAACTACTTATTTTTCATTTCCCTTTCTAATTTTCACTTCTTCAGAGGTTATAATAAAGGAAATTCTTAGCATAGCAAATTATTTAAATTCATGCAAAGAAAAAAATTGAGGACATATCTTTTTCATGTGAGGTTTATATATAAGCTGTTATTTGAAGGACAAGGCATATTTCATGCTCTATTTTAATTTAAATTCTCTCCTGGCTATCTCACCAAATATCTATAGACACAATATTTTTAAATGAGTTACAAGCTGAAAGTTTTCATATACCATGAAGGTTCTGAAAAGTTTAAATTATTTCTGTGAACATTTATACCCATCCCCCCTTTAGAACAACAAATGAAAACATGCCTTTATCCACAAGAATAATTCACTGTGGCCATGTCTTCTAACCTGGTTTCCACCCCTGGTTCCTTGGATGGTTTTCATAATAAACAAGTCACAAAGACAAGATGAAGAGATTACAATTCTAAATAAATATCTTTTATAACTGTTTAATAAACAAGCCTCAGTAAAATGAAAACTCATTTCAAAAATGACTCAAATGTAAAGACATGATTTGCAGTTCTACTCTTAAGATAATCATGAATTAAAGCCTTTTTTAGAGCAACTGGAATATATACATATAATGTAAATATTATGTTTATGGGAAAAGAAGTCTAAGTCCTACCATTTAACACTACTATAATTTACATATTTTAATAAAGTGTTTCTATATCACACAAGGATTTATTATTTGGGTTAAAATAAGGATTTTCACTGTAGCTACTAATCAGGACCTTTAGAGTGATCTAAATGCCTCAGGAGGTAAATCTACCTTTCTTTAAGCTACTAAATTGGTCACCACATGAAGGACTCTATGCTTATGGTGGCCATGGGACTTGTTATAAGTTTGCCATTTGAGAATAGCTGTTGTTTGATGTTTTCTTTAACAATCCACTTAGCTCTGTTTATATTTCTTATTTTCTAGTTTCTATAACACAACAATTTCTTCTACCACATGTTCTTTTTATCTCCTAAAACTGGAATTGCTAAGAATGTCATTGGGCTAATGTTTATAGTGCTTGATTTTTGCCTGGGTTTCTGGACCTTTTGGAACCCATTTAATTCCATTCTAAAGACTCATCAAATATTTTCTGTTGGCGTGCCAAAAGCCAGGTATCTTGTGTTATATAAGAGCTTGAAATTGCAAACACGACAGTGAAAACTATAATATGTTACTACAATCAAATGTCAATTAGTAAAAACAAGTACCTTTTATATAAATATCAAATTAAGCTATTTGTTTATAGAAAACATGGATATTGAAGTATAAGTTAAAATCAAAATGCAAAATTCCAAATACAAACGCAATTCACCTTGAATCATTTTGATGTGCTCTGCTTTCTCTTGGTAGACTAAATTCTTCTGTTGTTGGTTCTCATAGAAATTGGAGAGAGAACTTGGATAAGGCATAAGAAAGTATTTCAGTGAACTTCCTATTATAAATGAAAGCTCTTGCATCCTAGTGAATGTTATAATTGAATAGGTATGCCTCATTTCAGGCCATTGGTTTGTGTCATCTTACACTGTCCCATGAATCCCATCTTGAAAATCTAGGTTAGAATATCATATTTGTAGTAATCAGTAAATAGGAATTGGAACAATTGCAGTTATAAATTGTACAGAAGTTGAGTATGTAGGACCCAAAAATAGATCAAGGAACAAAAGTTGGGACTGGGAGTAAAGGAACTACACACACACACATCCTACAGTGACTACTTGACCATTACATCAAGCAATTTTAGGTTTGCTGTATGTTGCCTGCTTTTATCCATGAGAAAATTGCTTGATTCAGAATAGAAACTGCAGTCCTAGGAATCCCTTGAGTTGCTGCCTGAAGACCAGCATTAGTAAGTGTTCAGAGGTTAAGAAATGCCTGCCTCTATATTTGCTAAACAGCCCCATGCATTATGCCACCCGTAAGGCATTAACCCTATTGTACAACATAAAAATACTTTCACATACGCAGAGTTCAGAGTCAAAGATTTTCTAAACTTAGGTAATTGATAACAAATGTAGCCAGTGACAAGCTGTTGGGTGTCGGCCAACTGGTTTCTTTCTTTCTTTTTTTTTCAGGGAGTAGTTAATACTGCTTATGTACTCTGCCAGCATTACAGGGAAAACACAACATATGATAAATGGCCACAAGAAATGAAAAATATTGAATCAATGAATATAAAAGGAAGGCAGAGTATTGGGTGGTGTTAGATTTCAACGGATAGAAAACAGTGTTTTTTTAAAAAATCTTTCTTGGTGCTTTCAGGAATGCACAAGGGCAAAAGCAAGTTCTCTAGCTAACAGAGCAGATTTTAAAATCATTGCTGTGGCTTTTGCTCCTGAATTTAAGAGTCGTGTTTCTGGATTGTATTATCGAATAGGCTCTTGTATTACATAAAGCAGAGATGAAGAAGCCTTGAAAGCTTGAGCTGCTAAATGCAATTCTTGAGTTTTTCGTTTTCTTTGGTCTAAAGGAAATAATTTTCTACGTTTAGGGTCTAGATGTTTTTACAACTTGGTATTTCAGGATATATCAGCCAGAGTCCTATCATACTTAAATATGGCATTCTTTGGCACTAAAAAATTTATTATCAGATTTATATTATAGAAATTTCATGCTCGAGAAAGTCTTCAAAAGAGTACTATCTTATACAAATGCTTGAAATAGTTCCATGGGTTTATTTTATGTGTTTCTGAAATGTAACATCACACAGTTGTGCACATTTAATAAAAGAAAATTTGAGTTTACTTACCAGAAACAATAAATATTTATTATCTAATTTCAAATAAGGCTTATCCAGCAACATTTTCCCCAAACACAAGGTTGTGAATACATGAATTACCTTCAGGATTAACAACTCTTGTAGGTTCTCAGAAAGTCATTTGTGCACCAAAGTAGCCGTTTATTACATGACACTAGTCATTCGACTGACCTAAGACAGCTTCCTAGTGGCTGGCTCTCATTTACAACTTGATAGCAGCTGTCACAATGAAAGAATCAGGCTCATTATCTGGTTTGTTTCTGCCATCCCTGCACTCATGGAGTCCATTAACAACAGGGGTATGTGATTTTTAAATTACTGAATTAGTCATACTTCCATTAAAAGAACAGACATACAAAGTTAAATAGAGCAGCCTCTTACTACATTCCCTTCCATTTCTCTGTTTAGATGTTTCCATCTATTCCATTCCAAGAACATATACTGAATACTGTTCTCAGCAAGCCAGGGCCTTACCTGTCCACTGCTCTGTCCTATGCTTAAACCAGAACAAAGTCCAAAGCAGGCACTCGAGAAACGCATGTTGGATTAATGAATAAATGAAGGAATGAATAGCACCCCTTGCAGGGTTTCGTGGGCCTGACACAGATGTAGTGCCTTCTTGGATTTCATGTTTGATACTCTCATGCTAGTTTTCTGTCTTTGGGCTGTCTGGAAACTTAATAATTGGTCAGTTTGAAAGGAAGAAGAAAGCCCAGCAAGTTTGATATCATTGGTTTGTCATGTCTACGAGTATCCAAGGTCTAAGTTAAAAATACAAGCTGCTCTGCTGGCTTTTTTTTTTTTTTCCAGAGACAGTCTCACTCTGTCGCCCTGGCTAGAGTGTAGTGGTATCATCATAGCTCACTGCAACCTCAAACACCTGTGCTCAAGCCATCCTCCTGCTTCAGCCTTCCAAGTTGCTGGGACTATAGGTGTGTGCGATGACAGCTGGCTAATTTTTCTGTTTTTAGTAGAGATGAGGTCTCACTATTGCTCGGGCTGGTCTTAAACTTCTGGGCTAAAGTGATCCTCTCATCTTGGCCACCCAGAGTGCTAGGATTACAGGAGTGAGCCACCACGCCCGGCCTCTGCTGGCCTTTTTTCCCCACATTAGAGGGTATCTATAGGTCTGGAACTCAACTTTTTCCTTATGAAAAATAATGTAAATTCTCCAAATCTCATCAGTTAATAACGTAAATTCTCCAAATCTCATCAGTTCAAGGCAGTGGCAGTGGTAGTGGGGATGGTGAGACTTGATCCTAAAATACGTCAAAAATAAAACAAATGGCTTTGGGATGGGGTACCTGCGACCTAAGGGCCACATACGGCCTTCTGGATCCTTGAGTGCGACCTTTTGACTGAATCCAAACTTTACAGAACAAAGACTTTTAATAAAAGGATTTGTCTTGTGGAGTTTGGATTTGATCGAGGGGTCAAGCTTGGGGATCTGGAGGGCCACATGTAGCCTTGAGGCTGCAGGTTCCCCACCCGACCAGTATTGAAGTTGTCATAGGAACTTGAAATACCTGGGGACTGTGTTGTAACAATTATATATGCTATAGCTGTTCAACATTAATTATATGTGACAATGCTAATTCAATACAATCTTATTTATTATTTTATTCTATACTTATCAGAGTAGGGTTTCTCTGACCCCCTAGACTAGGTTAAGCTCTCCTGCTGAGTAAACACATAGCATCCTGTGCTTCTATTATCTTAACACTTAATTAATTTAACTACATTAAATTCCCAGAGGGCAAAACAATGTATGTGTCTAGCTTTCTCAATATAGTGAGTTGGATTAATATGGTAAGATTATTAGGGTCTTTACTAACTGGAATAGCCTAAAAAGTTAGGTTACGTAATTGGGACAAAAGCACGTTAAGGTCTCACTTTTATGCTTGCTGCTAGAAGCATTCTATAACATTTTAGTGATAAAAAGCAGTACACAATAAAATAGAATCCCTGCCTTTTGTCTCACCAACCTTTGCCTCCCTACACCGGTAACCTCTTTTTAAAATCTCTCTCTGGTTCTCATAGTCTATAAAATCGTAGAAGGTACCAGATGTTTGGAGGTACCTCGATTTTAAAGTAGATGTAGGATTTATTACAGCTATATAAATGTAATTCCAGCCTTGACTTTTGTGTTCACGAGCTAGGTGTAATCTGCAATGTGGCCTCTTGTCAAATAGAACAATTCTTATCTGTGAAGTGTTGGTATCAATACCAAACACTTAAAATAACCACAGGGTATTACTGAAATGATTTCTGGCCACAAACTGTTTGTCCTTCTAGGAAATTTTAATTTAACATACATATTTTTCAAGAAAACCATTTTGCATTTTAGGCAGCATTCAAAAGCCAGGCTGGGATAAGTTGTGTATGAATATACGGCAACACCTGGGATAAGTGCCTAAGCAGACAGTGTCAGTGGCTCAAATTAGGTTTTCCTCCTACCGCCCCACATAGTGTCTAATAGTTAGAACAGGATGAAAACCACTGTCCTCTTCCTTCTGGTCCTGCCGAGCGCAGGGGTGCTGTGAGGCACACCCATTCATTTCGATGTGGCAAGTGAAAGCCAGGCTGTGCTTTGTACTGCAAAATCCCACATGCTGCCAGAAAGCAGGTGAACAGGTCTGCCAGAGGTGAACCAAGGCTTTTCAAGTACTCTAAAATGGATTGAGTAGCATCTTCAACATTGTCAGCAACTTATCAAAAAAAGTAAAAAGTGAAGTTCTTCCTTTTTCTTACAATGGTTACTTGATAAGAATCTTTTGAGCACCTCCTCTGTGTAGAGAACAGTTAAACTTCTTGGAGGAGAACTATGAAAATGCATCCTGAATAGATTCCTTATTTATTTTTTTTTTTGAAGATTAAAAAACCCCAAAAGTAAAGAACTTCAGATGAGGATGGACTATCACTGGGGTTTTTACTTGAGCACTTAAAACATTTCACGTTATAAATGAACTGCCTTTCTTTTTACATGATCCAGACACCGGCTGAATTCTAAATAGTCACTGATCACTTGCAATTCATCTGTGGCATTGTAAAGATCATGAGGATGTGTCACCAATTTGACTCTGTTTTTATTGATGGTTGATTGCATATCACTGTTAACATTTTAGATGGACATATACTAGTTAAAGAAAAAATCTACAAAATGTATACGCTGGGACATTAATGCAGCGGGCAGAGAAAGCACAACTGACAGCAATGGGAGCGAAGGGTTTGATGAAGAGACCCTAGGAGCCTAAGAGTGATGGGCTGCAGGTGCTAGCCAGAGAGAGGGCTATTACACATAATTTTTGTTGGATTACCGATTTGCTCACTGATCTTTGCCACTGCATTCATGAGCACTGTAACACTGTCATCTTGGATGTATCTGTGTGGAAAATGGAGTTGGCACATTTGACTAATTCACGCAATAAATTTGAGAACTAACATTTCACACTCAGACAAGTATTAGCAAGAACATATTTTGCTCCATACGTCCATGTTGGTGGTCAATTCTCAATGCCACACCAGAACCAAGAGAAAGAAAACTGGAGAAATGTTCTCAGAGACCTCTAGGACTAATAAAAAAAGAGATAAGGGAAGAAAGGGTATGAAATGCATTCCTGTAGGACTAAACACAGGGCTCACTTTTTTCATCAAAGTAAATCCAATACGTGGTAGGTTCAAATTTTAGTTTTTAAGTCAAATGATTTTCCAGACATTCAATTACACATCAAATTGGTATCTAGGAAATCCAACTGATCGAAAGCATAAGGATTTGTTTTCCTTTAAAACAACCAACAAGCACTGAAGACAAAAAGCTAGTTAAGAAGTCACTGTTGCTCTGACAAGTTAAAAAGCCTATACTCTTCATTCTCAATGATGTACTGTTCTAAGTAACAGAATCCACGTGCCCACTTTATCAATAACTTTAAGGCTGACCAAAGGCAATTGAATTTTGCCAGGAATTAAGTCAGTTTCAATGAAAAAGTATCAAAAATCTATATGATTCCAAGTGATGCTACGAGAGTTAATCTGGTTTTAAAATATGCAAATCTTTTTAGATTTCTTGATGAAAGTACCTTTTTATTACCTTATTATTATTTGGGTGTTTTGTCTTTGTCATAAAATCACTCTTATGTCTCAGAAGATCAAGTTTATTCTTATTTTTTTCTTCGTACCCCCTTCAAAAATCTTAGCGAAGAACTAAAATGTTAGTAAAGAATCACGTCACTTTTGAGTTAGAAGGGTACCTTAATGATTAACTTTTTTAAGCTCCTTCATTTTTTCATTTTTCAAATAAAGTAACTCAAGATCATACAAACAGATTTTGTCCTCCCACTGCAGGGAGAGAGAACAGCCTTTCAATTTGTTCTTTCTGAAAGGATTCTGAGATTTTGTTAGATGACTTCCATTTGAATCTGCCCATTCTAAAATCTTTTTTTTTCTTTAACTTCAAAACCATTTCCTCTGGCCCTTCCTAAGCAAAATAGCCAATTAGCCAATGGATTTCATTGCCAAAGCTGAATATCTGTAACATAAGCACATCTTGGAGCAGTGAGCTTAGGTTTCTCTGAATTCGAACACATCTTACATTTTTTTCCTATCCTACCAAATCTTAGATGTCAGAACACATTACTCGTGCATTCTGGTTTAGAGGTTTGCATAAATGACGGAGGACCTCTGAGGCTGACAAATGCCACTGCTATTTTCACCACTCTGCTTGTCACTATGTAATTGCGGTAAATGCAACTGAAAGTACTTTTATTTGACGGCCATTTGACAGAGGGGGAGAAAACACATTTACTCTTTCAAGGCCTGTGTATTTTCCTAAGAGAAGCCTGCCTATAAAATCTGCCCTTTTATCCTTGGATAGCAATTTGAGAAATATCTTTGGGCGATGCAACTCCCTGAATGATTTCTGCAACCCAAGAGCAGAGCCAGGATTCGTGGACCTTCCCTGCCTTTTTCCTACCTCCCTTCCTCCCATTTCTGCAGACTGGGAGACTGTTGCATGCTTATGTGCTTCAATCCTTCTTTTCCACAGAATAAGAGGGAAAATTTGCATATTTTAGCTAAAATATTGAGCTATTTTCATTCCAGAAGTTTAAGGAAAGAGTCATTTACTAATACCTGTGACTATGTTAAGGTAATACAAATAAAAAAAAAAAACAACAACACAGTACTGTGACTTCTTTTTTTTTTACAAGACTCTTTTCTAACTTGTCCCTTCTCATAGGAGCTCACTGAAATGCAACAAGATGACTTTTATCTTCATCAGAGAGATCAGCTGATTCAATACAGCCGGCTTATACAAACTTTAACAAGACTTTCCCATACCATACACAAGAAAGTCTTCTTTTTCAGGATAAAAACAGAAGAAAAAATGCAAAATAATGTTTACAATTGGCTAAAAGCTGTGCTTTTATAATCCTCCTAGAGTGTACAAATCATCCTAACTTCCAACCTGCCCATCAAGACTCATAAACACTCACTGTTCTCCCACCTCTGTTTTGGTGTGTTTTTAGACGCTTCTTACCTATAAACAAATTCCACTCCGTGTCGAGATCGGCCTGATTTGCCAGGCAGCCCTTCATGACGTTGAGGCAGTAGTTGTTGCAGGGTCTCACAGTGGGAAGTCCCCGGCAGTATGGGCAGTACAGCATCTTCATGAGAGCGCGGATGCACCCAGGGGTGGGGCTGACCTGTAGATTTATTGTAAAGAAAAAAAAAAATCAGAAAAAAGGATGAAGGGGAGAAGAAAAAAGGAAGTAGGACGTTTTCTCCTTAAAAAAAGAAAAAAAAGAGGCAAAATGTCTCTGATAACCCTCAAGTAGCAAAGCAGAATGCTAAGGGACCTATCAGAATCTTAACTCTTTGTAATTCAATCTGATTGATTGATCTGCAATCAATTCCTGTTAAATGTTTCTGCTCAGCCTACTGATGATCAATTTTTTTTGAAATGTTCCTGTCAACATTTTGATATCTATGTCATTGTAATTCAGCCCTATAGCCTAGACACTGTTTCATTGCAATAGAACATGAAATGAGATAATGCATGTGAAAGCAATTTGCAAAGTTAAAAGCCCCATAAAAATTGCAGGTATTATTAAAGTTTAATGTGACACCTTTAGAAAATTTTCCAACTGGTTATTTAACCCTGTTTCTAAAGGAGGTTGGCCGATATATTTCCTTTGTATGTAACTTTTTTTAAAGGATCAGCATCAACTTGTCTGGGATTTCTGAGATCTAGGCTTGCTTAGAAATAATGAAATTACTAAGATACCATCTTTAGGCATCTGCAGCTTTGCAGTTCTGGAAAATGTCGCAGGCCCAGTGTTGAATGTGAGAAGAAATCCTTGCAAAGTAATTCAGTGGAGCTACTAATCAACTGACTAGGAAGAGCTATTTGCTGTGGATAGGAAAAGCAGTGCTCCTAAATTTATCAATTCTAAACCAATGAGGACTTTTTTAGGCTCACTGAAAATTCTAATTTGACTTCAAAAGGAGAGAATATTTAAAACAGGATGGACCAAGATTAGAAGAAAACACAGAAAACTTTTTCCTGACTAGATGTAAAAATTACTGCCATATTTATTTGGTTGGCTCCATATAATTTTGATGTTTTAGTCATATGTTGCTGTGCTAGTGTAGATCTGAGAAAAAACCTTGTTTTATTGGCCGTCTTGGGAGCTGTGGTCTTCCCAAATGGACCTGAGCCCACAGGTGACATCTACCTAACAAGAACATCCAGATGCAAAGAAAGTATAACACCAATGTAATGGTAGAAAAAAGTATTTCTGCATAAATGGATATTTTCAATTACTATAGCTATTCATGTGTGATTCTATCCTTTACCTAGAAATCAAACGAGATTTTTAATGCAAAGCTTTTGTTTCTGTAACATTTTCTTAATTTTACCCTGTACACTGACAAAGTTTCTAGTAAATCATTTTAGGAAATTAAGCTGTTTATTAACTTAAGCACTGAAATTTCTAGTCCTTTTGAGTTTTTTGCATTTTCTTTCCAAAATTTTATCAAAATTTTCACACATTCAGAAAACTTGAAATACTTTTAAATAGTCATATTCCCACTCCTAGATTGTACAATTTATGTTTTCTACATTTGTTTTTTCACACATTTATCCATCCTTCTATCCATGCATTAATCCATCTTATTTTTTATGTCAAAGTAATAGTCTTTATTTTTTATTCCAAAGTAATATTCTTTTGATTTTTATTTTTCCTAGTAATTTAATAGTGGCTTGAATAAAACAAAGTCAACATGATCAATAATAGAAACTTAGTGCATTAAGTACCATAAGTCAAACAAGTGAAGTAAAATATAATTGGCCTTTCTTTACAAAGGTATTTAGAGAATGGTTTGCTTAGTATCTATTAATTCTAAAACTCATTTTGTAACAACAAAAACAAATAATGGATACAAAAGCGAGGAGTCTGGTGACTTTTCTTTTCAGGACATACTAGTGCCATCATGTCATCTTCTTCAGATAGGCTTTTTTTGTTGACAATGCCAAATTTTATGTGCAATTGAGCAGCACCGTTTTAAAATTTTCTTTTATCCACATGTATTCCAAACCATTCATAGTAAATAATTTTGTATTCCCATACACTATTGATGTGAAATTTCAAATTTTTACACATTTTCCTTATTTGGCACATTTGCAAACTTACGGGCCTTTGCCACAGGATTTTATTTTCCATAGACTTGCAATTTCTCTCCTGATACTGATTCTTTTCTCCAGAGACCTACCCTATTTTCACTCAAGCTGACTAAGCTATTTTCACCTTTGATTCTGTTGGATTTTTGGTTTTCTTACTATTGGTATTATACGATGCTTTACTTCTTCTCACTCAGTGCCCCAGTATAAAACCTGGAGCATTTGCCAATATTAGACATGCAAGTTTGAGATCTCTTGGACACCACGGACTGTCTCTTTCATCATTATAATCTTTACCACTCTGCACAACATGCTCATCATATAAGGTATTCTCATGATGACTTAGGTATTTGTTAAGTGCTTCTTTTTTTTTTTTTTTGAGACAGAGTCTCACTGTGTTGCCCGGGCTAGAGTGCCGTGCCGTCATCCTAGCTCACAGCAACCTCAAACTCCTGGGCTCAAGCAATCCTTCTGCCTCAGCCTCCCGAGTAGCTGGG